>NC_082645.1:116514858-116825511 GCF_028023285.1 Balaenoptera ricei
AGTCATTGAAACCCTGTTGAACCTCAGTTCCCTCGTCTGCTGAAAAGGACACAGTGATGCCGGCCTTGCCCACCTCCAACCACCAGGAGGCCAGCTGGAGAAGCACCTTGTCAGCTACTGTGCATGATGTCAGTGGTTTTCACAGTGTGGTCGGGGGACCAGCTGCACCAGCATCACCTGGGTGCAAGTTAGAGATGCGTATTCTCAGACCCGGCTCAGGCCTCGGCGGGTGGTGGAGACCGGCAGTCTGGGTTTGAACAAACCCTCCAGGTGAGTCTGATACGTGCCCGTGTTTGAGAACCACTGCTTTATTCACATATAAGAAGTTAAGTTCTCAGCCATTTATGCCATAAGCATTTTGCGAGTTTTCCACTATGTATGTGGCTTAAATCTCTGGACTTTTATGTTTCAAAGAAGAGAAAGGCAGGGTCCCTGCCCTCAAGGTGGTCCATAGGCTAGTAGAAAAGAAGGAGAGAGTACACTCTCATGTGATACGGAGAAAAAAGATGATAAAGTAGGCAAAAAGAGAGAAAAGAGTAATCTCTCACATGATATGGAGAGCCCTTTTACACTTGAGGAAACCAAGGCCCAGAGTCAACTTAGGTCATGGAGCAGAGGTCATCAGGCCAGTGAAGGGCGGCGCTGACCTGTGAGCTCACAGGTCTGACTGGGAACCATCTCAGAAGCCTCTGTTTCCAGGCTGCCTTCCTTCAGGTGGTAGCTCCCACGCCCAGCCCCGGGCTGGCGCCGGCTCCCTCATTATTCATAGGAGCAGGTTATGGTCAGAATCAAAAACCTAGGACTTCCCCCGGAAGCACTCCCTCATCAGCTTTTAAGCGGTGATCATCAAGACATTGGATTTAAGCCTCCAGCCCCGCTGGGAGCCCAGAACTGTGACCCGGGTCAGATTGTAAAAGTCCCTAAGTCATTGGTCAGTGAGTAGCAAAAGTTAGTGTAAGCCTGGAAGAAATAGAATTTTTTTTTTTTTTTAAATGGAAAAAGCCAGTGTCCATGGATCTTCCAGTCTTCCTATATGGGGTGAAGGTCTTTCTCTGAGTGTGGGTTTCATGGCTGTGTCTGGCATGGACCACAGCCTAGTACATCCTCTTGATTCCCCATTTAAAGTCAAGTGACAACACAAAGGCTGGCGAAGCCATCTGAGTCCAGAGTTCTTCTGGAGTTTTATTGTTTTTTTCCTTAAATGTTTAATGTGGTCTAGTTTGCCAGCCTGTTTTTAAGCGATTCCCCATTATTGAGTCTTTTACAAAATATTCCACCTGACCAGTCCTGGAAGCTGCTCATCTCACATAATTATTTATGTGATAATTAAATCCATTAAAATGTCCATAACAAGGCCCACCAGCTCCATCCAGTGGGAGCAGAAGCCTAAAGGAGGAGGAGAAGGCAGCCTTCTGGCCACAGGTGTGGGCGTCCCCATACCTGAGAGGGAGTGGGCACAGGTCACACACAGGGGCCTCCACCCTCTTCCCCGCCCCGCCAGGGAGGAAGGATGCTCAGAAACGCTGGCCACGGACAATGAACTAAACCACCCACTTGATACCATGTCAGGCACCAGGTGGGAACCCACAGATGCACAGGGTGAAACCACTGTGGACGTCTGGTTGATGTGTGTCTCAATAATCCCCCTTTTGTGCTTCATGTTTAATATTGGTTTCATACACGAGAGAGGAAAGGATATTCCTTACCGCACCATCTATACCATTTGAAATGTTATGAAATGTTAGGAGAGGTAGGTGAACCAGTTCCGTATTCTGTGTAAGAAGATTCTGCCCCATAGATCACGCACGATTTCACTTGGCTGCATCACCCACCTCGTACCTAAATACTGTTTCAGTGAACAGTTTTACTAGTGTTTATTTTGTTAGCATTAAATACAAAGGTCAGTCTGCAGAAGCGTGATTTTTCTCAGTTTTGTCCATTGGTTGCCTTGTAGTTTCGTCCATAAACAGTGAAAAACCGAGGGTGAAGTCCACAGCCAGGCCACAGGACCCCGATGCGCCTTGGGCACCCCTTGCGAAGGGACCGGACAATGGTGCTAACCTGCGCTCAGGGCTGGGGGCCGGGAACTCTCCTCACTCGAGGTTGGAGCCAGCTCCAGGAAACAGTTCCCAGTGCATGAAGTTTACCTTTGGGCCATTCCTGTTTCCGTATGGAGACACACCTCCCATTGTTTGCCTCCCCTTCCCTCTTGCCGTCTCAGATCCTATCTGCTACCTGGCCAGCCCTCCGCCGTGGGTGCTGCCCACCTCCCTGTGGCTTGAGCCGACCCCGGCCTGGCCCTCTGCCCCGTGGCCTGTGTAGGGCTGGTGTAGACCAGGGGTCGGCACACTTCTACTGTAAAAGGCCAGGCAGTAAGTATGTCGGCTTTGTGGCCCCTCGGGTCTCTGCGGCAGCTACTTTTGTGTGTCATTGACACACAAAAGAACCACAGACAAACCGTAAAGGAACGACGGGTGTGCCTGTGTTCAGTAAAATTATATTTCTGGACACTGCGACCTGAATTTCATATAATTTTTATGTCATGAAATAGTCTTTTGATTTTCCCCTCCAGCTGTTGAAAACTATTCTTCATTCACGGGCAGACACGTGTCTGTTCTTCATTCTTCAGACACGTGTCGGGCTGGGTTTGGCTCTGCTTTGTGCTTTAGCGCTGCTACTTTGGTGTTTCCAGGTGTGGTGGGTCAGGGGTGGGCGAGAACCGAGCCCTGCAGCGGAGAGATCCCAGTCTAGCTATTGTCAGGTGCTGGATGTAAAGGATCCTTTGGCTGGTGGATCCGTCTGTCTCCATCGTGACGGTTGGAAACCTAAGGAAAAAGCTTCCTGGTTTTCCAGTTTCCCCCAAACCACCCTGGAAACGCTTCCCCTCCAGCTTTGAAGAACTGTGCTGGGCGTCTGCGTGGATATAGGGCCACTGAGCACATACTGGGATTGTAGGAACAAAGCACGCAGGTGTGGGTGTTCAGTGACATCAAAGGACTACGTAGGTCCTGCCCCGAGAGGCTTGGTCCTGCAGCACGGACGGCTCTTGCGGGGTTAACACAGGCCAAGCTGTAGGTCGAGGTGGATCCGAGGTTACAGAGCATTTTTGAATCTGTCACTTTCAGCTCTGAAGACAGGCAGCATGGTGAGAATTCCTAATCCCGTTTTGCAGATAGGTTGTATTAGTTTGCCAGGGTGCTGTAACAAAGGACCACAAGCTGGGGGGCTTAAACAACGGAAATTTATTGTCTCACAGTTCTGGAGGCTGGAACTCTTAAGACTGAGTGTCCGCAGGGTTGGTTCCTTCTGAAGCTGTCCCAGAGAAGCTGTCCCAGGCCTCTCTCCGGCTTCTGGTGGTTTGCTGGCAACCCTTGGCTTGTAGAAGCATCACCCCGACCCCTGCCTTCATCTTTATGTGGAGTTTTCCCTGTGTGTGTATCTGCCTCCAAATTTCCCCCTTTGTAAAGACACCAGTCATATTGGGTTTAGAGTCACCCTAATGACCTCATTATAACTTGATTACCTCTATAAAGAACCTTTCTCCAAATATGGTCACATTCTGAGGGTCTGGGGGTTAGGGCTTCAACATAGGCATGGGCTGGGGGGCATAATTTCATTCATGACATAGGGCAAGTGGAGAGAATGGCTGAGTGTCTTGTTGGGGCCTGTCCTGGGGTGAGAATTGAAGACAGGGCCGTCATCTCTGTCTTTGTTGGAATAGAGTCTACTGTCTAAGTTTCTTGAACCTCTAAGTTTACCTACCAGGCTTTCCAGACTTCCTCAGGTAGGATTAACTCTGTAGCTACATCGTCAGCCGAGATTGTAAGCTGTGGCTAAAACAGCTGCTAAGTGATGCGTGAGGGCGACCTCAGTGCTGTTCTCACTGGACTGTACTCGTGCTCGGAGGCTCTGGAAGACAGCAGAGTCTTCTCAGCATTGCTATTTACAGCTCTGTGGTTCTCGGAGATTTCCCCCAAACTTCGGCTAATGAAAGCACTGATGTGTCTGGAAACAAACCAGAAAATCAGGGAATTAGGCATGTTCTACACTCCAGAGCTTTGGGCTAACCTGGTCCACACACACTAAGTCCCGTGTTTTCTTTTGGGGGCCGTGGGGACTGATGGGCCCCCTGGTGACTGGCGGCTCCTTCTTTGGCCGAGGGACCACGCCCCTCTCCTGTCAGGAAAGCTGGTCTTTGTGCAGAAACCTGGGGCTTCCAGAGGGGTAGAGCCTGGAGCTGGGGAGGTGGAAAGGGGCCAGCTGGTCCCGTTCACCTAATCCCCCCCACCCTGGACCTCATCTGCATGACTGTTCACGGCCAGAGCTGTGAACACCGAGTGGGTAGAGGACTCCAGGTGTGCACTTGTACCTGCCCATGGCCCATCCAGGACCCTGCCAGGGTCCATTTGAGGGAATAGAGCTCAGCTTCAGGGCCGTTGGGCTGTAAACAGAAGCTCTGTACCCAGGATCCTGCTGGAGTAGACAAGAGCAAAGCCCAGGGGCTCTCTAGGCCCTTCGCCACAAGTGCTGAGCGGCCCGGCGCCTAAAGCCGCGGTGAATGAGGATGCTGCAAGTGGACAGTGAAGGGAGGCATCCTTCTCTCTCCATAAAGACCTGGTGGCCGTCTCCTCTGGTTCCGCAGAGTGTACAGCTACTCTGTGTCTGGGAGACGGGCTGTAGTGTGAGCGGTAACGTGGATGCCAGAGGCCAAGGCCGTTAGCCGCACGGAGATGCTCTTTGCAGGGAAACCCCGTGGCCTCGCCAGCCCCCAACCACTTCTTGCCCTTCCTGAAGGGCCTGCAGATGGACCCATGCAGGGGTCAGAGGCCCAGCAGTGTGGGCCCCTGGTCGGGATGTAGGGTAGAAAGTCCCATCCCCCAGCCTAGATACGGGGGCTTTGGGGTTTATAAAGGAAAGGGGACATCCAAGTTTTTAGGCTGGTATAGTGACTTGAAAAAAAAAAGGGGGGTCTTTTCAGTGCCTCCACCCCCTAATACAATGAGGTTCTCACCTGCTCTGTCTTGACAGTCTTTGGGGTCCTGCGGGCCATCTGATGATACCCCGAGGTCCTGGGACCCGAGAGCAGCGTGGCGGACGCGTCCAAACTCCGCGTGATGGGTGGACGGCGGCCTCTGAGTCCTGAGCATTCTCCCCCATCCCCGCATTTTCTCATCTTCTCAAGATCTAAATCTTTTGTCACATTTAAATATATATTTCCTCGGTCGTTGCTGCCTTTTTCGTAGTGTTCATCGATCTCACTGGAGTTTTTGCTTTTGCCTTTGTGGTTTCATACGTTGCTTGTGCGCTTAGGTCTGTCTCTACCTCGAGAGTTACACCTGCCGGCTTTTCTCTTTGCTTCTGGTTGATTTCCTTCCGTGCCTCCCTCTCCCTCCCTCTCCCTCCCTCTGGGCTTTCTGTACATCTGGAATTCGTTTAACCGTGGAAGCCCCAAGGGGAAACCATGTTCTGAAGACCGACCAGCTGCCCCGGCATCTCAGGGGATAATTCTTGCCCTCTGGTGACGCTCCTTGTAATTGCATGTGAATCATTTACACAGCTGAGGGTCTGTTCTGGGCTGTCTGTTCCGGCGAGGACAGTGATTTAGGGAAGGTATCCAGGATGAAATTTCCTCCTGTTTCACAGTCTGGCCAGGTGCAGCGTTCCTGTAAAGCTCGGAGCAGCTCTGTTACTGCCGTCCAGAACATCGAGGTGGCGGGGGGCTGCCATGCGGTGGTGGTACCTTCAGTTCCACCATCCGTCACCATCCTTGTTTAAGGAATCTGTCACAGACATGGCCTCCATGGTTACTTGTTAGTAACCGCCTCCTAAATGACCAGCAAGTGGGGAGGAAACCCCACTGCTGGGAAGGCATCGGGAATACATCTTTTGGGTTCAGCTGATAAGATTATTCTGTTGAGCCAACACTGCCCGTCTCTGCAGCAGAAGTAACAGCAGGTGAGGGAAGACGGTGCAGCATCGGGGAGAAACAAGCAAAAAAAGCCCTTGTGGCAGGCTGGGCTCCCAGAAGCCAACGGTGACACAGGTCACCATGCAGGTTTACTGTGACACCCTCTTGGGGTCGGCCCCCTTGGAAGGGACCGGGGGTTGGGGGCAGAGGGAAGCCCTTGGAGACCCCACAGACACTCCGGCCCTGGGACTGCACTTCCCACTTGTCCGGGTTGGGAGAGGGGTGGCGGGCATCCTTTTGCCCCTTCGTAGGTAGCTGCCCCAGGACGGGGCCGTGACCCGGGGGGAGGAGTGCCTCTTTCCAGGAGGCAGTTCTAGGAAGCCGGCCACACTCCCAGCAGCCGGGATGCAAAGGGGTCCCGGTGCCCCATCCCAGCGATCCACCGCCGTCCTCACCTTCCCAATAAATGCACTTTAGAACATAATCTGCTCTTGGCGTGGAAGAGTCTTGGAGGGAAGAGGTGGAAATGAGTTCTTCAGCTGAATGAGACTCTGAATCTCAGTCACGTTTCCCCCTTTTGTCTGGTAGCATCTTCCTGCTCTGGACAGAAGGCCGGGTCCTGGGACTGGTCCTCTTGACGTCAGAGAGCTGGGCCCTGTTGCAGGTGAGTGCTGCAGACGGGGCATCTGATGAGCAGCCGGGGCATCTGATGAGCAGCCGGACCGGGGCCTGCCGCAGGGAGGCGGCTGTGTCGGGACCGAGAGGCACAGACCCGTGTCGGGAGACGGGCCCCACGTGCCTGCAGAGCCTCTCGGGAGGGAGAGGTCGCTTCCCCATGACCTTTCTCGGCCTTTCGCGGCTCTGCAGCCCTGTCTTCACATCCTCGTCAGCTCTCCGTGTCCCCACGTGGGAAGGTCAGATGTCGCCAGTGTGCCTGGCACGGGCGAGTTCCCAGAACAGCCCCTGGTTTCTGTTTACCTTCACGACGTCCCTCTCTGTGGCCACCAATGGAATGTTCTCGCTCTCCCCAGAAACCAGCCGGGTAGCTTGTCCTCCTCCCCGACAGCACAGCCGGGGGACTGAGCCCAGGTTGGCTGTCCTGTGTGTTTACACAAAGGAGTTATTCTTAAAACCTAAGAGGTTCTGAGTTTCCCGAACAATGGGCACCAGTGACGAGGTGCGACGCGTTTGGCTGTGTGGGTCTGGGAGAGGTTAGTCCTGGGAAGGAGGAGTACGATGGCAGAAAATGTTAACAGGAAGCATTAGCCCGTGTTCGGGAGGAAGAACGGGAGGCATCCGGCAACTCCCGGCAGAAGGGAGAGTAAAGGATGGCCGGGTAGAATGTTCTCGGATATTTTCTCGGCTGTTCTTGATCTTTATTCCTGCGGCTGGCAATACTAGTAGGAAAAACCATCATTTGTAAAATCAGTTGAGTAAGATCATCTACAGAATATGGTGCAGGCTTCATGTGTTTAAAAAAAATGAGACTTTCCTCTCCAGGTGAAAGGAGTGGGTATAATTTAAAGGGGTCATTTGCAGACCCGGGGTGAAGAGGGGAGTTGAGACGGAACAGCTCAGAGGCTGCTTCCTTTCAGGGTCAGGTTTGAATAATAAAAGCCGTTCCAAATAAAGTGCCTGAATTAGTGAAGGTTATTCTTTACATCATGTGCGCCTCCTGTTCACCTGGGGGAAGATGATTGGCTTTGGTTCAACTTTCTTCCCTCCCCACCTTTTATATCACATTTCTTTGTTTTCCAGTATCAGCCTGTGCTTTAGAACGGAAAGAATGTTTGGGGATGTTTGCAGGTTATGACCCGGGGGCTTTTAATGGTGAGTGAGGAATTCAGGAGTGTTCTGGTCCCAGGGTTAATCCTCACCCCACTGAGGTCTTAGAGACTTAAAATATTTCTGCCCAGGAAGCAGCCATCAGCAAGCCCTGGAGGCTGTGGTCTGTTTGGGTTGCAGTGAAGCCCAGTGAAAGGCACCCACATTCCTTGCATTCTTTTGGACTGGCATTGGCCTGAATGCTGGGGTTTCTGAAGTCCAGCAAGCAAGTACGCAGCTGGGTTCTTTTCTGTAGATAAACGTGATAGATGCCAGCGGTGGTGCGGCAGGGCTCCCCGCCTGACCCCCACAGGATCCCACCTCTGCGTTTGAATTGGGGGTCTGGTGCAGACCCCCTCCTGAGCAAAGCAGAAAAGGAGGTCAATGGGGGCCCCGCCTAGGACCCCTCTCTGGCTCTGGCACTTCCCTGGGTGTCATTTATGTGGTTTGCTTTGTCCGGCACTGAGCCAGGATCCCTGGGGCAGCAGGACCTCTGGGAAGAGGAAACAGGAGGTTGAGACGGAGCCTTCCATCTCAAGGTGACCTGAAGCAGTGCCCGCTGTTCTCATCTTGTCATTAGGGGTTCCTGGGAGTCTGGAGGATCACCTCTGCTTGCCTTGGAGATGACAGACGGGCCCTGTGCGGAACTTAGGGGAGTGGGCATGTGTCTCCCAGCATTTAAAGAGACCACCCACACTGGCTGTGGCCAAAATGGGATCTTGACATCTGGCCAATTTTTGTGGCTTTTTTTCCTCCAGAAACATAAATGCAGTGTTTCCTCTTTGCTTCTTAATATTCAAGATCTGATTTGTCTCAAGTTCATTGTGAGGCAGAGCTTCCCAGGGTTTTGCTGGTGCCTAATTTTGTGATTTGAATGTAATTCCACCTCTGTTATCACTGTCAGGAATAGTGTATTGAAGGGCTGGTGGATGCTGCTATTCAAGGTGATGGACCAGGTGAGGGGGCAGGAAAGATGCCTGGCTCCAGTTCCCTTCACTTCAAGACCCCTGTGAAGGACCGGTGTAACGGCAAATAGCAGCTTGGCCCGACAGCTCCTTGGGGGGTGTGCCAGCCAAGGAGGAGCCCTGTGGGGAGACGGAGGTCAAGGCTGGTTCCCATGGTCCTGCCAGTGGCCGTGGAAGCGGGAGCTCCAGCCTCCGCTCACCCTCCTCTGTCGTATCTCCTCCAGCCCAGGAACACTCCATACGTCCTGCCCATTTTACAGACAAGAAGTGAGGCTCAGAGAGTGCCTCATTCAAGTTCAAGTTCAGAGAGTTATTAATAAGCCTGTTTGTGTGCCCCAAGCCATCCTTCCTTATTGGGAGGACACATGAGCTACGTGGGCCAGTATCCCCGAGTCCCACTCCGGCCAGTAGCTATCAACTGTGAGTCACAAACGTGAGCCACGTAGGTAATCTTTAGAGTAAAAATAAACAGATGGAATTAAAGTTTCTCTCTTAGAACTGTAAATTTACTTAAAACAGGATGCAGTTAGGAAGTGAGCTGGATGATCTCAAAGGCTGGTGCTGTCCAGCTGCCTGGACTTGTCCGCTCTTCCTGTCGGGGAACTCTGGCCAGGCACCGCCTGGACCACGTGTACAGTCACTGACAAATTCTTGCTCTGCAGGGGTTACTTTTCAGACTGGGGATCTCCACATTTTCTGACTGTGTGAGTTTGTTTTGTTTTTCTGATGTGAAATTCACATAGCATTCAATTAACCATTTAAAAGGGTACAGATTGATTGGCATTTAGTGCATTCACAGTGTTGTGTGACCACCACCTATCTCTGGTCTCAAAACATTTTCATCACCCCAGAAGAAGACCGCCCTCCCCATTAAGTAACTACTACCATTGCCCCCTGTCCCCATGCCCTGGCCACCACTAATTGGTTTACTTTTGAGGTTTGAATTGGGGGCAATGTATGTAAGGGAGATCCTGGCTTTCAGGTGGCCTCAGGACAGAGCAACCAAGGCTGGCATCCCAGGCCTGCAGGGCCCCTCTGGAGGTGAGGTCTGACGTCACAGTGGTCACAGTGGTCGGCAGGTGATGCACTGGGGGGATGGGGACCCGGCCACGCATCGCCTGAATGTAAGGCGGTGCTCAGCGTCTTTCAAAACCTCTGTATGAATAAGCCTCACGTAAGCGCTGCCTCATTAAATAAAGGCTGCAGTTGACTGTGAGTGAGGTCAGGTGCCACGGAGTGAAGCCTGGAGATTGCGGGCGGGTGAGAAACCCACGTGCTCCCCCAGAAACGGCATCTGCATCCTTACAGGCCTTGTGTTTTAGTCTCATCACCAGCCTGCCTTTTCACCCTTCTTAAAGCAGGCGTGCCATGAGGACCGCTGAGACATTTTTAACATACTTGAGGCTCTGGAGATAAAAGAGGTGAGTCAAAGAAATATTCCACCGTTGTTTATTTTCCAGAGCCTTCCATCTCGCTGAAACCTGCTTAGACTACAAAGAATTTCCCAATCTAATCAGAAAACCCCAGTTTCCCTATCTCTGGCTGGAGTTTTCCCCTTTTGTTCATTATTTAAAGTTGACTGGGCCGATTGCAATTTAGGAAGGACAGAGTGACTGTATTTCATTCTTGGGTCAGAAAAATGTCTATGCAGAGAGCTTATCGTGTTGGTCTTTTCCAAGCAGAGACAAATTTCAGTTAGGAGCCCATAAGCATTTTGCATAAATTAATTTCCTTGGTCCTCGGTTTCCTCATCTGTAAAGATGGAGCCAGTCTCAGAAGGTTCTCAGAGATAAAAAGGAATCGAATATGCACTCAAACTTGCTCAAGAGAAAAAGTGGGAGGATTGTTGGAAAGATCCAGAGATCAAGCCTCCAGATCACAGAAGACCTGGGAACTGGGATTTGAGACGTGAAACTGCTCTTCAAGAATCGAATTGCATGTTCCCCTGTCACCCGGCCTCTGCTGCTCAGCCAGCGTGCACCTGGCCTAGGAATGGCCACCAGCCAAGGCCCAGCAGTCCTGCGTAGGATGTGCCCCTGGGCCGCTTTTGACTTTCTCAGCTCCCTGCTCTTAGAAGTGGGTTGGGCCCCACTGACCCTTTTGAGCTGGTCCTCAATTGCTGGGTCGGCAGGCAGACAGTGGATTGGTTCACCTATACGTGGTATCTGCGGCTGACCCATCGGAGGGGCGGGGCCATGGGGTGTCCAGCCTGGGGGTGTGCCTGGGCCGGGCAGTGAAACTCCCAGGAGAATGAGGAGGCGTCTCGAGGGCTCAGTAGTTGCAGCACGCGGGCTTAGTTGCCCCTGTCAACCACCCGCACAACATCTCTGATTTTCAGGTCTGAATCAGAGCAAGCCCAGGTCGGCTACAATCCAAAGGTGATTTTCATAAGCCAGGTCCTTCCCATTCTGTAAAGGAGCAAATATCATTGGGACTGAACAAAAAGCAACAGAAATAATAACCAGATAAAGGAAAGAAGAGTTTCATATGGGCTTGGGCTGAATAATACTCTTGGTCAAGGGCAGACCTTCAGGCCCTCAGTCAGACCCAACACAGGCTTATCTCCCGGTCACCTTATCTCCAAGCCAGTCTTAGGCCTTCCTCCAAGTCAGGGGTTTCGAGGGCAAAAATCATTTGAGGACTCTGATAAGGGCTATGGGCTTTCCCTTTAGAAAATCAGCTATACCTGTAAAGTTGTACCTATCATTTTGGGGTCTTGAGGACCCTCTAAATGGACCGACAGCTAGAGGTCCATAAGCCTCATGGGGACACACCTGTTACTGATAAAGATTGTGTTCAATGGGCCAAGGCCCAGACCATTGGGCTCCATCAGAGGACACCCCAGGGATCTCTAGATTTCCAGCGGACTTAATGTAACTTGAGAACCGGGCCTCCATCTGCTTGGGCATAAATATTGGTCACGAGGCAGGCTTGCATATGTCGCTAGGAAATAGTTTGCCCTCCTTGGGGATGCTAAGTTTTGGTAGACATTCTTCAGGGTACCACTCACGAGTGGGCTTCAGAGTGAATCTCACTGAGCTCCGGTTGATGGGGTCCTGGCCACAGGGTGTGGCCTGGACTCTGAAACAAGCCTGTCCGCATGCAAATCTCAGGCACTAAAGCTGTGTGGCTCTGCCCACCGGCCCTCAGTGGTGCCTTAGTTTGCTGTTCTGCAGAATGGGGATGGGGGCTGCAGTTAGGGGAGGGCGGTGCCTTCACAGTTCGCTCCCACATCGTGGTGGAGTAGTGGATCTGGTGTAATGAAGCTGAACCCACGGGGTGGGGACGAGGGCCTGCAGGCTGGGAGGCCTGAGTCTCTGCATCCAGGTGGCTCCAGGCCCCCATCCTGTCCTCCCGCAGCTTGCTTTGGCTGCCCCAGTCTGTTCCCATTTCTGCTTAGCGAGTTTGAGTTGCGTGTTTAGAGTCCTAAACCCGCCCCACCCCCACCCCCCTCCCGCCCTCAGATTCCCCGCACCTGTCCCTACTGGGGATGCCTTGCTCTAGTGGGACCACAGTGCCTGGGGGCTCTGGGTCAGCATCCTTGACCAGCGGCTGCCTCCTGGCCGTAACTGGGGTGCAGTTCGCCTTGATTCCTCCTGTTACGGCTTCTTCCCTTGGCTGGACCAGCCTCCCTCCTGACTAAATGTAGGGGGTTTTTTCTCCATCCTTTAGTAGTTTACCCTGATTATAACAAAAATATATCTCAACGTATACAATTTTTTAAGTAAAGGTATCTTTTCAGACTGTTCTCCGCGCGCACACACATTTTAGCCTGAATTGGGTTTCTGATGGGCACATTTTCAGGTGTCCCAATGTGGTGATACTTAGTATAGTCACGAAGTTGTACCACCACCACCTCTAGTTCCAAAGCCTTTTACCAACCCAACAGGAGACCTGGGAGCAGCCACGGGGCGTCCCTCCCCTCCCCAGCTACTGGCAGCCACTGACCTGCTTTCTGTCTCTCTTGATTTGCCTCTTCTTGGTATTTCTTATAAGCGGAACTGTACAATACGTGACTTTTTGTGACTGTCTTCTTCCATTTATCGTAGTGTGTTCAAGGTTCACCCACATTGCAGCATGTGTCAGAATGTCCTTCCTTTTCGCACTGGGTGATATTCACTGTATGGAGGGACCACGCTGTGTGGGTCCACTCATCCGTCACTGGATGCTCGGCTTGTTTCTGCCTTTGGGCTGTTGTGAATAGTGCTCCTAGGATTCATCACACTGTGATGTTCTGACTTAATTTTAAGAGCCATCTTCTCTCATCTCCAAGTTCTTGTCGAGACCCCTAGTTCTAGACTCCAGCTCCCTGCCCCCACCAGCCCTGTCCCTCCGCCTGCACGCCTGTCCCTGGTATCTTACAGATCTCCAAGAGCCAGGGCTTGCCCTGGACTTGAAGTCACCCTTAGGTGTGGACTGGCTTGGGTCACTGTCGTGCGGTGGCCGGTCTGGTGCTGTCCCCTGTGGATTCAGCCATCCGTGAGCTAACACGGCAGTGCCGGGAAGTGCTGCTTACTGAGTGAGGGGCGTCAACAGCAGGCCCAGGCCAGGCGTCTCTCCAGGTGTGGCCCCTCGGTCGCCTGCATCAGGACCGCAGGGAGGCTTGTTGCGAGAAAGCAGCCCCCTGCGCGTTGTCTGCCTTGGGGCTGCCCCTCGTGCTCTTTCCACACCTGCGGGGGGGTGCGGGGTTGGCCCGGGGGTTCATCTGAAATCAGTGCATCAGGTGGGCTCCCTTGCCTCCAGTAGAAAGGCCGGGGGGTGAGGAGGTCGGGGGAAGGTTGGAGCAGCCCTTCCCTGTGTCCCCAGATTCCAGTACCTTCCTCGCCCTCCACCACCCCGCTGCTGTCGCTACCCCAGGGCATTCCTGCAACCTCCCACCTTGCTGTCATTGTACCTTTACTAAACTCGACTCAAATGATGCTAATCTGAGTGACGGCTCAGCCTGTCTGTCCCTACCCAGTGAGAACCTCAAGGTGGGCCCAGGAACCTGTGTCCTGCGAGGGAGGGGTTTTGACCTCCGGGTGGGTGGGCAGCAGGCGGAGCCCCTGCAGCTGTCCAGCTCCAGCCCTCTGGCTCCGACCCTAATCCTGTCCTGGGCTGGCCGAGCGGGGGCACCCGAGAAAGCTGCCCTCTCTGTACTGGGAAGCCGTGCTGGGAGCCTGCTGTCTCTTCCTGCGGGGGGTGCGAAACAGAGAAAGGACGGCATGTGGGAGTGGGGCTCAGGCTCGCCCCCCCATCTCTTCCTGCTTTGTTCCCATAGGGAGCTGCTGCTCTGTTTCCTTTCTTTTTTCTTTTCCTTTGGGCCTGGGCATGTTCAGAAAACCTCATAAGGGCTACTTGCTGCTTCGGGGGTATCATACCTGACATTCCTAGGTTTTGATAAAGAATAGATCAACCGGAAACCTCTGGCGTAGCATTTTTACGGGAAACAAAGTATATTCTTTTTCGTTTTTAATGATTTGTAAGTGTAATACAAAAGCCTTCCAGAAAGGAAACCAGCCGGACGGAGGCAGCCAGGACCACCGCATGCTCAGAACCATGGGTGTCACTCTGAGATGCCGCCCGGGGCTGCCGGCCTGGATTTCTGCTGGGCCCGTGTCCCCAGGAGGGCGTGAGCCTGTCCGAGGATGCGAGTGTTGGCCTGTGCTGCCGCAGGCCTCCAGCGCCACCCCTCTGTCCCATGGCCCTGCTCGTGGACGCAGAGGGGCCGAGACAGGAGATGGTGGAGGAGGGCGCCGGGGGGTCGGGCAGTGACAGCAGCGAATTGTCCACGTGGGATCCAGGTAGGATGAAGGTGTGGGGTCCACGCGGTATCTGTGTGTCCTAGGACAAGTTGCTTCTCCACATCTGCTTCGTTATCTCTACTCACCGGATCCGCTTTAGAGATTTAAATTAGTTGGTAAAGCCTGTAGCACAGGGCCTGGCCCAAGATAAAGGGTGTTATCTTCCTAGTTAGGATTCAAACGATTTCTGTTTTTGTAGGGTCAGGGTGGGCTCCTACCTGAGAAATTGAGTAGGGGGTCCAGATGGCAGGCAGTTTGAAGGACGTGGGTGTCCAGGTGAGGCATGGGTAGTGCCCCAAAGAAGGCACGGAGGGGATGGGGAGGGGAGCCGGCCAGAGAGCAGGCGACGCCCGGAGTAGGGGCCAGTGGGGTGTGGCCTCAGGACCAAGTGGACCAAATCCTGCATGCAGCCTGCTTTTGTAAATAAGGTTTTATTGGGACCCAGCCATGCACACTCACTGTCTGTGGCCGTCTTTGCCTTTCAGAGGCAGAGCTGAGTGGCTGGAGTTGAGGCCAAGTGGCCCACGAAGCCCGTGATCTTCCCTGTCTGGCCCTTTCCGGCAGTGGTGTCCCCAGGGGACATTGGCAGCGTCTGGAGACATTTTTGCTCGTCACAGCTGAGGTTGGGGGCAGCTACTGGCATCGAGGGGGTGGAGGCAGGTGTGCTGCTGGCCATCTGCAGTGCACAGGACGGGTCCCACAGCGAAACATGATCCGGCCCCAAATGTCAGTAGTGCCAACGTTGAGAAACGATGCTTTCCAGAAAAAAAATTTCTGTTTCTACTAGAGAACGGACTGGTTCGGGGGAGGTGGGCGGTGCTTTTGTTGGAATGAGGATGCAGGAAATGGGGCAGGCTCGGGTGGGGGAAGATGAGCCAGGCATGCTGGCCCTGAGGTCGCCATCCTGAGGGCGTGTGGGAGGTGCTGCAGAGACGAGGTGGTGCCATCCCCGCCCTGTTCCCTGGGGTGGCTATGCCCCCTAAGGAGAACGCTCCAGGGGACAAAAGCAGAAGGGCAAGGATGGACGCGGGACAGCAGAGACTAGGTGGTGCCATCCCCGCCCTGTTCCCTGGGGTGGCTATGGCCCCCTAAGGAGAACGCTCCAGGGGACAAAAGCAGAAGGGCAAGGATGGACGCGGGACATTGGACACTTGAAGGCAGACAGAGGAGGGGAAATCTCGGAAGGAAGGGGGAAGGACCAGCCATGCAGGTGCCGGGAAGACACCTGCAAGACAGGCTTCAAAGACCAGCTCAGAGAGGAAGGAGAGAGCCGTCACCCTGGGAGGCCATGGAGAGGTCAGTAGTTAGAAAGCCGCCCGGTGAGACGCATGCAGGAAAACGCCCTCAGGACCTGGGGCTCCGGTGGCCTCATCACCAACCCCAGTGGGAACAGTGTGTCCAAGGCTTGGGGCAGGAGCCGCTTTGGGGGAGGTGAGGGGAGGAGAGCAGCAGCCCGGGGGCCGTGGGGAGCCAGGGAGGATATTTGTAAGCAGAAAGACACCAGCATCAGCCAGCAAGGAGCCCTGGGCTCGAGCCAGCTGCTGGTTCTGTAGGAAAGGGAGCCCCGGTGCCGCCCGGGGCTCTGGTCCAAGCCGAGGCTCTGGGTGACAGAGGGCACAGCCTTCCTGCGGACCAGGAGGAGGAGGAAGGATGGGGCAGGGGGTGGCAGCAGGGAGAAGATGCCGCTAAGAATCCGCTAGACGGCTGGGTATGAATGGTGACAAAACAAAGCAGAGGATGGGAATGGTTGAGGAGGAGCCCCTTTCTACGGTGGGTAATTTTTTTCTTCCCCTGATCCTTTTTCTTACTCCCTGTATAAAATAATCATTCTCGGGCACTTTTTAGTTGGAGGCGAAAGGAAAGCTTCTCCGACTGCCCTCTGGCACCAGGTCACACTTTCTCCCTGGCCAAGCGCCTCTCCTGTGTCACCCTCAGAACTGGAAGGAAATTAGCTGATTATCAAAAGGCCAGGGACCTGGGTTCCAGGGCCTCTGGTGAACTCACCCTCCCCGCAGGAAACCTGTCGGGTCGGTTGGATTCCATTTCATCTCTGCCTGGTACAGACTTGTAGCAGAGGCTCTGCAGAAAAACAGGGAGTGATTTCACGCCAGGTTTGTTAATTTATGCATTGATTACAAAAACAGAACAAAACCACGGAGCAGACACTTAAGACTATCCGGCTAGCTCTGTCCAGCAGCCCAGCTTGGGGGTCCTGCTCTGGTCTCCAGGAGCCGGGCTGCTGTTGGCCCAGCGGGCAGGGGAGGAGCAGCTGGTGGTCTCGGAATGGTCTAGAAAGGAGCTGCTCCGACCCCGCCGTCTTTGTGCTGGGCTCACACCAGCCTCGGGCTGACGCAGCAGGCCCTGCGGCCACCCAGCTGGGAAACCTTGGACCAGTGACCCAGCTTCTCTGCACCTCGGTTTTCTCGACTGTTCGTTGGAGGGAATGATCAACCGTCTGTGTCATGGGGTGGCTGTGACATGTAAACCAGTGGGCACAGAAGCACTTAGAATAGTGCCTGACACACGACCAGCAAATGCTGTGAGGGTAGGGCGGGGCGACAGGCACCCTCGTTTTATTGCACTTCGCAGATACTTTTTTTTTTTTTTTTTTTTTAACAAATTGAAGGTTTTTGGCGACTGCGCATCGAGCAGGTCTGTTGGCGTCCTTTTTCCAGCAAGAGTTCCTCACTTTGTGTCTCTGAGTCACATTTCAGTAATTCTTCAACTATTTCAAACTTTTTTTTTATTTTTACTTTTTAAAATAAATACTTATTTAACTATTTCACATAATAACTTATTTTTGTCCTGGGGATCCATGATCAGTGATCTTTGATGTGACTATGGCAAAAAGACGATTCACTGAAGGCTCAGATGATGGTTAACATTTTTTAGCAATAAAGTATTTTTTAATAAAGGCCTGCACATTTTTTTATTTTTTAATTTACTTTTATTTTTTAATAAATGTATTTATTCTATTTATTTTATTTTTGGCTGCGTTGGGTCTTCGTGGCTGCGCGCGGGCTTTCCCTAGTTGCGGCGAGCGGGGGCTACTGTTTGTTGCAGTGTGTGGGCTTCTCATTGCGTTGGCTTCTCTTGTTGTGGAGCGTGAGCTTTAGGTGCACGAGCTTCAGTAGTTGTGGCTCGCGGGCTCTGGAGCGCAGGCTCAGTAGTTGTGACACACGGGCTTAGTTGCTCCGCGGCATGTGGGTCTTCCCGGACCAGGGCTCAAACCCGTGTCCCCTGCATTGGCAGGCGGATTCGTAACCACTGCGCCACCAGGGAAGCCCCTGCACATTTGTTAGACAATGCTGTTGCACAGTCAATAGACTATAGTACAAGGTGTAGAGTAAAACTTTTCTATGCACCAGGAAACCAAAAAATTCATGTGACTCGCTTTATCTTGATATGTGCTTTATTGCAGTGGTCTGGAGCTGAACCTGTGTTATCTCGGAGGTCTACCTGTAGTTTCCCAGGGCTGCATAACAAATGACCATAAACGGCATGGCTTTGAACAACAGAAATGGATCCTCTCCAATCTGGAGGCTGCAAGTCTGAAGTCAAGATGTCTGCAGGGCCAGGTTCCCTCTGAGGGCTCTAGGAGGACTCCTCCTTGCCTCCTTCCGGCTCGGGTCGTTCACCCACCACCTTGACGCCCTCTGGCTTAAGCTGCATCACTTCCATCTCTGTCTCCATCGTCGTGTGGCCATCTTCTCTCTGTGTGTCTGTGTCTCTGTATCCCAGGGTCTTATAGGGACACCAGGGCTTGATTTAGGGTCTGTCTGTGATTTAGGATTCGAGCATATCTTTTTGGGGGGGACACCATTCAGCTGACAGCAGTGGATGTGGTTGGCTGTTTTACCTGTATTATGGTTTCTGTTGTAGTTCATGTCTGTGTCTTCATCATTTCTGCGGGCCTGCTAAGAGCAGGATGGTCTTGCTTTTCTTTGCGTTCTTGTAGCAGCTAACAAGGCGCATGACAAGTGCTCAGCACCCCTGTAGTTAGTGACTTAAATTAAAGAGGACTCCACTTCTGATGACCTTCAGGTTTTCAGGACAGACATGAAGAAGGCTATGAACATAAGAAGTCTTGCTTTGGAGAAGCCGCCCCATTCATATACTGTGAGTTTGGAGCAACCTGTAAGCCCTTGGTTGGTGTAAGTGCTACTCATTGAGAGATTGTTGCTGTGCGCCAGGGATACTAGAGGTCCTTGCTGATCTCGAGCTCACGGCCTGGCTGGAGAGACACACAATTAAATGAGCAGTTACAGTCACGCGATCAGGTCCTGTTGTAGGGGAGCCCGGGGTGCCAGGGCTGGTGACCACAGATGTGGTGTTGGCAGAGGGCAGCCTATTGCTTTAAGGACTTGGGACGTCCCTCGGACTCTGGCAGCTCCCCGTTTGCCCTAGCATGGGCGCACAGGGGACGGGAACGTCCCTGCACCTGCCCACGGGTCCCGCGGGCCCCCGCGGTACGGCAACGTTTAGTGACTGACGCAGCGACTGACCCAGCATCTTCACCAGACAGTCTGTCATCAGAGTCGGCTCTGTTTGCCCCGGTGAGAAGCGTAACAGTTAAGAACGTGCTCTGTGAAGTTCTTTTAACCGGAGCTGAGGGTGAAACCCGAGTTACCTGCCAAGTTTTCACCCATATTGTTACTGGATTCCCTTACGTGCATGTCTTAGGTAAAGAAGGCCCCAAAGAGGTTGACACTTCTGCGTCTAACTGGGCATGTGACCGCTTCACTAGACGAGAGGGACGTTCCCTTAGCTCTCAGCCGGCGTCGCACAAAGTCCCAGGCCACTCTCACAAGGGCCCAGGTCTCACCTGCCCGGCTGGCTGGGCCAAAGTCCCCGCGGGGCTGCTCTGGGCAGGAACCAGCCCGCCGCCTGCCCCTTGCCTGGCCTTCCCCCGACCTGCCTTCCCTTGTTACTTGATGTCCAAGGTGCTATCGTGTCCCCGGAAGGTCACGTCTGCTGGCACCTCGGAATGTGACCTTATGTGGAAATAGGGTCTTTGCAGATGTACCTGGCTTAGTCAAAGTGAGTGGACCCTCATCCCATGACTGGTGTCCACAGAAGACAGCCACGTGGAGACACAGGGAGGAAGGCCACGTGAGATGGAGGCAGATTTGGGGGCATCTGCAAACCAAGGAAAGACAAGGCTTGCCCGTGACGCCACGAGCCAGGAGAGAGGCCTGGATCACATTCTTCCCGAGCCTTTGGGAGCAGGGCCCTGCAGAGACCTTGATTTGAGACCTGTAGCATCCAAAGCCGGAGAGAACGGTTTCTTTGTTTTAAGCCACCCCGTTTGGCGTGATCTGTTACAGCAGCTCGGGAACCAGCCCGTCCGAGGCCTCGCTGACCCCAGGGCACCTTGGCGAGGTGTCAGCCAGCACAGCACACCCCGGGGGCCCCCGGGGACTCGGAGCGGCCACGTGGGGCGGGGGAGGGGGAGGGGAGGGGTGGTCAGGTAGGCCTCTGTCTGCGTGGTTGGAAAGCCGATCGTTGAAGACCCTGGTGCGTGTGGGCACATGGGGGCCAGGCTTGGGGCATCAGCTGCAGGTGATGCCAGATAATTCCGTCCGGCGCAGTGAAACCCTCCAGTCAGTGGAGGCTCCCCGGAGGCCCGGTTCTCAGCCCAGCTCTGCGATCAGCTCCCCCTAGCTGCAGGCAGAAACCCCACGTTTCTGCTTCGGTTGCTTCTTTATACTTCTTTATACTCTGAAAGGCGTGCCATGTCATCGTTGCACTTTCGTACGTCATGCATCCTTGAGGTTTGACGCCTGCGTCACCCACACTCCTTCAAGTTGTGTCCCCATCACCCAGTGGCTCCCTGCGCCCATCCCCATCCGGCCCCGCCTCCTCCCGCCATCCACTCTTGCCGACGTCTGCGGGTCCACCTGCCTGTTCTCATACATCCTGTAAGACACGTGCTCCTGGGTTTGGCTTCCGTGTTCAGCTTCATGCCCGTGGGCCACCTCGGTGCGTTGTGGATGTGTATTTCCTATCAGTGGTACCGTATGAATGTGCCGCCATTGGTTTATTTCCTCCTGTTGGTGGACGTCACGGTTGTTTCCAGTTTGGGGCCGTTATGAAAAGTGAATCCAGTCCAAACATCTGTACGCGCGCCCTTCTGTGGACATCCACTTCCTTTTCCCTTGGGTGCGTGTGCCTGGGGTGGAATGGCTATGTCTGGTGCATGTAAAGTGTTTATGCTGCGCTTCGTGCAGGTGGATGGTCAGTGAAGGATTCCTGCATCTGGGCTAGGAAGTGATGGGGCTGGGCAGGCGGCAGGTGGGCTAGGGGGTGGACCCGTCTCCTCCCCAGACCTGTTCTCACGCCTCCCCTTTCCACCCTTCTGACAGAGCTGCTTTGTATTTATCTAGTTCTGGCTCAAGGTTTTGTGCAAAGATTTTCTTTGAAGAATGTGTCCTGCTTCTAAAAATAAAACCTTGCATGCTCCCGGGGCCCTCCTGATACAGGGAGTTCTCCCAGGTGCTTGGTGTTCCTGTGATCTGCTTCAATTCAGACTCAACGCCCAGCGAAGTGCGGTTGGATCTGTTCTGGAGGCAGCGACAATGACACCAGGAATTGGGGTTGAAGGCCACGAAGAGGTCCTGGGATTCCTGAGACCACATCAGGCTGCTCCGTACTGGGCCTTCTGTCTGGCCTCCAGCCGTCACTTAACCTGTTAAAACACATGGTGACCCCTTCAAGGTCAAATGCTTTTTGGGCACAGTGGCCCATGGATTCGCAGAGCTTACATCACCCGCATTGCGGGCTTGTGCCCTGTGGGGGATGAGTCATCTGGAGAGTCCCTGTGTCTGTGCCTTGTGTACGTCTGCAGAACTTGCCTCCAGGACTTTAGTTCCCGGGGTGTGTTGACCCAGGACCTTGTGTGTAAGACCCAGAAACTGCCCTTGGGTGGTTCTGTGAGGGGTCGGGCTGTGGAATCAGTGACAGCAGAGCATTCCAGGGAGGATTTGTTGAAGGGTAGATGGGTTTGGCCAGGGTTAGAGGAGCCCGAGAGAACCTTCCAGGTAAGGTGAGTAGCATGCCCAACTGAGTGTGCCGAATTTGGGGAGGGGACCTGTTAGCTGGCCTTTGGGACCCTTGTAGCTGGGGGTTGGGTGGGCATGAAGCAGGGGATTGAACAAGTGGGCTTTTTTCCAAGCGGTCGGGCGGGACCTCGGACCACCATTTGAAGTTGAGGCAATGGGGCCTGGGTTCTAAGTGAAAGGACTGTTGTAGGTTCTTTGGTGGCCGGTGAGAGAGTCCGGGCTGCACGGTGATTCTCTGCCCTGTGTGTGCGTTAGAATCACGGGAGAGCTTTTTAAAAATACTGCTGAATCTCCAGGGTGGGACTGTATTATTCAAAAGCCCCTCCAGGTGGTTGGCATCGACATCCAGGGTGGGGAAACTGTTAAGGGGAGCCCTTTGGGGTGCAGGGGTGCCGGGCGTGGCCGTGGGGTGGAACGTGGGAGGTGGAGATTGGAAATGGAAGGAAGGGAGCCAGAGAGAAGAGGTGGCAACACACCAGCCGGGATCAGACTTAGAGGTAAAGGAAGAGGATAAATAACATTAATAACAATAGCCCTCACCGAGGACAGTGGTTATGAGAGGGGCGATACTGGGGGACACTTGGCAGTGCCTGGAGACATTTGGGCTGTCTGGGGGTGGGGATGCCCCCAGCTTCTGGTGGGCAGAGGGCAGGGGTGCTGCCAGGCATCTTGCAGTGGGCAGGGCGGTCCCACCCAAAGTGTTTCTGGCACCAAGAGCAGGAAACCCTGACTTGGGGAGCGCTGCGTGCTGGCTCTTCCCTAAGCACTCGGCGTGAACCAGCAGGTTTTATCCACACACTCTGAAGCGGTCAAGAGCGTAATTTTCCCCAAGTTATAGATGAGGAAGTGGAGGCCCCAGGAAGTTAAGTTACGCCCATCTGAGGGGTTCCACCAGGGCTGAAGAGAAAGTCATCGAAGGTGAGCAGGTGGTGACCTGGGTTTTGAGTAAAAATGCCAACGCCTCCAAGTGAAAATGCAGAGAATTTGTGGTTTGCAGGAGACTTTGTAAGTTGGTTTGAGTCCGTGGTACATCACTGTTTGGGGACGTCAGTGCTGGGCCGACTGGCGTTCATCTCCAGGCACGATGACGAGGAATGGTCCTCATTGAGCGCCTCCTATGCGCGCACCTGGTGAGCCAGATTTTACGATCTTCCTGCTGCAGGTGATACAAATAGACGCTCAGAGAGGTTAAGTCACCTGTCCAAGAGCACACAGCTGGAGCTGCCGGTCACACTCCGATCTGGCTCCAGAACCCTGTGTTTCCTTCTTTATAGGATGCTGTCAACCTTAATTTAGTCCCGCCTACAGGCGAGGAGGAGGAGGAGGAAGACGCTGGTGATAAAGGATCAGGTGAGGAAAGCAAGGGCCAGCTAGAAGGCCAAGCAGGGCCTCAGGGAACAGAGCTGGGCCTTTCCACGTCCGGGCTGGAGGCAAGGTGCTGGGCGTGCAAACCTGCCACATCTCCCCTTGGCGGTGCCGGATGAAACGAACTGCTTATCTCCTAGGCTGTAGAGACGGTCGGCCTGGGGGGAGAGGATGAGCTTATATCCGCTCACAGCAAATGTTTCCAAAACAGCCTTTTCCTCCCTGGCGTTTTCCCAGTATTACTGTAAGTCGAGGAATGAGAGAAGGTGGGATTCAGCTTGTGCCAGAAGACATGCTAAACCCCTAAATGCCCATCAGCAGGCTGTCTGGCCTGCAGGCCTCTGCTCTCCCCGCCGGCCTGGCATTCCCTCAGCCGGCCTTTCTCCTTCCGGACAGCGGGTCCCATCGAATCTCCGTTGTATCCGGAGCTGTGCTCTCCTGCCCCCTCCGTCTCCGTGTCCCTGGGGAGCCCGAGTGCCCCCTGCCTCCTTAGCTGTCGCCCTCAGCTGCTTTCCCACTCGGCTTCTACCAGCAGCTGGAAATTTCTGTCAGGGTTTTGCCTCTGCACTGTGGCTACATTGGGTGTCTTTCCGTGTTACTAAATGTTTGTGCCTTTGGTGCATGTCCTGCTGCAGACCCGTTGGGCCCCCTCGGAAGGAACCTGACCTCGTGGCCTCGGAGCCCCTGCGGTGGAGCCCGGGGCGGGGGGCTGTCCCCGGTTCTCCCCGCAGCTTAGGGGGCACTGGCCTCCTATTTTCTAGTGGTTCCAGTGTGTTCTCAGTGAGTCGAAATGTTCGGAGAGCTCCGGAATCTTGGTGAGAGTAGCTTGTTGCACACCCCGACTTATTTGATTGCCACCGAGAAATGCCTCTGCGGGGCGCTTGCGGTGACTTAGCAAGATTTTCCACAGTAACACTCAGGATATAGAGGTCCGATTGCCCCCGGCATCAGACTCAGCCGTCAGGAATGTGAGGTGAGGGGCGGTCGGGCAATGGCCTGATAGTTTGGGATCTTAGGAGAGAGTGTTCCGGAAGCGTGGAGGCAAGACCACACTTTGCAGAGGCCGGAACTCTGTTTGGGGGTCTTGGCTTTTATTTGCTTCGTGGAGTTCCATTTGTGTTAGATGTGACAGAAAGAGAGGAAGCGGGGGAGAAGTTCGCTGGGGGCAGGAGGCCACGCCGGCCAAGGAGAGTGAGGGTCTGAGAAGCCGAATCTGTGTCCACACCCCTAGGAGGGTGTGTGACTTTCCTGAGACCACCAGAACAAACTGCCACACACTGGGTCACTCAACACAACCGAAATTCATTCTCTCATGGCTCTGGAGGCCTGAAGTCTGGGGCTGAGGTGTCGGCAGGGCTGGCTCCTTCTGAGGCCGTGAGGGAGAAGCTGTCCCGGGCCTCTCTCCTTGGCTTGCAGACGGCCGCCTTCTCCCTGTCTCCGCGTCATCTTCACTCTGTGCCCACACTTCCCCGTTTTGTGAGGACACCTGTCATATTGGAGGAGGGCCCACCCGTAGCACTTTATCTGAACGTGGTCATCCGCAAAGACCCTGTTTCCAAATCAGGTTGTATTTGCAGGTAGTGGAAGTTAGGACTTCAACATCCTTTGCGGGGGACACAGTTCAACTCATAACAAGAGGGTATTAGAAAAATGTGAGCATACGTGACTTCTCAGTGCTGTCCTCTCCCCAGCCTGGTGGCTTTTAGGTTTTAGCCAAAAGATGCTTGCTTAAGTGCTTGACCTGAACCCCTTGGTCGGGCCTTAAATAGCTCAAGCAAATGGAAATAAGGTACAGTGATACTAAACTTTCACTACCCACAACCCACAGTTGTAGTAACTAGCAATGGAGATAGAATTTATGAAGTGATTAGTGGTTTATAAAGAAATTATACTACCTCATTTAGTAAAGCACCTATGAGCCAAGGAAGGTTAGTTCTTTGCTGCAGTGAAACTCATAGCATTCCAGACCATGGTGGTGTGTAAAAAATGGGGTGTATCTAGAACTTGGTGTAAAGTACAGGGCTTATGCGTGAACTGGGTCAGTGTAAACAGCATGACCACAAACTCTGTCGGAGGGGGAGTGTACCATGCCCGGGGGCCCCCGTGCCCTGTGTGTGCACACCGTGATTCCCACGTGCAAGCTCTCTCTATGGTCCTCTTGCACTTACGGACATTGAGGCACAGAGGTCAGACTGAGCATGGCTACGTTGGTGAGTGGTCAGGTGGGTTTTTTCTGAAGTGTGACATTGACCCGAGTCAACCTGAGGGGCAAGAGTTGTCAGCAAGTGAAGTTTGCAGAACAGAGCTTGCCAGCCAGAGGGAACTGCCAGTGCAAGGGTCCTGGGACAGAAATGAGTTAAATTCAGAAACTGAGTGCACAAGAAGGAAACAAGGTCGTGGAGGAGCAGGTGGGGCCATAGTCACGTAGTCCCAAGAAGGAGGTTCGATTTATTGTGACTGCAGGGAAATGCCCCTGGAGAGACTTACTTGCTGAGGGGCCCAGCTGCTCTAAGGAGGATGGTTTCGTGGTGTGTTTTGGGGGCCGGAGGAGCAGGGAGACCAGGTGGGAGGCTGCTGAGGCGAGTCCAGAGAGAGAGGAGGTGCTTAGCTGGGAGCAGAGAGCAGAGAGAAGAGGTCAGATCCGCATACTTCGGAGGTGGAATTGCTTGGACTTGTGCAACTGCCTGGATGTGAGGGGTTTTGACAGAGTCCGTATGGTCCCCAGAGCTTAATTTACAGTCTGCCCCTTTACAGGAAGAGTGTGCCAGTCCCTATACACTGTCCTGGCACTCATTTTTAAATAAACAGAGACCCACCCTATTTCTGGAAGAAAAGATAAAATAGTATAAAGATGTCAGTTCTTACCATTGCTGTGCCAACAAAAACAAAAACCCAGTGCGGTAACTTTTTTGAAGTAATGAAGAGGTGGGAAGACATATTACTTAATTATTCCGAAGTTCATTTGGAAGGAAAAAACAGGTTCAAATAACTGATAGGAGACTTTGAAATAGAATGGTTCTTGGGGGCTGGTCCTTCCAGATGGCCAAACTTGGTAAAGCTCCCGGAGTTACATAAGGGCTGGTGTTGTTATAAAAATAGGCAGACTCATGACATGGAATTGGCCAGATTCAAACCCTGGTGTCTATGCACATTTAAAAAGCATTAAGATGACATCACGGAGGGGACAGATTGTTCGGGAACCGATACAGGAGTAATCGCTTAGCTGTTTGCTAATTAATTTTGTAAAGTTCCTTGCTGAGCAGCAAAATAAATTCTTTGTACATTGATGTCAGTCCACACACCATTTTTTTTTTAAATAGAGGAAAATAGATGTGAAATGTTTATCAAATTTTTCATTAGGGGAGTCTTTTCTGTGCTTCAGGGTGAAATTACAAAGGAAGGATTGATAGGGTCAGAGAGCTGAGACTTTACCTAAAGTTAGCAAATGGATGGGTGTGCGTGAGCAACAGTGGGGAAGGTATTTGAAACTGATATGAAACTTCAGACTCTAATCAAGCAAAGGATGCAAAATGATAGTCACGAATCAAGAAATAAGATGTCCATATTTGAAAGTTTCTGACCGATGGTCAAAGGAATGTGAATTTAAACTCGGTATTTCGTTGCCCAGTTGTCATATTAGGGAAGGTTTTCTCAGATTGCTGGCAGAAGGGTGAAAAGGGACCCCCCCCCCCCCCCAGTGCTGTGGCGAGGATAAATGTCTGCAGCTTTCCAGGAAAGCATTTGGCAATGCTTCGTCCTCTACTAGAAAGTCTTCTTAAGAAAATAATCCAAAATTCAGAGGAAGATTAGGGATAAAGATGGTCACCAACCGCCCTGCCGTTTATAGTAGTGGAAAGTCGGGAGCCTTCGGTGAGCAGCAGGTCAGGGTGCTCCCCTGCCTCAAGCCCCGCTGGTCGGAGCTTTGGTGATGACTCTCCATCAGGAATGATTCTGTTATTGAATCAGGTCCCGCTGCTCGCCACATGCAAAATCAGTGCTCGCAAGTGTTGGTAGAAAGGAAAGATGCCCTTAATCGGAATGCCGGCAATCTGGGGAGATGGTGGACTCAGCGTCCCCCAAAAACCACCTCCAGAGATTCTGCTTAGCCATGAAAGCTTTTGAAGGGAAACAGGGAAGTCATCTCAGTTAATCAGTGAGGTAGGGGGGTCAGCGCTGTGGCCATCCCCCACTGTGTGCAGGCTTGCGTGCAGGCTTGTGTACGGGCTTGTCAGCTCCTCGTGATCTTTCTTTAGATACTATTTTGTTCACAGTTTGTTGGCGAAATTACTGAAGGGGGAGCTGGGAAAGAGATCTCGTCATCTGTTAATTACTTATTCTTCATTTCTACTTCTTCCATCTACGGAAAGAACCAACAGGTTAGGCAGAGTATTTCGTGATCAAAAGATTTGAAAGGTGTGCTAGGGCCAGAGGTGAGTAGCGCATGGGGGCATCTGGTTTAAGGTTAATGACAGGACAGAGGGGCCTCCTGCAGAGAGCTCTTTCCTGCAAAGGGCTTTCTCCTGCCAAAAGCCGCTGCCAATTCTCAGGCACCGGCTGGGTGTCCAGCCGGTCGGCTCAATTCGGACACTCTCTACCTGGAGATGAATGAAGTCTGGTCCCACAGGTTGAGGGCTCTGTCCCACAAGACTGCCCCCCACCTCCCCACTTCAGACGCGCATGACAAGTCCAGGTTGTCACCTGTGCTTCTGACCAACTGGCTATAGATTGGAGCTTGCCATGACCCTCCCTCCTTGGGTTTGATTAATTTGCTAGAGCAGCTCACAGAAGTCAAACATTTTACTAATTAGATTACAGGTTTAGTATAACAGGATATAACTCTGGAACAGCCAGATGGGAGAGACACGGAAGGCAAGGTATCGAGAAAGAGCACGGAGCTTCCACGCCGTCTCCTAGCATCCCCTCCCCAAATCTCCGTGTGTTCACCAGCCCAGAAGCATTCAGAACTCCAGCCTTGGGCTTTTACAGGGGGCTCATTATACAGGCATGATTGATTAAATCATTGGCCATCTGTAGTTTATGCGACTGTGCAGCCTCTCTCCCCTCCGCAGAAGTCAGAGGGCAGGACTGAAAGCCCCCATCCTTAGGTTACCTGGGGGCGGCCCCGGAGTCACCTCATCAACATAACAAAAGATGCCTTTACTGCTCTATTTGCTTAAGAAATCCCCCAGGGTTTTAGGAGCTCTGTGCCAGAAATAGAACACAGACTTATATATATATTATATTTATTTATTTATTTAATATATATATTATATACTATAAATCACAATATCACAATCAGGTATCCTCTGTTTCCTAGTTAGTAGAATCATGAGGCCAGGAGGAATAGGAATGCATTTTTTTCAGTTATTGGGAAAATGACTTTCCCCAAGTCATGGAGCTGGAATTGGGAAGGCTGGATTTAGATCCACTGGGATTAATACATCGTTCTAGGCGCTCAGTCAAGTGTTTGAAGGTGTTTGGGATTAACCCCAGAGATGGCATACTGTTATACACGCTCAGAAAATGGCCTTGCAAGGCTGGAAAGAACCTGCTGGAATCATGGTGTTGGGGAAGGAGAATGGAAGTTTCTTTTATAAAATGTGTGTGTTTTTTTTAAAATTACAAACAGTAGAAAACTTAGGAAAAATAAAGAACAAAATGATCCACACGATTGCCACACCTGGACGTGGTCGCTGTCAGCATTTGGTGTGAAAATTACTCTTCTTTTTTCTAGTAAATATACATTTCTAAGAACAAAGTGGAATGAGTTTTATTGTGAAGTTTGTCGATTTCATTTTTCTCAGCGTTCTGTTGTATGGGTTTTCCATTCTGCTGAGTATTAGAAAACAAATTTTAACAGCTACGTAACCCGTCCTGGAGGTAGAACCCCCTCCTGGATCACTGTAAACAGTGCTGTACATGTCACTTCATCCACATCTTTGATTTCCTAAGGACAGATAGTTTGAGGGGCAGTGGGACGGGAGGCAGAACAAGAATCCTGTCCCCTCTACTTCCCTTAATAAATATTGATGAAGTATATAGATCAGTGATTGGTTTATTGCCCTGGATATCTCAATTCGCCATTCATGGACACGGTAGAACTTCCGTAAAGAAATTCGTTCATTCCATGAGTTTCATTGGTTGCTTCCTGTGCTAGGTGCCAGATCCTCGATAAATGGGTGGATAAAGCCGTAACAGTGGATAACACCCGAAACGGGTGGATAAAGCCGAAACAGTTCTTCCATCCGGGGGAGGGTCTGGCTGAGAGGCAGCAGTGAACCAGTCAGCTGAGCACTGACCTCACCTGGGTCCTCAGCAGTTGGGCCGCATGTAACCGTCTCTTCCCCAGCTCTGGGGGCCCATCGACAGGCTCTCACTGTGTTTGCCGGTTGTTTTCAGTGGTGCCATCTGGTGGGCGTGGCTCTGGTCTCTGCCTGGGGAGTGTTCTCACCCTGCTCATCACCCGCCCCCCCACCCCCATTACCACTTTGGTCTCTGCAACTCTTGCCTCCTCCCGGGTCTTCACTTGAACTTGAACTTGAGCCTCAGACGTGGCACGTCTGTCATTAATGAGAACCATCAGTAGATTTGGGGGCATCATGAAGCCTTAGGAGCTGCCTCCCCAGGCCAGCTAGCTCGTCTGAATCTGGCATTTTCATCTGAGTCTCAGAAATGAACCCCAGGGAAAACCTCTTTCAATAAAAACCAAAAAAGCCTCAGTTTCCTCACCTGTAAAATGAGTGGCACCAGCTGCTTTGTGTTTCCCAGAATGGTAGCTAAGCTGAACTTTAAAAAAAGGTTTTAAGTTAATATATACTGGAAAAGATTTATCAGTATATCTAAGGAAGACCTTTTTTTTTAAAGGATAGAAGCTTCCTTTTTAATGCTATAGAAAGCTGCCTTTAAAATAACTTTCTTGAATAAACTTACATTGTTAAAGTAGGTTGGTTTAAAGAGAAATATTAAATAATTTGATTTTTTAAAACATTTATTTATTTATTTATTCATTCATTTGTTTATTTATTTGGCTGCTCCGGGTCTTAGTTGTGGCATGTGGGATCTAGTTCCCTGACCAGGGATCGAACCCGGGGCCCCTGAATTGGGAGCACGGAGTCTTAACCACTGGACCACCGGGGAAGCCCAGTAATTTGATTTTTTTTTTTTTTTTTTAAGGAAGACAGTAGATGAGCGGTTAATGTTTGGAAACCACAAGTCTTTCCAGTGCTGATGTTTTGCAGTTTTGTTGAACTCATCAGACGGGGGTCAGGAATCTGAGTCTACCCCCAGCCAGCCGGTCAAGTGAATGGGCCTCTCTTCTCATGTCTTTTGTAACATCTGCAGAGATAATCATGCTTTTTCTTTCAAGTCGCTGGCTGGGGACCAGAGTGGGGAAGTTTTTCTAGTCTGGGCTGATCACAAGATTTTACTTCCCAGCCTGTCTGCTGCAGCTCTTCCCATGTGACTCGGGGAGGCTGACCCCACTCCACCAGACCTCCTAAACCCCGTGCTTGGGGAGCACTTGACATGCACGTGTCGGGTCATCTTTGAACTCCTTGCCATTGTCAGCAGCAGGATGATAGGGCAGGAGGACATGTGGGTGGAAGGCGTCCACATAGCACACACGGTGTGTTGGGCAAACCGAGGTGCCTGGGCTTCCGGTCCCACGCAGGCCCAGAAGGTCCGTGCAGGCCCGGAAAGTCCCGAGCAGGCTCGGAAGGTCCTGAGCAGACCCGGAAGGTGTGGTGGAGACATCACCCCTCCCCCTCCTCTTGGGGTCAGTTTCATACACGTTGTCATGCCAGCTAAATGCTCAGCAGTTGAGGGAAAAGACCAGGTCTCCATCCACTTGTGTCTTTGGTGGTCCCCGCTGCACGGTGGTGCTAAATAAATGTTTGGGTGGAGCATTTGTCCTTTCAACAGATGGCACCACACACCAGCCTGGGCCAGGCACTGTGCTTGGTGCGGGAGGATTACAGAGGAGCCAGGTATCCAGTTGGCTTTCGAAGAGACGAGGGTAGTTGTTAGGGAACTGAGAAATCACGTGCAGAATCACAGCTGTGGTGCCCAGAATGCAAGCGGTAAGTGCCCAGAGAAGATGACGGATGAGTCCCGAGAGAGCTCAGGGAAGAGGTAGGATTCCATCGGCAAAGGGGCAAAGGCACTGTTTGACGGGGGTCCCTCTCAAATGGGTAGGTCCTAACGTAGCAGAAACTGGGGGCACTGTTGGGTCTTCAAGTCAGTGGGGCGCAGAGAGAGATGGAGGCTTGAGGTCGGGGGATGGCTGGGGGTGTTTGGAGCCTAGTGAAAGAAACAGTCGCTGTGCTTGGAGAGCTCAGGGCATCCAAATGAGAGTGTGACGCGGACATGGCGGGTGAGTTAGTGCAAGGAGGGTCTGGAAAGACAAGCCAGGTTTGGATTGACTTCTACAGACTGTAGCAGCCTCTGAGGAGGCTGAGATTGTTGTTGTTTTGTTTTAATTAATTTATTTTTTATTTTATTTTATTTTTGGCTGCTTTGGGTCTTCGTTGCTGTGTGCGGGCTTTCTCTAGTTGCGGCGAGCGGGGGCCACTCTTTGTTGCAGTGCACGCTTCTCTCATTGCAGTGGCTTCTCTTGTTGCGGAGCACGGGCTCTAAGCACGTGAGCTTCAGTAGTTGTGGCGCACGGGCTCAGTAGTTGTGGCTCGCAGGCTTATTTGCTCCGCAGCATGTGGGATCTTCCCGGACCAGGGATCGAACCGTGTCCCCTGCATTGGCAGGCGGATTCTTAACCACTGCGCCACCAAGGAAGTCTGAGATTGTTGTTTTTACCCAAGGAGATGATGGGATTGGTCCAGCCCGCCCTGAAGCACAGTCTCACAGCTGGGCATCAAGTAGGCTGGAGACAAGAGGCCAGGGCGTAAGAGGCTCAGGCCCCGCAGAGGCAGTGGAGAGGGGCTTGGCCACCCCTTCACCTCCCTGACAGTTACCCACAACCCGTGATTCTCCAGGCTCTGATTTTCTTACTTTGTCACTGGCTGGTGAGAACACCCCGAGTCATTGGGCCAGCTCTCTCCAACGATCACACTTTACACCATAAAAGCAGCAAGTGAGAAGCGGGCACCCGCAACTGCGGGGTCCCCTCCCACGCACCCCGTAGAGCCTGAGGGGGTGTTGAGCTTGAGTCACCAGCTTTGGGTGAACAGAGAAGGCCTTGAACGTGTGCATGTTGCCAGCCCAGCGCCTGCACACAAGAGCCTTGTTCCTAGAAGCAGGTGCAGCTCTCGTGGGCTGGGCTGCTCACCCAGGCACTGTGGTCCCCTGCTCGGGAGGTGCCCAGGGACCAGGACCCACGATTCTGCCCGCGAACCTCATTGCTCTGCCCAGATGGCCGGCTGGGGGCCTCCGATAGCCGCGCTGCTGCTCGTAAATTGAGGTCACTGTTGAGCCAAAGTGAAATGCATCCCAAACACTGCAACGACCAGCTGATTCCCTGTGGTCCCCTCTCTCCGGTGGGGCCATGCGCTTTCCCCCCAAAGGAGGCAGCCCTCCTCCAGGCCACCGGGCAGCGCTTTCGGCTCTGCTCCAGGTGGATACAGGAGGGTTCTGGAGATCAGGCTCCTGTAGGTGGGAGGCAGCGTCCCGCCACCGCGATGGGAAGGTTCGAGTTGCGCTGTGTAGGACTGTGCTCTCGTAACCGGAACCTGTGCCTTTCCCTGCCAAGAGAGGAGAGCCTGGAAAGGGGACACCAGTCACGTTTTGCCTTTCCACTTGGGCCGTTGCCCAGACTAGTTGGGTCAAGGATCAGGAGGCGGGGGGAGCTGGGGTGCTGTTTGGAGTCTGTGGGATGGGCCTCCCTCCAGGGCAGTTTGCTTTGGAGGGAAAAGGATGTCGTAGACGTCTACAGGCGTGCAGACAGGCTCACTGTCACCCCGCTGGGTCACCACCGGCTCGCCTTCCTCACGGGATCTTCCTCGACGTGGGGAGGTGTGACACCAGGTGTCCCTGGTCCATCCCTGCAGCCTGACCGGGCACGTCGGCTTCTCCGCGGCGGCCCGTCGGGTTGGGAGCCCAGGGCGTTGGGTTTCGGGCAGTTGCTCACAGGAAGCAGATCAGCTTGGGAGGGAGGGTATCTCTGGATTACGTTCATCCTTGGGAACATGTTCTTTCTTGGGGAGAGAGTGAGGTGGGGACAGATGGGTTGGAGTGTTTGTCCACAGAGCCTGGTGACTGACATCGCCCAGAGCGGGTCGAAACTCATGCTTTCTTTTTAACCCAGAGGAAATCTGATGAAATCAACATGATACTCCTACTCCAGAAATTAAAATCAAATGTGGAGAATGAGTCATCTTAAACAAGGCACCAACAGAATTCTCCAGGGAGGAGCCCAAGGCAGTCTCAATGCCCGATGCCCTCCTGCGGGAGGGGTCCAGGCCCAGCGCCTTCCTTTTGCACCTTCCTGGGTCTGGGCCACCCGGAGGACCTGGCGCTTGGCTGTGCACACGCTGGGGTCCTGACCAGGGTGTTCTCCACCCTGCAGATGCTCGTGTTCCGTTATTTTTCTTGGTTGGTTGGTTTTTTAATTGTTCCTCGGGCAGAACGTTGGCATACAGGCCCCCACAAGAATATTCTGGGATTCTAGGATCTGGGGCGTGGCAAATCCACGGGGGTAGCTGAGGGGCTGTGTGCGGGGTCTCGAGTTTGCCACCGGAATCTGTAGATAAGTCTGTCCTTGTACAGCGGTGTCGTCTGTTCAGAGGCCAGCCCCGTAGTTAGCAGGGAGGAGCTGGCAGCAGGCTCTTTTCTCTCTGAGTGAATTGGCCTTTATACTAAAGATAAGAAAACCTCATTAGCTGTGGCTCAGACGTTAGTAAGCTTTAATGTCCCTTCCTGACTTCTACCATGTGGAGGTGAAGGGGGGAGCGGGAGGCTTCCCAAGTCGAGGCGTGGTTCCGGGGATGGGGGATACAGTGACTGCCACAGCCTACCCTTCTGAGATGTCCTGAGGTCCAGTGCCGGCCGCCCTGACCAGGAGTGCGTGCAGCTGCAGGCTGTACCCGAGAGGTGGTGGCTCCTGGGGCCCGTGGGTGACGTCCAGACCCTAGTGGAGGGTGGCCAAACTTGTAGGCCAAGCTGCCCAGGTACCTCCCAGGTGCCCACCCAGCTAACCCATCAGTGTTTTAGAAATGTATAACTTGGATTTCCAAAAGAGGGTAAGATTCCTAAATGTAGCCTGCTGAGTATAATTAAGTCACATCAGCCATCTGGGGGGACATTTGACACTTTCGGGGGATTTGGGCTCTTTCAAGGAGATGATCCCAGGGATACCTACCAGATAGCTCCAAAGCTGTATTCTTTATTTAAATGGAGTTCATTTGCTCATTCATATTTGAGCGCCTGCTCTGTACAGGCCTGTCACAATGCAGGGAGCGAGGAAACAGGCTGAGTCCCGTGGCCTCGGAGAGCTTACGTTCTCTTGGAGAAATCAGGCTAGAAAGTGAAGAGCACAGGATATGTCTAGTGTTAAAAAGGAAAGTAGGGGAAGAGGGTGGGCTGAGGGATGCTGCTGTTGCAGACACCTGAACGCAGTGAGCGATCCAGTCTGGCGAATAATAGGCAGGGGCCTCCCAGGACGCAGGAACAGCATGTGCAAAGGCCCTGCAGTGGGAGGGAGAGAACTTCAAGAAACAGGACCAATGAGCCAGCAGGACCCAGGATGCTGGCCTTGAGGGCATTCATTGTAAGCACGAAGACCTAAGGCGCTTTGGAGGGTTTTGAACAGGGTCCCGACTGACTTTTGTAAAGTCCTGGCTGCTAATTGACGGGTGGACTGTGGGAGGGCAGAGCTGGACGCGTTAGACCTGGTGGAAGGGAGCTGATGAGTGAGTTGAGAGGTGACAGTGGCGTGGAGGTGCTGCGGGGAGCTCAGCCGGAGCTGCCGGGGGGGTGGCGTGCACACACGCAGTGCATGCCCTCCACGGAGAGGGGGGGGTAAGGGAGGGGCCGCTGGGGAGGGACATGGGCTTTGGGGCTGGCTGAGTGAGCCCTTCACCCGTTGGCTGAGATGGTGAAGTTGGGGAGGGGGTTTGGGGCAAACCCCAAGTTGGGTTTGGACCTGGGAGGTGCTGAATGCCCATCAGTCCTAAAGGGGAGCCCTCGGTGATGGAATCTGGCGGATTCACAGGGTCACTTGTCAGTTAAGTGGGAACCCAGCCACGTCCACCTGTGCTGTGAGGGGGCTCAGACCGCCTGGGCATTTAGATTTAGGGTTCCTTAGAGTTTTTCCCAGTCAAAAGAAGACACACACACCCCTTCATTCCTGACACATCCCTCTTGGAAAGGCAGGTGATGAAGTTTTCCTAGTATTACTTTCCTAATTTGAATTGGGCGATTGGGATTGACATGTATACACTGATGTGTATAAAACTGATGCCTAATAAGAACCTGCAGTATAAAAAAACAAACAAAACAACTAATACTAAACTTTCATTGGGTTATTTGTATGGAAACATGTTAATATAAATGTTTCAGACATTACATGAAATTTCTAAAAATCTTATATTTGTATTTGTATGGAAATATGTATGGAAATATGTTAATATAAATGTTTCAGACATTACATGAAATTTCTAAAAATCATATTTGTATGGAAATATGTATGGAAATATGTTAATATAAATGTTTCAGACATTACATGAAATTTCTAAAAATCTTAAAAAAAAAAAAAAAAAAAAAAAAAAAAAAAAGATAGTTCCTTAAAAACATGGATATTCTGTTTGAACAAGCATAATAGTCTGCAAGACATAATTACATATTATCTCTCACTTAGCCTTCATGTTTTCAACTAAGTAAAATTGTGTCATTTAATATGATGTTTGGAAAAAGTTATCACTATAACTGCAATGTTAGAAAATTAATACTTTGAATTGCTATTAAATTATATCTTTAAAAAGTTAAAAAAAAAAAATAATAAAAAATAAAAAATATTTTGTTGTGGACATTTTGAAATATGTACATAAATAAGAAAATGGTAAAAATAATTAATAATGAAAGTAATAGTAATAAAAATTAAATAAGAAAATAGAGAAATGGTTAAAAAATAGAAAAAATAGCATAGCGTATAGTAATATATACTAGTAGTATAACATACAGTAAAATGCAGTGTTAGTGAACCTTTGTGAGCTCATTATAAAGCAGATCAGACCATCAGGTCATCTACCCCCATGTTCTTTTCTTTTCTTTTTTTTTTAACATCTTTATTGGAGTATAATTGCTTTACAATGGTGTGTTAGTTGCTGCTTTATAACAAAGTGAGTCAGCTATACATGTATACATATACATATATTCCCATATCCCCTCCCTCTTGCATCTCCCTCCCACCCTCCCTATCCCACCCCTCTAGGTGGTCACAAAGCACCTTGCTGATCTCCCTGTGCTATGCGGCTGCTTCCCACTAGCTATCTATTTTATATCTGGTAGTGTATACAATGTCCATGCCACTCTGTCACTTCGTCCCAGCTTCCCCTTCCCCCTCCCCGTGTCCTGAAGTCCATTCTCTACATCTGTGACTTTATTCCTGCCCTGCCCCTAGGTTCTTCAGAACCATTTTTTTTTTAGATTCCATATATATGTGTTAGCATATGGTATTTTTTTTTCTCTTTCTGACTTACTTCACTCTGTATGACAGACTCTAGGTCCATCCACCTCACTACAAATAACTCAGTTTCCCACATTATTTTCTAATAAAGCAGGGATTAACTCAAGTGGCGTGGCCTTGAACTTGGGCCACTTGAATTTGAGGCTCCAAGATACTGGCTACAGAGCTGAAGTCAGCACATCGAGTCAACCGGGAGCTTGCAGGGCTGTGGGGAGGAGGGTGGAGCAGAAAGAGGGTGGGGAGAGAGAAGGCGGTGTTCCTGGTGCCACAGGTGAGGGCAGCGAGCTCCAAGGTGAGACACGCATGCTTGAGAAGTGTGTCCCTGGTTCGCATGGGGGTGGAGGTAAGTGATAAACCTGGGTGCCCAGGTGAGCCTAGCAGTGGAGGGCTCCGAGTGCCAGGGCGGGAAGTCCACCTTTAAAAGCAAGTCACACCTGGAGGGTTTTGAGCTGCAGGAGGGACCTTTGAGAAAATTAAGGTCACATATGGATTGCACCAGGGAGGGAGTATTCAGGGATCTGACGGCCACGGGCAGCCGCAGAGGTGTGAGCTCTGTTAAGCAGGGCGGGAAGCTGACAGAATCTAGTAGCTGCGCCTCCGGGCAGGCGGGTCCCTCCAGGGGTCTCTCCACGCCGGGGTCCGGAGGAGGTGGAGACACAGAGCCTCAGCCCTGAGCCCTCGCCCTGAGGGTGCCAGGAGGGGCGAGACCCCAGGCGTGGCCCAGCCAGGCTGCCTGCCTGTCTGTCTCTGCTGTAAAATAACATGCTTGAGACGAAGGTTGGTGTCTGCACTCTGCGAATGTATTGGTGGACGTCAGGACTGGGTCCAAGGACGGTCTCCGCCTGCCCCTGGGAAAAGCTGCCATTCTGGGCTGTCCACGGGGCATTGAACATCACGGGACAAAAGGGTCCTGGTCCCGCGGAAGAGAGAGTGAACGAGTGCCCTGAAGCTCCTGTGAACAAGGCTGCTGGTGGTCCGGGAATCAGACTCAGACTTCAGTCCCTGGCTGGGAAGTGGCGACATTGTCAGGGCCGCGCAGTTACACTGGCTTCCAGCTTCCTTGAATGGCAAGCTCAGTGCGTGTATCTGTGTTTTAAAAGGACTGCACATCTCTATGCAGCTGCTAACACACAGTGGCTCAGGGTAATCACTGTGTCCCCCATCAATGACCAAACAAGAACAAGGATCTGTCTCCCAGAGTCCCAGTGGTGGCCTGTGCTCTGTTCTCCCTGCCCAGCCCTGAGGCCCTGCTTTCCGCCCCTCTCCCGGCCTCTCCCCCGGCCCTCCTGCCTTCTTGGCAGGGGCGGCAGGAATCCGATCGCTCTTAAATGTTAATTTCCGCTTTTCTTGGCCGCCCTTGGCAAGCTGTCTCAGTGTCCTGTAGGGGCCTCAGCTGAGTTCTCGGCTCTCAGGCTTCCAGCCCTGGGTAAAATCCGCCCCATCCGGACTTCACCCAGCCCCTCTGTTGAGGACGTGGCCGTCTCTGCGGGGCTTTGAGGCGGGCTGGGGCTCGTCTGGATGTCCTCTCTCCGTTGCCACGTCCACCTGTGTCTCTCCCCTCCGCCAGCTCTCTCAGCGGCTTCTCCTAAACTGTGCCAGTAGTTTTCAAAGACAAAACGGCATTGCTGCTTGCGTTCATGTCATCAGCAGCCGAAGTCTCTCGATCAGAAGGCTTCTGTGGCTTCCCGTAGCGTCCAGGGCCGCGGCTAGACCCTTGGCCGTCACGTTCTGGCGCCTGCGCTCCAGCTTCCGCAGTGCTCAGCCCGTCGTGTCCTCCAGGCCTGCGTGCCCTGCTCTGCCTGGCTATTCCCCCCGCCCACCCCGCTTAGAACCCAGGGGCACCTCACCTCCTCTGGGCACCTCACCTCCTCTGGGCAGCTGGCCCGGGTCTGCGGAGCCCCGCTGGTGCAGCAGGCCTTGGGGTCCTTGGGAGCAGGGCTGTGCAGTAAGGCCTCGAGATTGTGCCCATCTCGGCTTCTTTTAAAACCCTCCACTAGATGCTCCCCACCCCTGCAGTGAGTGGGACTCGGTAATACTCCCAAGGGCGGTGGGGGGCAGGGCCGGCGCCTCTTTCACTCCGATCTCTCGATCTCTCGAAGCGTGGTCAGGATGCACTGCCCTGGGAGAGCCCTGGCGTCCTTTGTCCTGACGCGCACCGCTGCTGGGGTCCCCGTGTCCTGAGCGGGAGCCTGTGGGGTGGGGGCCCTGGAGGACGTGGAGCAGGAAGCGCGGTCCCCTCTCTGGACGTGCCTCTCAGTCCCGGGAGCAGCCTGGCCTGGCGGAGCCGTCAGATCCCGCAGCTAACCGCATCCCCTGGCCATAACCACTGCCTCCCAGCTCCTTCCCCTGTGTCCGGCTGCCGCTTCCTAAGAGGCCCAGTCAGACCCAGAGTCTCAAGTAGGAATTGTCATTAATGTGACAGCCCACCCGTCACACGCAGGCTGCGGGCTCGAAACCATCATAAAGCTCTCCTTCCTCACCCGCCCACCCACAAATCACATTTTATCCTCTGCGTTGATTCCCATCAGGAAACAAGGCTTCATCTTTTGGATCCGAAGTATTTTCACGTTCTCTCGTCTCAGTAAATGGCTCCACACGCGGCCACAGGTTGCCTGGTCGGGGCAGAGCCGTGCCAGCCCGGTGACCAGACCTCTGGTCCAGCTCCGACACAGCCTGTGCGGACAGAGCCGTGCGGTCACCGCGACTGATGGGCGGGGGGGGGGGCCGGTGTCCCCCGCTGGAGGGTGGACTCTGGGTGGGGAGGAGCCATGCGAACTGCGTGGGGACCGGGAGACAAAGCCCGGCAGCACTTCCTGGCCCCAGCTGCCTCGTGCCTCCAGCTGGGTCAGTGCCGTCCTCTCCTGGAGGCCCAGCTCCGTGCACGGTTCTCTGCGGAGAGGAGCCCGGGGGCGGGAAAGGGAGTCCGAGCGCGTGGTCACATCCGTTGTAACCTCACAGGGCCGGCATGGAAGTAATCTGGGATCCCACTCAACTGGGGAAACCATCCAGGTGCTTCACCCCTTCCTTCAAATAACTGGCATGTTTGTGAGTGCTGATGTATGAGTCACAAATAGAAGTGTGTGTGTGTGTGTGTGTGTGTGTGTGTTTTGCAGGGGGGTGTTCCGGATGGACTGGGGAACTCCAGGATGGGAGGTGGGTGGGAGGGACGGCGGTCTGGGCGCGGGTTGGGCATGTTTTTAAGGGACGCGTCACCCCCAGGCCCCCCTTTGCTCCCTCCCCAGAGAGGCAGCCACTGCTGTCCTGCCTCCTGTGCATGTGTGTCTAGGCCCCCTGGCCCTGAGGATGCCAGGGCCCTTGCTCTCCCCTTCTGCCCTCCTCACACACTGTATGAGTCAGCTAGGGCTGCTGTAACAAAATGCCGTAGGATGGGGGGCTTGCACAATGGAAATTTATTTCCTCACATTTCTGGAGTTTGCGAAGCCCAGGACCAAGGTGCTGATTTGGATCTTGAGTGAGGGCCTGATTCCTGGCTTGCAGACAGCTGCCTTCTTGCCGTGTCCTCACCTGGCAGACAGCAGAGAGAGAAGTGAGCTCTCTGGTGCCTCCTCCTGTAAGAGCCCTGATTCCACCCACCTCATCTAACCTCATCCCTCCCCGCCCCCCGGCAAAGACCTCTCCTCCAAATATAACCACATTGGGTGTTAGAGCTTCAACAGATGAACTTGGAGGGGGACGCGTTCAGCCCATAACCCAGGTCTTCTCTCCAGGGTGTTCAGGTGCAGGAATGCAGCCTTCTCTGGCCTCGGGATGACCTGGAATCCACCCTAGAGCCACTGCCAGCGGGTCACTCAGAGCCAGGACTGGGGCTGCTGATGCCCGCCTGTGTTGGCCGAGGCAGGGGGGGTTCAGTAGTCACTGAGCCCTGCCCCTTGTTCTCAGCGCCTTGCCTGGGTTCCCTTTTTCTCCTTCACGCAAATCAAATCAGAACAGTGCTATTACTACCCCATGTTACAAAGATGAAAATGAATCTTGTGTAAGCTGTTTAACTCAGGGTCATCCCCGGGAGCCATAGAGTGTGGACGCAGACTCGGTCTGCTGGCTGCATGCTCACTGCACGCGGAGCCTGGGGCCGGGCTATGTCATCCCCACTGCAGGAGCTGCGGAGGCTGGCGCTGGGCCCCCAGGTCCCTCGCATGAGTAGGGCCACCCACCTGTGTCAGAAGACAAATTTCCAGCTGCCTGTGGACAGCAGTCAAAGAACAAGGGACCTGAGGACAGGTTACATGAACCCAGCCATACTGGGGTGAAACTCACCTGCCCTCGGGTAGCCCTCAGCTCCGAGTGCTGTGGCCCAGCTGTGGCCCAGCTGTGGCCAGCTGTGGCCAGCTGGAGCGTCGTCTGCCCAGGTCCGCTCTGGGAGAGCATGTGAAATTCCCTGCTCTGAAATTGGCTCCTGGCAGGTCCTTTCCTGTCCGTTGGCCCTGGTGAGAGGTCTGCTTGGAACCAGCCACCTTGTTCACCTCCAGAACCCGCCACACGCCTGGGTGCCCCTTTCCCAGAGAAACCGAGGCCTTAGGAGAGAATCTGTGTTCTTTCCCACAAACATTTCCTTTGCTGACTTGGTAACAGCACAGTGATCCAGTGAATATACCACGTTTCATCTGCAGAAGTCACACAAGAATACCTTATATCCACAAGCGGCCACGTGTGTCTTATTTGTGTTTGTGTATTTGGGGTCCAGGGAGGATTTAGGGAGCATGTGGGCAGGGAGCCGTCCCCTCAAATCCACGGCAGTGATGCCGAGTGTTGCTTGCCCAGGGCTGGAATCACAGCGGTGGCTGTTCCTACGATGGGACCAGCCACTTTCTGGGCAGAAGGAGATTTATTTCCCCTTCCCTGCACCCTGGAACTCGCGGTGTGGACAGATCCTGTTTTGTCCTCCTCTTTGACTGTAATGAATGGGCCGGCCAGGTGCTCACGCAGATCTCACAAGCCTCATTGTGCCCCAGGAAGAGGGAGGGCAAACAGCAGGGTAGGGAACACTGCTGGGGCTGTGTACAGCAAGAGAACAGATGAGACGGGCATAAAGTGGGCATAGAATCCGGGGAGTGAGCCCTGCCCTGCTCCCTTGCGCCAGGAAAAGTGACACGGCCTCTGGAAGAAAGAGGATTCCCACTTGCCCTCAGTTTGCTCTTTAACCGTGTTTCACTTGCTCAAGGGCAATTCCTTTCTCCTTCCCCTGCTCACAGGAAGAAGCACATTGCAGAGCTGACGCCGTAGCGCAGCATGGTTGCCTGAGACAGAAGCTTCAGCAATTGCTGGAATAACTGGAGGGGAAATATGAAACCTTAGCCGTTCACCCGGCAAGAGAGTTTCAAGATGGCAGCTCAGCGCATCCGAGCTGCCAACTCCAGCGGCCTCCCGCGGTGCAAGTCCGAGGGGACCTTGATTGACCTGAGTGAAGGGTTTTCAGAAGCAAGCTTTAATGATGTCAAAGGTGAGCTCCTGGGAACGGTACTGGCTGGGGTTTGCAAGAGCTCTAAGACCCAAGGACTCCTCTCCTTACAGGCTGCCACGTTCACGTTCAGATAATTAAATCTCAGCTCTCTAAACTTCATCGTGTTATGAATTCAGCCCTGGAACAATATCCACTTGTTTTGTTTTGATGGGTTGGGAGGTTGTTTTGAATTTTCCTCTTTGTAATGATACTTCTTCTTAATGCAGAATATGTTTCTCTTTTCATGAGTTTTGGTGACATTAAGGTAAGAGCTTGGTGGTGTACAAAACTAAGGGGAAGGAGAGTGTACTAAGTCAGTGAGGTCCTGCGAGCCACTGGAGAGTAAAAGGGTGGCCGGGGACAGGGGTCAGCACGCTTTCTCTGCAGAAGGTCAGAGAGTGAATACTTGAATCTGTGTAGGCCATATGGCCTCTGTCACAGCTATTTAACTCCGAGATTGTAACGAGAAAGCAGTCACGGAAGAGAGAAAACAAATGGCCATGGCTGTGTTCCAGCAGAACTTTACAGAAACGGCCGGCTGAATTTGGCCCGGGGGCCAGAGTTTGCCAAGCCCTGGTTTAGAGGTGGCCCCGGGGTTTCCCTAACAGCCACGTAAAACTGGGCTGGTGATAAAGCCTATCTTTTGGACACCGAGGTGGATGCCAGTGGGTCATTTTCCTTCTAGAGTCCATCCTGCCCTCACCGGCCATGGTCGGTGTCTCCCGTGAGCATCCTGGCATCTTGTACTTCATCGTCCTCGTCACCATCACCACCGTCAGTTGACTTTCCCACCACGTTTACCGAATTCTGTTGAAATGATCCATTGCGCTGCCCACAGACAGCTCAACGGCAAGAGCTTTCGCTTTACCTTTGTGTCGTTAGCCCCTGGCACAAAATCGGTGCTAAATAAATATTTCTGGAACTAATCTGCTGCCTCCCAGATAAAATCATGATGCACCACCCCGATGTGCTAAAATCATAATGTGCCTGTTTCTGCCTTTCTTCTTCTCTCTTCCAGTTACCCTCAACTTCCTCTTCTTCCTGTCTGTCCTTTATGCTTGTGGCCCTGAGCAGTGCTTAAAATGTTCTTTTAAAGAAAAGGCTAACAAGGGAATCATGAGGTTTTATTAATAAGAGCAGCGGACCTGTTGGGTGTTGCTATACGTAATCACGCCATTTGTTTTTCGTGGTCTGGTAATGGGCATTGTTTTCTTACTTTGTAACCCAGCTAGTCATGGTTGAAGCGGGAAACTGGGAGCTCAAGTCGTGCAGTTTGGGCTGGGATTTTGAAACGAGGGGCAGAGAGCTGAATTTTAAAAGATAATGATGATGCCGCTGCTGATGTGGGAGGAACACTGCAGCTGGGGGAGGAAGGCAGGCGAGACAGCCGGGGATGTGGGGAGGGGCTGGTTAGCGGGGGGGGGGGGGGGCGGGGAGACCCCCTGACTCCACTCCCGAGGGGCAGCCTGTGGCCCAGGCAGCATTTCGGCCCAGCTGCTCCCCACACATGCCGATGGTAGAACTGGCTTCAAGGTGGGAATCTATTCCAGCCAGAATATCTGCTGCAGAATCTTCTGCCCTAATGAATGTTTTTCCTGCATAAGAACCGAGGCAGAGGGTAGGAAATGTATTATTCAGTGAACCGAACCTCCTGACACCCAGGGATATTTTTTTTTTGTATTAAAATCAAGGTACCTGGGAATCTGGGCAACACTCTCCAGAATTCATTAAGATGGAATTCGATACGGATTTTCCTGCATTTGATTGGATGGAAGCCCCAGCCTTGTGTACACCCCAGGTGTCTGTGGCCCTTGTCTGATAGAGGGCCGGGTCTTGGAAGGGAGCTCACACCGCGGTCCACTTCCACGGGGGCCCGACGGGAAGGGGCGCCGTCTCCCATCAGACAGGCCTCATCCTTGAGTGAAATATCTATTACTGCTCCTCTCCTAAGGAGAGTGCTTGGAATTTTGAGTAAAACCATTTTTATTCTCCCGTCTGGTAAGAAGACTAAAGTGATCATTTGCACTGATACGTTTTCTCAAGTTATGTACACAGCCTGCCTAATAGCTTTGGTTTTTAATTTAAAAAATATTACTGTAAGGGAATTATTCTGGACGAACACAATAGGGATATAACTTTTGAGGAATTCTAACAAGATTTTAGTAGCTGGCCAGCTTTCTTTGATTTTCATTTGGTTTTAATTTTTATGTGACATTTTCATTAGATGTGTCAAGGAAACTGGAGCCTGTGACTGCAAAACAAAGTGAGAGGGAAAATCGCATATTATCCCCTGACCCCAGCTGACCCATCTGCCTTCTTCCACCTCCCCTTGAAGCCATTATCTTTGACTTTGCTGTTTTTATTCACTGCCCCCCTTCAGTGTTAAGTGATTGCTCTCTGGTGTGATTTTATAGCAGAAGGGCACAGCCCAGGGGGATTCTACCTTAGCCTTTGGACAACACCTTGTCCCAATAACATGGGTATGGCGTCTCTGTTGTAAGCTTACAGGATGAGCATTCATTCCACGGATGTTTATTGGGCACCTGCTATGTGACACAGGCCCTGTTCCAAGGACACCACTGCGAGCAAAACATAGCCTAACAGAGCTTACACCCTAGTGGGGCGATGGAGCCCTCCCCGACAAAACCAACATAAATACGTATGGTACATTTTATATTGGTTAATGATGAATGCTATGGGGAAAAATTAAATTAGGAGGGGGCCGGAGATGTCTATTTAAACATAACATTTTGTGAGTCTTTACCTTGTACTAAGCATTATTATGCTAATCACTTCATCACCATCATCTTGCTTAATCCTCGCCAGAGCCCATCGAGGAAAGGTGGTTCATCCATCGTGAAGAATGTCAGGCTCCCGAGATCACACTGCTGCTAAGGGTGTAGATTCAAATCCCAGGTCTGGTGATCCCAGTACCAGCTTCTCCCCGACACCCCAGACAGGGTGGTAGGTGACAGCCTTCGAGGCCCAGATTCACACCCTGCTAATAAGCGTATTTCTGTAATTTAGTTAGTGTAAATAAATAGAAGCTTTCTACTTTATTGCCTGAGACTTTGCTGAGGACATGGAATTTAATTTTCATTATTTCCCTTTATTTATTTATTTTTAAAGATTTTTTTTTTTAATGTGGACCTTTTTTTTTTTTTTAAGTCTTTATTGAATTTGTTACAATATTGCTTCTGTTTTATGTTTTGGGTTTTTTTTGTGTGTGTGTGGGATCTTAGCTCCCCCACCAGGGATCAAACCCACAACGCCTGCATTAGAAGGCAAAGTCTTAACCACTGGACTGCCAGGGAAGTCCCCTCACTATTTCCTTTTAAAGAAAAGGGAAACTGGCAAATGATTTTTTTGGGGGGGGGGCCAATTTGGTAGAACAGGATGTCTGTTGACTTAATCATACATTAGACAAGATGTAGGTGTAGTTCCAGTAAAAATGTAGTCCTTTCTTTGCTTGTTTACATAAGCAACTAAAAAAAGTTTACTTTCATTTGTTTGTTACAGGAAGGCAGCAAACTCCATAAAACAAGGACAGTTGGGATGGGGGGGTTGGAGAGAAATATATGGGCTTACCTTCGTGTCGTTAGCCCCTGGCACAAAAGAAGAAAGAAGTTTCTTCATCCTCTGAGTACATGTACTTTGTTATGTATGGGAGGGAGAGAAAACACTTAGGTTTCTAATTATCTGTTACTCTTCAAAACACACCCTACTTGTTTAGATGACTTTTTTTTTTTTTTTTTTTTTGCTGTTCCAATTGCTGTTTACCTTGGTAACACTCAGTTGAACGCCAAGAACCATAAATTAGCTTGAGTCACCGTTTAAAGTGTTGGGATTTTTCAGACTGCTTAAAGAGTTGTTCAAAAAGAATGTGAATTACAACCAGACCTAAACCTTTGATTTTCAGGGGATGACAGAGAGACCATTTCCATGTTGTTCTGAATGATCGTTTAAAAGAGGTTGAAAGAGACCAACCTCAAAAATCTTATTTCATATAAACAGTTTGATGAAGAATGGGTTCAACTTGGAAACTAGGAAACAGGCCTGATAGTCAAGGGAACCTTCCCCTTGGTTTATGTATTTTATGCTGAAGGCAGGACATGGAATCAGCTCTTAGACACCGAGAGATTCTGTTGCGGGTCTTTTCCAGTCCCTGGTTACGTGCATTGGGTCACTTAACTCAGCATCACTGTGTTTTCTAAGTAAATCACATTCAGCTTCTCTTTCGACCTAGCAGCAGTCCCGGTAAGTTAGTAACATAAAGAAAAGTTGGGTCAAAATGAGATGTTTAAAACCTGGGACATATTGATAATTCCATTATGCTGATTCATGTTTCTGTGGATGGTGGAGAGACTCTCTGTGGCCTTTCCACCTGACTCAGACTGCGCGTTGGGATGGGATAGAATCTGGGGAGACAACGCTCGATTTAGGCTGTCGGCCAGGTGAATCGCCCACCAGATTTTACTTTGGTTTGTGTCTGTCGTTTACTTGCCGGACTCGTTGTCTCCATGTCGGGGGTGATGGTTTTCCAGACCTCTCTTCTCCCTGGTGTTGACGCTGCTCTGCCTCGCCCTGAGGGCCCGCCCTCACCTCCTGTTCTTTGTGTTTTACGCAGTGCCTTCTCCCAGTGCCTTGCTCGTAGACAATCCCACGCCCTTTGGAAATGCAAAGGAAGTGATCGCAATCAAGGACTACTGCCCAACCAACTTCACCACCCTCAAGTTCTCCAAGGGCGACCACCTCTACGTCCTGGATACGTCAGGTGGGGAGTGGTGGTACGCACACAACACCACAGAGATGGGCTACATCCCTTCTTCTTACGTGCAGCCCTTAAACTACCGGAACTCCACCTTAAGTGACAGCGGGATGATCGACAATCTTCCAGACAGCCCGGACGAAGTAGCCAAGGAGTTAGATTTGCTCGGAGGATGGACAGATGACAGGAGGGAGTCCAGCAAAACCTACAGTAATAATCCTTTCTGGAACGGTGTCCAGACAAACCCGTTTCTCAATGGGAACGTGCCAGCCATGCCCAGCGCGGACCTACCGACTCCCAAAAGCACCGTTGACTTGCTCCTCTTCGACACGGGCACATCTTCGTTCACCGAGTCCAGCTCAGCGATGACCAACAGTGCCGGCAACATCTTCGACGAGCTGCCGGCCACCAGCCGCCTTCACGCGGAGCCGACGGTCAGGCGGGACAACCCTTTCTTCCGGAGCAAGCGTTCCTACAGCCTCTCGGAACTCTCCGTCCTCCAAGCCAAGTCCGATACTCCCGCGTCCTCGGGCTTTTTCACGGGCTTGAAATCGCCAGCCCCCGAGCAGTTCCAGAGCCGGGAGGACTTCCGGGCTGCCTGGCTGAGCCACCGGAAGCTGGCCCGGTCCTGCCACGACCTGGACTTGCTGGGCCAAAGTCCCGGGTGGGGCCAGACCCAAGCGGTGGAGACGAACATCGTGTGCAAGCTGGAGAGTTCGGGGGGCGCCGTGCAGCTTCCCGACACCAACATCAGCATCCACGTGCCCGAAGGCCACGTGGCCCCAGGGGAGACGCAGCAGATCTCCATGAAGGCTCTGCTGGACCCCCCGCTGGAGCTCAACAGTGACAGGTGCAGCTGCATCAGCCCGGTGCTGGAGGTGAAGCTGAGCACCCTGGAGGTGAAAACCCACATCGTCTTGGAGATGAAGGTTTCAGCTGAGGTGAAAGGTGACATTTTCAGCAAAAGCACAGTGGGCCTCCAGTGCCTGAGGAGCGACTCAAAGGAGGGGCCCTTTGTCCCCATCCCACTCACCTACAGCTATGGGGACACGGTCCGGGTCCAGCTGGACAACCTGGAGCCCTGTATGTACCTGGCCATCGTTGCCCACGGCCCGAACATCCTCTACCCTTCCACGGTCTGGGACTTCATCAATAAAAAAGTCACCGTGGGTCTCTATGGCCCCAAACACATCCACCCATCCTTCAAGACGGTGGTGACCATTTTCGGGCATGACTGTGCCCCCAAGACCCTGCTGGTCAGCGAGGTCACCCGCCAGGCCCCTAGCCCGGCCCCAGTGGCACTGCAGCTCTGGGGCAAGCACCAGTTCATCTTGTCTAGGCCCCAGGATCTCCGAGTCTGCATGTTTTCCAACATGACCAACTACGAGGTCAAAGCCAGCGAGCAGGCCAAGGCCGTGAGAGGGTTCCAGGTGAAGCTGGGCAAGGTGAGCCGCCTCATCTTCCCCATCAGCTGCCACAACGCCAGCGAGCTCTCCGACTTCACCTTGAGGGTCCAGGTGAAAGACGACCAGGAGGCCATCCTGACCCAGTTTTGCGTCCAGACCCCACAGCCACCCCCGAAAAGTGCCATCAAGCCGTCCGGGCAGAGACGGTTCCTCAAGAAGAACGAGGTCGGGAAGATCATCCTGTCCCCATTTGCTGCCACCACCAAGTACCCGACTTTTCAGGACCGCCCTGTGTCCAGCCTCAAGTTCGGCAGGTTACTCAAGACGGTGGTGCGGCAGAGCAAGAACCACTACCTGCTGGAGTACAAGAAGGGGGACGCCATCGCCCTGCTCAGCGAGGAGAAGATCCGGCTGAAGGGGCAGCTGTGGACCAAGGAGTGGTACATCGGCTACCACCAGGGCAGGGTCGGCCTCGTGCATGCCAAGAACGTGCTGGTGGTGGGCAAGGCGCGGCCCAGCCTCCTGTCCGGGCCCGAGCTGAGCACGGCGGTGCTGCTGGAACAGATCCTGCGCCCGTGCAAGTTCCTCACCTACATCTACGCCTCCGTCCGCACGCTGCTCATGGAGAACATCAGTAGCTGGCGCTCCTTCGCCGACGCCCTGGGCTACGGGAACCTGCCGCTCACCTTCTTCTGCCGGGCCGAGCTGGACAGCGAGGCTGAGCGGGTGGCGTCCGTCCTGGAGAAGCTGAAGGAGGATTGTAACAGCACGGAGAGCAAAGACCGGAAGTCCTTCCAGAAGGAGCTCATGATGGTAAGCGCCGGGTGGGGCTCGGATGCGTGGAGAATGGGGCTCGGTCCAGCCTCAGCCTCTCCCCTTGCACGTGTGGGAACGGGTGTGGTGTCGGGAGTCCGTGGACCGGTGTCTGGGCCCCCGTTCTGCTCCCTGAAACTCACACACACCTGGGGATAGGCATTGACGTGGGACCGGTAGGGACCCCCAAACAGCTCGGAGCCACTGTGGCGAGGGTCGTTCAGGTCTCTTTCTGCTGAATTTGTGAGCTCCTCTGGAGGTCCAGAATGCATCTCTGCCTGCCCGGTCAGGGACGCAAGGGGGCCCTGTGCTCCACCCGCCCCTGTTTAGATCTCTTGGGACAAGATCCATCCTTTCATCAGATTCCCAGCGGGATCTGTGACTCGAAAGTTTGATGAACCACCGCCCCAAAGTCTGACTTTATCTTGCTGTGAATTTTTCTCTCCAGGCCTTACTTGAAGGTTCTCCCCTCTCTCTGTGTCATTTCCTCTTCCTCCTTCTTGTGTGTGTTTGAGTTGGGGTGAGGACGGCCTCTGTTTTGCCAGCACAACTGGGAACTTGGACCCTAAGAAGTAAAGAAGGGGGAGTGAAGAGTCCCACTGCTGGGCACAGCCGGCCCACAAGCCAAATGGGAAGCTTTCTGGGCCCGATCACGGCCTCCAACAGGCTTGCGCTCTGCGCTGGTCATGCCGCCCACAGGCGGTCCACTCTAACTGCCAGTTCAGTTGTGGTGGCCTTGGAGGAGTTACCTGGGAGAAGCCTAATGTCCTTGGGCATCCCTGGTCACATCTGTGCCGGACATTCTCTGTCGACTTCTTTCTATGATAGAAGCCGACTCAGGTCTCTTCCTGGTCCTCATGATGTGGACACGTCCCTAGTTTTTGTTCCCACGGGAAACCCCCGGGACTTGGTCATAGGCTTTTCTCTCGTGTTCCGCCGACTCCACACGGTCCTTTTCGCCTCCTAATCTCTGTAAGGTGTGACTCCCAGCGCCCCTGAATTTCTGCCACTTCAACTCCCCTCCTTCCCCCCACACTTGCCATTCTGAGTGAACACCTGTTGGAACGGATGGGCCAGGCGTGTCTGCGTGAGCGAGGACGCACGCGCGGCCAGAGCTGTACAGCTGAGGGTCATCGTTGCATGAACGTCCTGGGCTGCCCCGTGGGGCTGGGGGGACAGAAGGGATACGGTCCACGGTGGCACGGCCCCTGCCGCAGGGAATATGCATTGCAGCCCGGCAAGGGATCGAGGCGTGAAGAAAGACCCCTTGTCGGTGGCCCCAAGATACTAGAAAGCGCCAGATGCGTGGAGCAAGATGAGAGCCTGACATTGCCCAGAGGAGGGAGACAGGAACTGGAGGTGGCAACCGGGGGGTCGTTGGGGGCATCCATCGCTGATGGGTCGCCGATGGCAGCTTCGGTTGGGAGGCGGGGGAGGAAGCCGGTTGTCATGGCAATGGGGGGGTGAGGCGGGGGTGGGGATGGGCAGCAGAGGAAACTCCCCCCGAGCCGGATGGGGCTCCTGCACAGCGGGGACCCAGGACCCTCCCTTCAGGGGCTTGCCTCGCCGGCCCACCTGTGAGATCAATTCCCGGAGCTTGCTTCCAGCCCGAGCTGCCCGGTGCCCTCGTGGATGGACCTCGCACAGTGGGCGGGGTGAGCGTCCAACTGGGATCCGCGCTCGATGGTGGAATGATGTGCATTCATGGAACATAAAGGGTATTGACCGTTCCTTCGTCACAGCTAGAAAACGCCCACCTGGAACCGGCAGACGTGCAGGACGCATCAACCTGAATGGCTTCCTCCCGCCCTGGACAGAGGTGGCTCTCACTTCCATTTCCTCCTCATTTCTTTTCATCTTTTTTTATTCAACTTGGAGAACTTTCTCTGAGAGCAGGTTTTTCAGGTGGCTTCCTTGGGTTAGTGTGTGTGAGGACGGGGGTCTGTGTGCGTCCCAAGTCCCTCTCCCTGGCCCCCGCCCCCCCCGCCAGCCCCACACCCACCAGGACTCCCAGAGAGGAGGAAATGAACCTTGACCTTGGCAGGAACTTGGCCCCGAGACAGGTTAGGTTAGATTTGCGGTACAGAAGTGAAACTGGTTTTGCAACATTTCCCCCACTCCTCTCCTATCTCTTCATCTTGTGGGCTGGCAGATTTGAATGGTTGGCCAGACTTCTAGAAACCACAGGCTGATTTATCCCAGCGTGTCTCAGGAGTCACTGGAAACCAGGTGTTTTACTTCCAGGGACGTAACAAATCACTGAGCAGTCAAGCTTCCTGTGGCCTCAACCACTGATTTAACCCACCCCCTCTCCAGCCCTGTCACAGCCAGATCACCTCTTCCCCACCCCTCTCATTTTGAAGGTAGTTTTCTGTTTAGTATGGCTCCTTGGTTTGGAAGCAGTGATTGAACGAATTAGAAGTGGTGAAGGTTTTGGATGGTAAATTTGCGGGAGATGGGAAGGAGAAAGGAATCAAGGACTGAGGTGTCCATCCCTCCACTGCCCTCTGCACGAGGTCCGGCCCCTTCCTCTGCCCCACAGGCCCTGTAAGACCCAGCCCCGCCTATCACACCCCGGGGGCTCCTACCTGCCCCTGCACACCAGCCATTCTGGCCTTTTCTCTGTATCTCGGACACACCCAGCTGCCCTGCCCCAGGCCTTTGCACGTGCTGTTCCCTCTGCCTGGAATTGTCTTCCCCCAGTTTCATGTCGTGGCTTTTTATCGTCCTTCAGATTCCAGCTCAAATGTCCTCTTGTCAGACCTTTCCTGCAGCCCTGGATAAAGCAACCTTGTGTCTCTGGGTCACTGACCCTCTGTGTTATTGTATCATTGTCTTCACAGTGCTTTCTCGAATTTGAAATGGTCTTGTTTACTTGTATTCATGGCTCTTGTCATTACCCTAACTGGATATGAACTCCACGAGGGAAAGGACGCTGGCACGTAGGAAACAACCAGATAGTTGAGTGAATGAATGAATGGATGCAGGCTAAGAATCTGATCTGGATGCAGTCTCGTGAGGTCAGACGTGTTTCTGCTCTCTGGTTCCGTTCCCTCTTTCTATTGTTTTAGTGCATATTTTCAATCTCAGAGCTGGTCCAGAGGCATCTTGTGTAACCGTATGACCTCCCGCTGTGCCTCTGCTGCCCTTGCTTACCTGCATGGTGTGACCACCGTGGAAAATGCCCCTCTGTGCCCGGTCCGCCCAGCTCTCCAGTAGAAGCCATGCATGTCTGTGACAGAGGATGGCCATCCAACACCGATGATGCCCCCCCCCCGCCGACTATAATGAAAATGGGGGGAGGCATGATGCTGGGCTGACCCCAAGGAGAGTGACCAGGGTGGACAGAGCTCCCAGAGTCCCCACGCATTAGAGGGCATTGAATGAACCCCTGGGGATCTCTTAGCTGGGGGGACTTGTGGGTTGGAATGGGCACCACCTATTTGAAGAGCTTTTGAAGTCAAATTCTGTTGTCAGAAACAGGCCCGCGAGAGCTGGTGGCGGGTAGATGGCTGCAGCTTCTAACAGAGCTCGGAAGAGCCATCACGGCCGGCCAGGGGCAGGTGTTTGCACTCCATACTCTTTCAACATTTCTCGGGTGCCTATTTGTGTGCTTAGTGGGGATGCTGGGTGTTGGGCCTTTCCCTGAGGGACATGCGGAGTGAACAACCACAGGAGTGCAAGACAGACTCGTAATGGGCCCCGAAGAAAAGATCCCCTTGGCGTGGGTGGACCAGGGAAAGGCAAATATCCCCCCTGACTCAGGGGGGATGTGCAGAATCCCATCCAAGAGGGAGGGGCTGTCGGGTTGAAAGCACAGTATGGGCAAGGGCCAAGGGTGCAGAGGAACAGGGGATGGGGTAGAACCAGAGGCTGCGAGAGGCCGGAGGCTGGGCTGAATCAAGTTGGTGATACATGGGGGGATGGGAGGGAGGCACACAGCCACCTGGGCTGGATAATGCTTGTGCTTTATTCCGTGGGCACTGGGGAGGGGTGTGTTATTTTAGGGGATGTGAAGGGGAGCCAGGTGGATCCAGGTGTGTCCCTGTGCCTTGGGGATCTACCCAGGTGTGTCCCTACTCCTTGGGGATCCAGGTGTGTCCCTGCACCTTGGGGATCCAGGTGTGTCCTGCTCCTTGGGGATCCAGGTGTGGCCCTGCTCCTTGGGGATCCAGGTGTGTCCCTGCTCCTTGGGAATCAGGTGTGTCCCTGCTCCTTGGGGATCCACGTGTGTCCCTGCTCCTTGGGGATCCACGTGTGTCCCTGCTCCTTGGGGATCAGGTGTGTCCCTGCTCCTTGGGAATCAGGTGTGTCCCTGCTCCTTGGGGATCCACGTGTGTCCCTGCTCCTTGGGGATCCACGTGTGTCCCTGCTCCTTGGGGATCAGGTGTGTCCTGCTCCTTGGGGATCTACCCAGGTGTGTTGCTCCTTGCTGCCTTCTAGTCTCAGAGCCACTCAGGTGACAGCCAGTCTCCCCCTCCCCCCCCCCGCCCCCCTGAGTGTCATTCTTTCAGAATACCAGGACACCTGGCGGTGGAGGATCTAATTTTCACACACATCCCTGCATTCTCCTCTATTTAAGGCAATGAGTGGGCGGGTCATTTTTAGCAGAGGTCAGAGATGAAAAGTACAGGTCAAACGGAAGTGCTGTGAGTCAGGGAGCCCCTCACACGCTTGTGCCTAGATCCCTTGGCTTTTTACCCCCATCTGCCTTCAGACCTGGCCGACCTTAGCAAGAGGGCGCCCTGTGCAGTAGCCCTGGGTTTTTTTCCATCCTGCCCTGGCGGGTGGGGATTGGATGGCCGATGGCCCTGGGTCTGGGTTGCGGCGTGGCCGGGATGGGCAGTTCCCAGGCCACGTGCACATCGGTGCTGACCGTCAGAGCCTCTGGGGTCCTGGGGTCTGCCCCGCTGCTGTGGCTCACCCCAGGTTTTGCTTTTTTCCAGAATGAAGATCATCCTCATTGACTTTTCTGTTTGTAAAAACAGCAGATGCTGCTTTTTGCGTTGCTATTTGCCAGTCCTGAGGAACAGCAGCAGAGAAGGCCCCCGGCCCGTCTCCCAGAGGCAGCCTGTGTTAGCGGTCTGCAGTGTAGACACTGCGGATATTCCTCAGTCCCCTGCGTCTGCCCTGCGCTGTCCATATTCTGCATTCTGTACACGCCTGGAGAGCATGTACAGGCGGCTCTGTCTGTGTCTGCGTGGAGCCTGCGGGCCCCCCAGCTGGGCAGGTGCTCTGGTCCTCGGTCTCCGGTAGGGCAGTGGCGCCTGGTCTCACCGTTACCCCCGCTGCTCCGAGCCGGGTCCCGGCCCCGTGGCTCTGCACGCTTGTCCCTGTGCGTTCCATGACACCATGCTGCGAGCTGTAGGAGCCCTCCAGACACGGGAGGAGCCAGCGTTGGCGCGTGGCAGTGGGTGTCACTTCGGGGCGTGCAAGGCCTGAGAATGACAGGGGATGCTTTAACAGCCCTGCTGGTGTCGAGAGCTATCACTGCAGCGACCAGACTGGACGGCCCTGCTGGTGTGTACACACTCCCCTCACCTCTCTGAGCCTTGGGTTTCGATGTCGGTTTTTGTTCTGTTTCATGAAGGCAAGAAACGACAGAGTATGTTCCTCTGTTTTTAGGGCATTAATGTTCCTTCTGATACACTTTGTGGGTTTGGGGAAGGGTTTTCTGAGTGTGGTCGAAAGCCCAAGCGGAAGACATTGCTATGTGTTTGTACCAGGACTTAATGACAACACTCAGCACTGAGTAGAGAGAAGGATTTGGCTCATGCTGTAGAACTGCGTGGATTGGGGTGATGGCCATCTCGTGCTTGTGTGTGTGTGTGTGTGTGTGTGTGTGTGTGTGGAGGCTGGCAGAGAGAACACTGAGGAGCCCAGCTCTGAGAACTGGAAGTGTTTTCATTCAACGACACACTTTCAGTTTAAGAGATTGTTCCCGACTTTGGGGATTACGAGAGGCGCAGTGTCCTCCTGGCCGGGAGGGAGGGCGGAGGGAGGGGGGGAAAGAAGGAAGGGAGGGAGGGAGGAAGGAAGGAAGGAAGGAAGGAAGGAAGAGTGCTCTGGGCTCTTGGAGAAGTTTCTCTGAAAAAGGGAAAGTTACTGTGGGATATAAGTCAAGGTGGGTGGTTGCTTTAGGAGTGAGGTGCGGGGTGAAATCAACACCGAGAACCTTGAAAACTAATGGAAATAAAGGGGGATGTTGAGATCAGGGAGAGCTAGGGCTGGAGAGGACGGTGTGGAGCGGTGCTCTGAATCAGGAGCCAAAAGCTCTTTACCCCCCAGAAGAGGACACAGTAACTACCTGCTGTGCACTTAGGGAGGTGCCTGGGGACTTCCTGCCGGGTGGTCCCAAAGCCCAAGGCTGCGGATACAGGGAGGAGCAGGGTTGCCATGGTGACTGCCCTCTGGTGTTCTAACATCTCAGGAATGGGAGCATGACTGGGGTGGACATACAGCAAAGGGATGTTTCGTTGTATTTTCATAAGAATGTCTCTTCAAACAGGGGTTGACACACTGGCCCGCGGGCCACCTGCTTCTGTAAATGAAATTTTACTGGAACGCAGCCCTGCCCACTCGTTCAAGTGTTGTCGTGCTGTTCTCACGCCCCACTGGCAGAGTCAAGTGGCTGAGGCAGAGACGCCATGCCCGCAAAGCCAAAAATAGGTCCTGTCTTGCCCTTGGAACAGACTTGGCCACCCTGACTGAAGTCATGGGTCACTCCAGCTCGTGGGAGTCCAGCTGGAACCAGCCTTGTGCTTTTTTTCTGGTATCACCTGTGTATACTGCTGTGTGTGCTTCAGGGAAAGGGTTCCAGCACCATATCCCTGCCACTGAGAAGTTTTCTATTGCTGAGACTTGGTGGGCACCCAAAATGTGCCGTTCAGAAAAAATAAATGCATGAACTACCCCTTGGCGGTGGTGTGGGCAGCGCTCTGCCCCAGCTGTGACCGCTCGGGGCCAGAGAGAGGGTTTGAGTTTCTCAGGACCTTTGTGCCTGCACCCAGTGCCCTGGGAGAGAGCAGCTTTGATCGCCCCCGCCAGGGATACCCGAATCAGAAGCAGGCGACTCTGAAGTGTTCTGTTACCTGGAAAACAAGGCCACCTGCGGAACCTGGCAGCTGAGCACACAGACACTGCTGGGACACCGTGAGGAAGCCTGGGTGGGACCATTGTCACGGGAGGTTGGCCAGACGCCTTCTCAGGACACCAGGCGTGGCTAGAGGGCACCCTGCGTCTCCTGTGTGTCTGGGCTCAAACCACGCCACGCCAAAAGAATTTCTTCTTAACTTTTTTTTTTTAATTTATTTTATTTAAGTAGAGTTGAATTACATTGTTGTGTTACTTTCTGCTGTACAGCAAAAGGGCTCAGTTATGCATATACATACATTGTTTTTCATATTCTTTTCTATTATGGTTTATCACAGGATATTGACTATAGTTCCCTGTGCTATAAGTAGGACCTTGTTGTTGTTTTTTATTCAAGCAAAAGAATTTAAATCCAGAATTCTACCAATTTGTCACACGTCTCCCCCATACCATAAACACATCCCTGTATACTCTTCACATCTTCGGCAGCACAAATCTAGTAAACATTTAAGTTTTTTCAAACAATTTCACTTGAAGATACCAAAGTTCAGAGACCATTTTCTGAAATCTGTAAATCGTTGCGATGAAGCCTCGTGCTGATGTCACGTGGTGCCCACACAGTTGGAAAGGCCATTGGCCTGAGCACTGGGAAATCTGGACCTGCCTCCACTTCTGTGCCTTCGAGCTGTGGGACCCTGGACAAGCCACCCAGCATCTACGGGGTCTATAAAACAGACACAGTGCAACCCACACGGTGGGTAGCAGCTGGGGACAGCCTGCCTGGAGGCCCTCCCCAGGTCTGGGAGCCCCTCCCTTTCCCTCCGATTTTACCTGCAAATTGGGGTGAGCTTGGCTTCCCTTCATGGGGGTTCTGAGAGGTAGACGCGCCCTGCACCCGGCTCACTGGGAACACTCAGGGAAGGTAGTCTATTTAAAATCAAAAACAAAAATCAGAAAAGGACCACGTGGTCCTCAAGCTGCCTTCTTTCTTCCCACCTTTATAGCCCCCTCGGACCCAGGACGGCCTCCGATTGATCTTATGTTTTAAAGGCAAAGATTGAGATGCTGGGGCATCAGGCTCTGCATTCAGGGACTCCCCCAAAAGTCACCATTTCTTCATTTGTTAAGTTGCCCCCAAATAAACATAAAACGTAGGTGAGAATACTCAAAAATAGCTGCGTTCTTTCAAGTAGCAGCCCCGCAGACTGATCTTGCACAGATGCCAGGCTGCCTGCGTCGTCACGAAATGTTTGAAGGGAGCGCGTGAGCGGCGTGTTTGGCTCAGCTGGGGAGGGGCTGGCTGGTCGGTCGGTTGCCGTCTTTAACACTTTCTCTTCGGAGCCTTGAAGCGACGTCAGGTGCTTGGACAGAGCGTAGAGGGACAGAAAGAGGGCCGGGCCCGGTGACTGGTAGCGGTATCTCTTTGGTTGCATCCTCAACGTCCGAGGACCCAAGGGGGTCTCAGACCCCGTCGCTTCTGCAGGTGTCAGGCTGTAGTCCGGCAGAGGATCTGCGGATGAGAGCAGGGCGAGCCGCGCCTTCCATGGCCCAGGAGAGCTGGTCCTCACCGCGCCTTCTCCCCCTGCCCGGGGCTCCATCCTGGCCGCCCAGAGCTGCACACTCATTGTACCGGCCTCACCGGACCCGCAGCCCGACACCCAGCAGCCGTCCGTGTAGCTCGTAGCTCGGGGTGATGCGTGCGGACAGGAGGCCTGCAGGTTTGTGCTACTGATGTGGCTTTGTGTTTCCTTAAGCCAGAAATGCTCATGTGACACAGCCTCCAGCCTGGGGCCGCACAGAACCCACAGGACGTCGAGCCCTGTGTTGGAAGCCCCCCTGACTGACCAGCCCCTTTCCTGGATGGGGGATCGAGTCCAAGGTGGGCCTGTGCTGTTCGGGCCGAGCCGGGGCTTGGGCAAGGCTCTGCCCGTTGCCTCCTTCCCGGCTGACGGGCGTTTGTGTCCCTCCATAGTCAGTGATCCCTGTCCTAGAGACACCAGAAGGCTCTCGCAGCTTTGTCAAGGGAGCAGTCCCAGCAATTCTGGAGACCTTCTTGATGGTCCTGTTAACCTCCCCTCCACGCGAGGCCTTCGTGTGTCTCCAGAACCTGAGAGGCCTGGTTCTGAGCCCTCACCTGCACCTCTTCTGCCCGTTGGGGCTCCCCCGCTGCTGACGTCAGCTTGTCCTGCTCTGAGCCCCAGGCCGTGCCGAGCTGGCTGTCTGGGCAAAGGGCATCACCTCTCCAGGTGCCCCAGCCGGGGAGGGAACAGATGAACAGCCGTCATCCCACGCACCCTGCCTGGCGGCGTCCCGGGGCTGCCGCGACAGAGTACCGCAAGCTGGGAGGCTCCGAGCCGCAGAGGTTCATCCTGGGACGGGTCTGGAGGTGTCGGCAGGGCTGGCTCCTCCTCGAGGCTCTGCGGGGGTCTGGCCCGTGCCCCTCTCCCAGCTCCTGGTGGCTCCAGTGACGTGGCCGCATCACCCCACGTCTGCCTCCATCCTTACGTGGACTTCTTCTCTCTGTCTCTGCATGTCTGTTTCTCTCTTTATGAGGACACCAGTCATTGGATGAGGGGCCCACCCTAGTCCAGTGGGGCCTCATGTTAGCTAATTACATCTGCCAAGATCCCTACTTTGGCATTCGGTCACGTTGGGAGGTTCCAGGAGGACGAGAATTTGTGGGCGGGGGACCCGGTACCTCCCACAGATCGTGGTTTTTCCTGCACCTGGGAGTCGCGGCGGTGCTGGCGCTCAGGCCTTGCCGCGTTGAGGGTACTGGCTCGTGGTCTCTGCGGTGCGGGCTTCCCATGAAACCGGAGCCTGCCCTCTGTCCTGCCTCACGCCTGTTCTGCCTCATGCCTGCTCCTTCCTCCTTAGGCCTTACTGAAGATGGACTGCCAGGGCCTGGTGGTCAGGCTCATCCAGGACTTCGTGCTCCTGACCACGGCGGTCGAGGTGGCCCAGCGCTGGAGGGAGCTGGCCGAGAAGCTCGCCAAGGTGTCCAAGCGACAGATGGACGCGTACGAGTCCCCTCACCGCGACAGGAATGGGGTGGTAGACAGCGAGGTGAGTGGGGTGCCCTTCCCTCCACCTGTAAGATGCAGTGATGACGACGTCTACTGTACAGCATTTTTACGAGGACAACACAGGTAAAATGTGGAAGCAAGTGCTTAGCACGTAGTAGGCTCTCGCTGAGCGGGAGCAAGTCTTATCCTCCTTGGGATCCTTAGTTGTGAGCCGGGCCCCGGCGGCGGCGGCAAGGCCACTCTCCCGTCAAGTGGGACGTTGGAACAGCATCTTCGGAACTGCCCATCCGTCCCTGATGCTGATCTTGAATTACCTTCAGCCCGATGATGCTTGACGGAGCCCTTTGTGATCAGTTCTGGCTGGGGCTCTGCCCTGCACGGTGTGAAATGCATACCTGGTATGTTGTCAGCTTCGGCCAAGGCTGGTTGGGTTCCTGCTCAGGGAGTCTTTGTTTTCTCACTTGTTTTGTGGTGGTCACTTTAAGTTTCTGGAAAGACAGTCAGGCTTGCAAGAGCTCAGAAGCAGAGGTCCCAAGAATAAGGGCATCCTTTATGGATGTGATGAGTTTCTAAATAAATGGAAGGTGCTACGGGAGGTTGGAAGGAAAGAGAAACCCTTTCTGTTTGTTCGGTCACTACTTGGTACTATACACCTGCTCTCACACAAAGTGTGTTCTTCCCTCTGAAATGTGCTGGCCCGGGACAGAGGCGGCCTATTTGGGTTCATTTCACTCTTTAAAAAGTAGTATCAGTGATGAACAGAGATGCTGGTACTAGGAGAGGTTCTAAGACCCAGTCTCTCAGTGTCCCCCAATTTTTTCTCTCTCTTTTGGTTTTGGACAACTCCACTATCCAGGCCATGTGGAAGCCCGCGTACGACTTTCTACTCACCTGGAGCCACCAGATCGGGGACAGCTACCGGGATGTCATCCAGGAGCTGCACATCGGCCTGGATAAGATGAAAAACCCCATCACCAAGCGCTGGAAACACCTCACAGGGACCCTGATCCTGGTGAACTCCCTGGACATCCTGCGAGCGGCTGCTTTCAGTCCCGTGGACCACGACGACTTTGTGATTTGAACTGGTCTCCGACCTCCTGATGCCCTCCCGGAGGGCTGCTCCGGGGCTCATGCCCTCTGTCTGCCCCGGATGCCCAGGCGGGCACATAGAGCTGGGGAGGGAGGGAAGGTCAGCTCAGACAGACCCAGGGTCCCTCCTGGCTGGATCCACACCCAGGACCGAGCACACGCGATGTTCCACCCGCCTCCTCTGTCACGGGGGAGACTTGAAGGGAATTTCTACTGCAGGTTGTTGCCAATCAAATAGCTTTCTATTTGTTAAGTATAAATTTAAATTTAAATCACATTTTTTTTAAAGTATGGGGGGTGGGGCGCGTACGAGAAAGGTGGTATCTAATTTTTTAACGAACCGTAAAGGTAAAAAAAAAAAAAAAGAAAACACTTCATAGGGGCAGATGCTGTTGAGGTTTTTATGTTCTATAAAGACCTTTTTAAATTATGTTACAGATGTATATATGTATTTAAGGGTCATGGGGGCATTTCTGATTGCCGGATTCTCTTTGCATTTCAACACTTAGCACGGAAAGACACTTGTTCAGATGGTGGACCTTTTTGCCTCTGTACTTGTAAAAAAAAAAAAAAAGAAATCAAATAGGAAACGTGGTGTTTCAGTAAATGAGTGTGGTCCATGCCCATTCTTTCTGAGGCTGTCCTAGTCCTGCGATTTCCTGTGATTTTTATTACCTTCTGTACCTTGGCCTCGTGTTGCAGTAAAGGAACGGCCACAGCACCGGGGAAGCTTTTTTGAGCTTTAGCAGGAAGAGTGAAATCCAACAGGAGCAATTTGGGTGCACTTGAGATGAGAGGGCGGCGGGCAGGTGGCATTCTCTATGGCCCCTGCCTGTGTGCCCTTAATCCTGCAAAAGAGCTACGCCATTTGGAGAGAGGTGGCCCCTGCAGCTCTGAGAGGTCCTGCTTCTCCCCGGGGGCAGGGGAGTGCTTGCTGCAGAGCTCGAAGCCTCTCCTCTGGGCACGAAGAAAACATCACCACAAGCACACCCTACGCTGACGTCCAGAGGTGCCCGCTGCCATTTGCCAAATTCTCTACTTCATTCCACCTAAAATGTAACCCCTCTCCCCTCCTGGTGTGCCCATCTCTCCTTGGAAATAAATAGCATAGGGAAATCTTTTTTTTTTTTTTTTTTTAACAATATGAAGATTATCTGAGCAGGATGAATATCATCTGAAAATGTTTCCCACATAAAATCTGGGACTTGGCGGACTGTTGCATTGATAACCTTGATGGTTGGAGATCAGCTTGCTGGGCTGAATTCTACAATTGCGTTGTGGATGCATCTCGGAAGGGAGTGAGGGACAGGGATGAAGAAATACTGGCAGATCAATAGAGCTGATCCCCAGGAAGGGGCCAGGATATGCGCTGCGCTTACATGAGTGATGCTGGGCCATCTGGGGTTCCGGCATCTCATTCTCTAAATCTGCTTTCTGGAAACATGCTAATTACTTAGTATAATCAATGTAAATCCCTTATTGGGCTAAAACATTCTTATATATCTATTGATTCAAATACGGAAGACCAACTGACTGGAAAACAACAGCAACAATAAAAAAAAAAAAAACTATATGTTTTATGCTGCAAGAACCAAGATACACAATTCCCCCAAATCATCACACGAAATCACCTTACGTACTGGTTCTTCACTCTCCACCTTCAGTCTTCCCAGAGAGCGTCTCTCACTCTTCCCCAAAGAAGAAACAAAACCAGTCGCACCTTAAATATTGAGATTTTTCCTCAGGGGCTTTAAATAGTTTCCTATGCAACATGTCTTGTAGCACAAATTCAATTCTACAGAAGTTGCAGTAAATTTTCTTTGGATATTTTAACATAAGTGTGTGTGTTTTTTTTCTGTACCCACCCAGACTTTTAATAAAACACAAAACCTAGTGTAAGTATCTGTGCATAGAACAATGGCTCCGTCCCAACCCAGTCTCCCCTAGGTGACAGTGTGACAATTGGTTTAGCGGGTATCTGTTTTCTTGCTATTGATTTAATTGTTCTTGGAATATAGGGCTCTCAGTCATCAACTAACTAATGGGAATCAGTGTTGCCTAGAGCACCCAAAGGGTGCAAGTGGGTGGCTTGCCTTTTTCTTGGTCCTGTGTACCTGGAATTGGCCAATCCCAAACCCACAATACACAGCTGAGGGCCGAGCCATTTCTCAGTGCCGGGCATCTTCATCAGGTTACAACAAGCTGGACTCCCACGGGCCCTGCGCTCACCATGCCCTCTGGACCAAGCCCAGGGAGAGAACAGGATGAGGGTAGGTGGGCAACTGATGGAGACCAGCCCCACCTGCAGGTGGTGGGGAGGAGTGGGGCTAAGGAGAGCCCCCTTGAGAAGTTAACTTTAATCCAAGGCGAAAGGCTGAGTAGGCACCAGTGAGCCCAAGGCCAGGCCAGACCTGGGGAACAGGGTGTCTGCAGCATTGAGAGTACAGGGACCACAAAGGGCTCACCCCCTCCCCACCACGGGCCTGGGGCGTGTTATACAGGGGTGCACCTGTACCCTCCGTGCTTCTCAGTTCCAGCCCCGCCAGCCATATCCTGACACCCATTTTGCAGTTGACTGACTTGCACGGCTAGTGGCAGAAGTGGAGATTTTAATCCAGAGCTGCTGTCTCAAAGTGCCACATACCGGGTGGCTTAAAATGACAAATTTATTTTCTTGAGGTTCTGATGGCCAGACGTCCCAAGATCAAGGCATCACTTGGCCGTCTGCCCTGTGTCTGCATCCAAACCTCTCTTTTCTTAAGGACCCCAGTCATGGATGAGGGCCCACCTGAATTGAGTGTGACCTCATCTTAACTTGATTACTTCTACAAAGACACTATTTCCAAATAAGGTCACATTCACAGGTTGGGGGGATGGGACCTCCAACAGATCTTGAAGGACAGAGTTCAACTCACAGCCCCGCCTCCTTCCCCGAGGCCTTTGCATGTGGCTTCCTTGGGGGAAGGTAGGGAAGGAATCCAGCTGGATCTATCTGGAGGTCTCTGCCCAGGTTAATGCAAAAGTCAGAGGGGCGGAGGAAGGTAAATCTTTAAAAGGGGAAGCTACTTCGGATGGGACTGGCTAGGTCACCAAACCTACTTTCTTCCTGAGCAAACAGCTCAAGTGTTTTCCAACCTCCCTTGCAAGTAAGTGGCCGAGTGACTCAGCTAGTGGCACATTGAGTGTTGGTGATACAGGCGCCATCAGGCCGGTCCCATAGAACCTTCTGGGCACCCCTCCACTGTCCCAATTGAACAGAAGGAATTCCAGGGACCTAAAGGTGAGGAAGAGTCAGGCAGCAAAGCCCAGGTCCCCAAATGACGCCTTTGAAGGTTTGCTTTGCAGCAACCAGTTTACCTCCAGGCCCCGGAGGCTGTGGCGTTATGGCGGCCGGCATCCCTTCAATCTCAGGTTCGGTATTCCCAGATGACTGCTGTAAATGGAAAAGCTGGAGGGGTGACGGATTTGCTCTTAAAAGGGAAACATCCCTCTCACACCTGGATGATGTCAGATAAAGATGAGGAGAACTTAGTCACACTAGTTTTCCTTGGCTTGCGCACGTCCAGAATTGGGCACTACTAGTCTGAACATGAACGACTTTTCTACTTTTACTGAATATTCTCTAGGTTACTCCCAAGAAGCTTGGTTAAAATTTCCAGTTCTTTATTGATGTTGATTTTGATATTGATAATGGTAATAATTGGCATATAAAGTTATGGTATTTGTAGGTGTTTTTGAGGACCAAATATTCAGAAGAAAGACTTCGTTGAAAAAAGCTGTGCTCTGATTTCCCAAGAAAAGGGCAATTTTGTGCCTGGTCAATTCCTGCCTTGGTCTTCGCCTGGTTGTCGAGCAGTCACATCGTACGGGGTATGCACCAAATCGTTTACTTTGTGGTCACCAAGACCCCACCTCTCAGGTAGTCTCCGGTCACCTGGCCACAGCCGCCAAGCCCAGTTTCAGTCCTGGGACCCTCCCTGCCAGGGGTCTGGTCTGCAGATCCCCGCAGCCCATAGTTGGTCTTCCAACCATCCCTACTGCCATGCCTGGACTTAACGACCTCTGCCTTGTGCCTTTGCTCTCATTGCTTTTCATGGCCAAGCTACTCCAGCGCCCTCTCACCTAGTGCACCTGCCCACTCTCCTCCCCACTCCATGGGATACAAAGGAAGACCCAGAGACGCTCCTACAGCCCGTTGTGCAGTCAGCTCTGGGTTTCCCAGCGCCCAATTGCAGAACTCCTTTGACTGTCTCCGCTTCTCAGAGCTCCCTGCTTTTGCCTGGGCTCTTCTTGAGCTGAAACACCTGTCCTTCCTTCATCAGCCACACTGAGCTCCTTGGGGCGGTGACCGTGTCTAAACTCGTCTCTGAGTCCCCAGAGCTTTGTGCAATAAATGTGTGTTGCATGAGGGAACTACCCATATCTCTGCCATAAAAATGCATCTCAGAATGTGGATGACTTTGGCTATTGGAGTGGGTAGAATGGGCTTTGTGCTGGGTTTACAACCAATGTTAAAAATAAGTGAAACTTGTCCAGCAGTGAAAGCATCAAACCCAGCTCATATTTTAAAAAGAGTTCAGGGACTTCCCTGGTGGTCCAGTGGTTAAGACTCCGCGTTCCCAATGCAGGGGGCCTGGGTTCAATCCCTGGTCAGTCCGTGTGCTTCGACTAAGACCTGGCATGGCCAAATAAATTTTTTAAAAAATAAAAAGAGTTCAAAGGGAAAAGCATGACAGGGATGGAACTCAATGGAGTGTACACCAACAGCAATGACACGCCCTAATGATTCATTTCCTAGCACAACGGCAACGTATATTTGGACCTTGGTTTTTGCTGTAATAAAACTGAGTTTTACATAGAATAGATTGAAATGACCTCATCCTAAATAGTCAAGTAACCTGAATGTTGGGGCAAAAGGGAATGCCAAGTGCCCAGGCTTTGCTTAGCACCTGTGCTCTACGAAAGGTTGGTTCTGTTTAACCCCCTGGACCACCTTGGTTTCACAAATGGGAACCCTGAGACTCAAGGAAAGCAAACAGGCCCAGCTGGCGCAGTGGCCAACGCCCAGCTCTGTCCACCCCCAGCCGTGCCACATCAGATACAGAGCATTAGAAGCAGGAAACGGTGTAAAAGCCATTGCTTGAGAAGCAAATGCCCAAAGCCAGAGCCGGGGCAGTTTCATTGACAAGCCGGCTGTGGGTCAGGGTTAGACGGGCGTCTCCACTCTGCCCTCACAGATCTCTGGCGGGATGTGCATGCACGCTGGGCATTACTATTTTGTGGCCGTTTCCCTAAAATCAGGAGTATTTAAAATATTTACACTTAGCCAAAGTTTTCCCTTTTGGGTTTGTTTTTGGAATTTTAGCTTTATTGAGGTACAATGAACATACAAACAAAGTTTTCCTTTATTAAGACCTAGTCATTTCCACCCGAGAGCTCATCCTTGGTGGGTTACACAGCAATATGCGTGTGCTTGACGCTGCTGAACTTAGTGAACCACTTAAAAATCAGGAAGATGGTAAATTTATGTTCATTTTACCACAAGTTTTTTAATGTGAAAGAAAAAAGTTATAGCTCCAGTTCCCTGCACCCCCAGGGTCTGGTTATGAAAACTAGGGAGTGAGATTCAGGGCTCTTAACTCTTTTTGTGCCATGACCCCCTTGACAGTTTGGTGAAGTCTGTAGACACCTCAGAATCACATAAATGCATCAAGTAATGTGCATTCGTGACCTGGGATCACAAATGAAAGCAATTATTCTTACATACAGTTACCTAAAGATTTTTTTAAATTGTGACGTGCTGCTTTATGCACCAAATAACATTGTGTAGTAGCAGGTCTCGTATCCCCCATAAGCTCCACGTAGTGAAGAGGATTTCAATAGCTGCAAAAACATTAATGGGCATAAAAGTATCTGAGATTTAGAAATTGTTTACAAAACCACAGGAATTTCTAATATTACAGAGGTTTGTTGCCTCCATGCATACTTGAAGGAAATGCTAATGTGCAGTTAAAAGTTCATGAAAGTAAAGACGCAATTTTTTCCCTTATTTTAAAAAAAAAAAAAGCTCCTCCTAAGGAAAGTGAATCACCAAGATTTGCTATACCTGTTGTTTGAATTGCTTGTATTAATATTTTCTGCTCCAGGTTGGCAAGAATCGTCTTTTTATAAAGCTCTGCTTCTCTGAGTCAATAGCGTACCTAACAGGGGAGAAGAAAAACTGGAAGAAATCAGCTGGTTTTGTCTATGACTTTTTAAATATCTCAAGTCATTTTTCTCAACTTTCTATTTCAATTGGTTTACTTTTTATCAATACAAGAATATCTGTATTCGTGTCATATGTCTATGGTACAATTTTCAAGGCAATTTTCACCTTGGGGACAGCAAAAGAACCACCAAAACTGAGGGAACAGCATAGACTTCAGCGGGATGCAGGCCGCTTGGCGGAAGGGCCAGCGAGCTGCTCGTCGGTATATGTGGTCTGGGTGCCGTCGTGGGCATGCAGAGGCTCAAGGGCGACCCATCAAGGGAGAGGAGTCAGCTCCTGGGCTTCCAGGAGTCTGTAACCCAGAGCAGGGGCAAATATTCAAAGCTCCAGGGAGACTGAGGCACTGTCATGAGAGTGGACCAAGAAGGAATTCCAGGGAGGGCGGAGCCTGTTGGGTGACGGGGCTTTGAACGAGAGTGTGGTTGTGTATTTGGGGGTTCTGAGAAGAAACCCCAAGGTGGAGGGGAAATCCTGAGAAGATTCTGGAAGGGCAGGGGAAGGGGGTTACTAAGACATGCTGATTGAGTACCTTCTGTTTGCCCGGCACTGTTCCGGGCCCTGGGGTTGTAACCCCTGTCCCCATGGAGCCCACCGCGCTAGTGGGGAAACAGCCGGTAAACTAGATCAATGTTCAGTGTGAGGTCAGGTGGAGGTGAAGTGCTAGGAGGGACACTGAGAAAACCGTGACCTTAGGGGAAGGAGCGGGTGTAGATCAGGATGGCCTGGAAGGCCTCTGATGAGGCGAAGTTTGGGGACAAGTGCGGGGTCAGAGGCGCCGGGGTTTACGCTGCTCTACGAAGGGCCGGGGGAAGGAGAGTGGGGTGAGCAGGCTTGATGCCAGGTTAGACGCAGAGGGAAGGGGAGGCTTTGGGGGATGGGAGTGAGGAGGTGACAGACCCGGCCAGGAGGTGTTGGTCGGATTAGCCGAGGAGAAGCCCGGGGTCCCAAAGCCCCTGCACTGACCTGGATGTCAGGGGCCTGAGGGTGTGGGCGACGGAAGGGGGAGATGGATTCGGTGTGGCATTTTTTTTTTTTTTTTTTTTTTTAGTATTTGTTTATTTATTTATTTATGACTGTGTTGGGTCTTCGTTTCTGTGCGAGGGCTTTCTCTAGTTGTGGCGAGCGGGGGCCACTCTTAATCGCGGTGCGCGGGCCTCTCACTATCGCGGCCTCTCTTGTTGCGGAGCACAGGCTCCAGACGCGCAGGCTCAGTAGTTGTGGCTCACGGGCCTAGTTGCTCCGCGGCATGTGGGATCCTCCCAGACCTGGACTCGAACTCCTGTCCCCTGCATTGGCAGGCAGATTCCCAACCACTGCGCCACCAGGGAAGCCCTCGGTGTGGCTTTTGATTGGGCAGGAGCAGCGAGGCCAAGAGGGGCCTCTGAGAACACGGCGAGTCAGGGCTGGGGGTCCCCGGCGTGGACGAACGGCTTCACTGGGAGGTGGGGAGGGGTTGATTAAGCTGTGGAGGACGTGGCTGTCGGGGACAGCAGTGACGGGGGAGCAGTTCTAGGACTCTGGCTCCAAGCAGAAGAATGGAAGGCGTCACTGAAAGAGTTTAGACCAAAAAAGCCAGCGAGAAGCTGGAGCAGACCGTGTGGAAACCTGAATGGACATCCTCCACGGGGCCTCCCCTCCCAGCACCTGTGCCATCACCTCGACCTCTAAGGCTCCTGGGTCGCCCCCTCTCATTTCCTCTCCCCTCTCTCCCGGGCTCCACCTTGGTCCTGGCCACCATCACCTCTCCCTGTACCTGCATCTCCAGCCCCGCCCCCTCATCTCTTCCTCCACACGGCCGCCAGCGTGGTCCCTGTGAACTAGAAACCCGTGCCCCTTGCCGCTTAACCCCACCCTTGCGGGCCGACGAAGGCGTGTCTCCCAGACGCTGGCGCACAGGTTCTTGTTGGCCCTGCTAAGCTTCCACCTGCCCCCCCAAAATGAGAGGAATAAGGACAATGCACGGAGGCTTTCGTGAAAGCCAGATTTACAGAAAGCAGGTGACGCTCCCTGATCCTGAGATTAAGCCTTCGTTCCTTTTTAGTGTTAACGTGTCCTTTATTTTGGCAACTGATAAAGATAGTATATTGTCGTAGTTGTTTTTTTGTTTTGTTTTGTTTTTAAAATTTATTTATTTATTTTTGGCTGCGTTGGGTCTTTGTTGCTGCACACAGGCTTTCTCTAGTTGCGGCGAGTGGGGGCTACTCTTCGTTGCGGTGTGCAGGTTTCTCACTGTGGTGGCTTCTCTTGTTGCGGAGCACGGGCCTAGGTGTGTGGGCTTCAGTAGTTGTAGCACGCGGGCTCAGTAGTTGTGGCTCGCGGGCTTAGTTGCTCTGCGGCATGTGGGATCTTCCCGGACCAGGGCTCGAACCCGCGTCCCCTGCATTAGCAGGCGGGTTCTTAACCGCTGCGCCACCAGGGAAGTCCTGTCGTAGTTGTTTTAATGCCTTTCTTGGCAAAGTACAATGTTGGCTGATGACCAACTCCCGTGCAGCCCTCACGACTCGGATCGTTGGACAAATAAGGGAGATACAAGGTGAACTCTCTGTTTCCGTGGCTCTTTGCTCTTGTGGCTGTTTCGAGCTCACTGAGCTAGTGGCTTTATTATGCTTTCCAGGCGGTCAGTTTGTCCTCCTCTTGAGGACACTCTTGCTATGCGTGGAACCCAGAAAACGCAAACCCACGTGCCAGCCCTCTGCCCTTACCACAGATATAACCCGAATCTGTCCGTGTTAGAGCCGTGTGTTTCCTTGTTGTGCCCTCACAGACTGCAAACTGGACAAGGCAGATGCCACAGTGTCCCGCTCACGCTCAAGAAACGCACACTCACACTCAATACATTCTTGGATGAATGACTTGTTGAATAAACAACTTCCCAATGACCACTGCTGACCGATTCGCTTGGGAGGATGGAGGCCAAGTACCAAGTGCCTGAACAGGTTTGTGTGTAATTGTAATGATGTTTAAAAATCAAACAAATGTAAGTTTTGTGGCGAGTCCATTTTGGATTTTATTCTAGAAAGTTCTATCTCTACTTGTTTTAGTTCACTGGTCTTTCCACTATAACATTACATATGTTCAGCTCAGCTGAAGCTCACACTTTACGGGAAAAAAAAAAAAGTGTTTGCTTTATTTTTCACACAGCAGCATAGTTTTCTACACTCCAAGTGCAAAATCAGTTCACACCCAAGGTGTGGATGATCACACCTAGCTGAGAATAGCAGACGTGGGTACACAAGGCCAACACCTGCAGCCTCAGGTCAGCTGTCCTGGTGTCACAGGCCTCCCTGGACAGTCAACTGAGTGGAGCAGGCAGGGTGGTTGCCTGGCAACTCTAAGGAATCACAGGGCCGTCCTTCTTGCCTAGAAGAGAAAGGGTCTGGAGAACTGAGTCACTTTCATTTTTGACCCTGAGCCTGGTTAGGATCAACATCTGCAGAATGAAGGATTCATAGTAAAATCCTCACTGACAAGTCAGCTTAATGACATGTGAGATTGAAATGTACAAATGCAACCTCCTGTGTGTATATGGAAGTGCTGTATGAAGGTGTATTCTTTGTGCAACTGGTGAATTAATAGGAAAACAATTATGGGTTAAAATAATTTGGAAAATCATATTCCAGTTCTGCAAGTTCATTTTTCAAAACACCTTTACATATTTCTAATTATCACATTTTCTATGTGGTAGATGAGTTGAGAAATTAAAGACAGAAAAGGTGCTGAATGTGTATTGAGGGACTCAGGGCACTTGACCTAGTTAGAAATAATTTACACAGACCTTGGAGGTTTATGTATTTTTCCCAGGACCTGGGAGACAGTGATCATTTTTCAAATATTAGCTTTGTGGAAAATGCATAAAGATGTCCTGATGGCTGGTGTCACGATGCCACGCACAGTGTATCTCAAACTATCAAAACAAGAATAAATTGGTTTTGCATTCCGAAATTCATACCCAAGTAAAAGCGACTCCGTTTTCTGTTTGTGACATGTGATATATTCCAAAATTCTGCTGGAAGTATGATTGGATACCTTTGATGTATCAGGCAGCACTCTGTCCCTGAAAGAAAGAACTTTGCACAGTACTCATATATTTCACTTCAAACAAGGTGGTTTATTAGTATAATTATTCTCAAAATGCCTTCAAAATATATACATTATTCAAAGGTTTATAATATTTACTCTTATTTGGGTATTTTGCAAGTCAATCAGATTCAGAACAGAGCTCTAGCTAAAATATCCTTATTATTCGGGATTCCCATAGGTTTGGATCCACAACTCTGGGAGGAAGTGAAGTGGGTACCAGCTTGGTAATCTTGAGAAAATGAAATAACTCAACTATTTAAGGCCATTTTTTAAAACGAAATTGCTGTGACCACTGGCCTGATTTTTTACGTGTAATCCACGGACCACCTGAATAGGACTCTCCTGGTGGCATTTTCATCTGTATTAAAAATGCAGATTCCAAGATCTCCCAGGGCTTTTGAGTCAGATGCTGTGGGACCTGTACAGGAAATCTGTATTTTACCAAGCTTTCCATCTAATTCTTGGGTGCTCTGAAGCATGGGGACAAGCTCAATTTTTCATTTTATGGTAAAACACTAGACAGAAAAGAAATGTAAATGATTTCTGAGTAGGAGGGGATGGGTATGGATTTCGTTTTGTGATTTCTAAATATTTCAGCAGCTTTGGCTCCAGACTCCTCTCCTGGGCTTCTTGGCTTCTCCTCACTGTCCCACTTTTCAGTCACCTCCTGCTGAACCTTAATTAAAATCCAGGCAGTTATTTTCAGGGAGGCTTCTCTGATACGAACGATGTCTCTAGGGCTTGTCGGACTGTCCCCGATGGGAGGAATAAATGCGCCAGTGCTCAGCCATGGGCCCGCCTCCCTCTGTCCTGGGCCTTCTCAGGCCTCCTATTCATCAGGGGTAGTGATGTTTATCCCCGCTGGACACTGTGCCCCCCAGGCCAGGCCGGGGTTTGGACCTTTCCCCGTGTTCTGCATTCAGGGGCTAATGTCCAGGGCTGTAGGGATTTCCAGCTGCTTCCTGCCCCCATGGGAGGCACCGTGCAGGCAGACGTACAGTCTCTCATTTGGTTAATGCTGGTCCCCAGGAGGACTTTGCAGAAGTCCCTCCCTCCTGCACACCATCCCTGGCTCAATAGACCTCGGATGGGCCTGGGCGGTGTGTGCGGGGTGTACTTGTGTGTGCACAAGTGTGCAAGCACACATGTGGGCCTCTGCGCCAGAGGTCAAGGAGGCTTCTGAGACAGCCTCCAAGCATTCCTCGCCGTGGGCAACACCACCACCGCAGAAGCCACTGGCCCCTCAGTTTTATTCCACGGCCACCTAGACAAGTAACGGCCAACACTTAGCGCTTTCTCTGTGTGTCACAGTCCTAAGAACTTTAGAGATTCTAACTCATTTGATCCTCTTGACACCCCTGTGCAACTGGTAAAATTATTATCCACATTTACAGATGAGAAAGTAAGGCACAGAGAGGTTAAGTAACTTTCCCGAGGTCACACAGCTACCAAGTGTGGAGCTGAGATTCAAACCCAGGCAGTCTGGCTCCAAGGTCTTTGCTGAACCCCATTCCTACCATACCCAGGTGATGTTTTCCTGTGAGTCAAAAACCCCAGCGAGAGGAGGAAACGGGGACTTGCATAACTGAAAGTGGTAAAGAGCAAAACTTGTATTTCTGACTTCAGAATGTTCTACATGGAGATGATGAAAAGTGGGGAGGGGTTTGTAACAGGCTTTTCGTTTTTAATTTCCTTTGGTTAAGCAGATGTAATTAGTTTGTATTCTCTCCACATATTTCAATGGCTGGCATGGAGACAGCACAGAGCCTGCTGAACCAAGAGTGATTTTAAAATCTGCCTCAACAGAAATGTCCATTGATACTGAGGTGGTTCAATAAATCACAGTACGCTTACACAATGGAATACTGTTCAACCATTAAAAGGAATAGGCAGATCTATAATAATTGGTGTGAAAGGATCTCCAAGATATACTAAGTGAAAAACAAAATAGAACAGTGACCATAAAATCTCCCATTTATGGAAATTACACACAAAACATTCCTGGAATGACACCCAAGAAGCTTGGTCATGGGGTTGCTAAGGTCTGGAGTCCTGCCTTTGGGGGAAGAACTCAGTTTTCGTTGTATATGTTTTTGTGCCATTTGATTTCCTACTCTGTACCAGTGATATTTTTTTTGCTATAGATAATGATTTATGAAATGAGAATAATTTAGAATTAGTAAGTATCCAAGGAATAAAACGAATACCCCAATTTGCAAAATTAAAAATCAAACAAGTACCTAATTAGCATCCTGTTAATTAGCACAGTGAGCCTTTAGAGAGGGATCATGAAAACTGATTGAACAGAGCAGAACGCTTGCAGCCAGCACCCCTGGATGGGTTTTAGGAGGTTCTCTGAAACCCTCAAACGGTGCGCTTATTTTTTCTTTACTTCGGTCTGTGTATCCTCCGAGGAGGATGTCTGGAGTTTTTTTTTTAGATTCTCACACAGGTTCATGTCCCCCAAAGTTCAACAACCACTAGCCTAGAGGCTGTGAAAAAAAGGCGATGTCCGTTTAAAAGACTCTCGTATGCAGAGCATTAATGAGTATGAGAGGTACTCATAGGTACTGGCCTTGGTCAAATGAAGCCCACCCACGCCCAGGGCACACCCTGCCCGGAGGTTTCCAGCAACTGCGTCTTGCGCATATCACATATATGACATGCATCATTCTATCAGTCTGCCGGGACCACTTTTGGCTGACTGCAGCTGAAACCTGGCTGAAAGCGGCTGTGCCGAAGAAGGGGTTTATTTTTCTAACTTGACCAGTTCCCAGGCTGAGTGCACGGTCCAGGGCTGATGCACAAGCTCGGGGAACTAGACTTTCATCTCCCTGCACAGCCATCCTTAGGCTGTGGCTTCATGCTGCATCTCTGGGTACCAGGTCCATTTTCCAGTCAGCAAGAGGGGGAGAGGGCAAAGGGTATGGGATCTGCCAGCTGTCTGTCTTTTTCTCACAAGGGAAACAAGAACCTTCCTGGCAACTGCACTCAGTAGAATTCCTTTGTGTTTCATTATCGCACACTCAAACAGCCCCCGCCCAGCTATAAGGGAGCCTGGTGCGGGGAGCATTCTGTTCACTAATTGGTTGTTGTGTAACCATAAACCAACTAGAAATCCTGTTAGGACGGAGGAATAGGGACCAGTGCCGATTGCACGACCCCAAGTGGAGCCCGTACATACGCACGGGAGCACGTGTGTCTGGACCTATTCCTGCACCGTGAAGCAACAAGCATGGATTACTCGGTCAGTTGGGCCTGAAAACTGGCCTAATACCTTCATTTCGAAAGTACAGCCTGTGGCTGTAACTTACACACCTGCATCCACTAATGCCATTAGAGTCAAAGCTGAATATCATATGATTTTAAACTATTCCAATATAACTCCAATAAAAGTGCATGACGCAGCTTGGGACGTGGTAAAAAAATTCCTGATGGAAGCAAACCGCATTTCTTTTTCAGTTTTATTGAGATATAATTGACGTACAGCACCGTCTAAGTTGAAGGTTTATGAGTTTAGCGAGTTAAGTTTATAAGTGTAATGGAAAATACATTTTAATAAAAATGACCTACAAGAAAAGAATAAATGAAGCAACCACCTGTGCCTGATTCAGCCAAAGTTCCAATTCTGTGCAGACTTTCCAGGGCACCTCTGTTATCAACAAAAAATGCCATGAGCCTGGCTCACATTCTTCACTGTGGAAAAAACAAAACAAGGAAGCCTTTTCTCTGAGCTCTTTTCCTAGACACCACCAGATACCATCCAACAAGGGTGGATTTCTCCGAACTAGGACCCGAGGCCTGGGGCTGGGGCAGGCAATGATGTGGGTCACCCGTGAAGAATTTTGATGGAAGAAAAGTGGGTGCCGGAAGTGATGAGATGTAGGTCTTGGACCAAACGACCAAACGGGTGTTTAAATGTACAGAGAGTGACTGTTCAGACGGTGACATAGAATTTGAGTTTAAGGAAATAATACTGACATTATTATTGTGATGATGTCTCGAATTCTAACTAAAAGCATTCTCTGCGCAGGATAACAGCCAGCCTCCTGGGATCACACCTACCACTGCCTGTCTCTCTCTCTCTGTTTTGGGGGACGTTTTGTTAAGAAAATCTTTGCAATGTGGTGTTTCTCCAAAGGCCAAGCACCCACTAATTAATGGTAGCATTTCACCAGAAACTAAGTATGAATATAAACTTAAAAGCGTTCTCTCCCTTGGGAAACTTCCATTTTCTTTACATTAACTCTGAAGTTTTAATTTGAAAACCTTGTATTTTAAAGAGATGCTACTGGAAAATATAGTGTTCAAAATTTCCCTCCTGTTTATGACTATATAATAGTTGTCCCGAACATGGTAGATTTGTCTGGATCAAAATATAACACATGAGGAAAAAAATACCTAGTGTAATATCCTTACAGAAGTACCCACAGCTTAAGAAAAAAGAGTACGATTTTCTTCGTTTCCAAAAGAGAAACCTCAGAATACATGGATACTTGCTCAGCCTTTTAGAGAGATTATTTGAGAACGAATTCAGATCATAGCTTCTCTTTCATGGTTACACAGGATGGTATTTTTAAAATCTTCCAAAGTACCTTTGATTTATGTTTTCTCTACACCCAAAGGAATAACTATAAGGTGATTCAAAAGCTGTAGTTTGGGGAAATGTTAGTCCTTTCGTTTAGTTTCTGAGGATAAATTTAAATCCCTGTTTCTTTCACATAAATATTCTCTGTTTATCACGGCTCTAAAATATGTTTATAGAGGTAGATTTCATGTAGTCTGATTCTTTAAGAGTATTTCAAAGCATTCTACGACAGCTTGTGAATCTTTAAAATGTCCCGGTGGGAGCTGCACACAAAACTAAAGAGATACCCGGGAAAAAATGTAGGCGCTGTAAGTGCCATGGGTGAAGTGAGCGCACGAACATGTGCTGGGTGTCTGGCACAGGTCCTCAAGGTGCTCCGGTCTCTCCGACGAGAGACAGCAGGAATTTCCTTATCTGGACAGACTCAGGAGGACCAAAATAATGTATTGTCAGGCCGTATAGTGCCATACCGTAGCAGAGAACCCTCTGGGGACAAGATGAACGGGAGGGTCACATTTGAGACCTGAAAAATCACATCTGGGAGCTGCTCTCAGTTCCCTGACGCCTCCTTGGCATGCGTGGGGTCCCCTCCTTGGAGACAGCTGTCTCTCCATCGTCTCCTTCCTGCCCCGCCCCCAGGGAGCTTCTTCTCCAGCGTGTCCTAGGGATTCTCTTCCATCCCTGGCCTTGGTTGTTTCCTTTGTTAGACCCATGACCCTTTCCTCCAGAGAACTGATCTCACTTTGTAATTACACCTTCTTTAATATGACTGTTTCCTTGACGTCTGCCCCCCAAGGAGACTCGGGGCTCTGCTCACCACTGTATCCCTGGCTGCACAATAAACACTTGTGGAGGAAGAAAGGAAGGGAAGGGGAGAGGGTTGCTGGGGATGGGGGAGGGGGGGTGGGGGGGGGTCACATTGCTGAGTCACCCGAATTCCCGCATGGAAGGTCTGGTCTGACAGCCCCTACAGAGCTCAAAATTGGAACTGAACACAGAATTAATTTGGCTGCGTGCTTTGATTATATCCAAAGGCAGACAGCCAGCTCCTGCCAGCCGGAGAGCAAGAATTTCCTTCGTTTGGAGAACTCAGCCAACTTCCTTGCTGCTCCTGAACCATTTTTAATGTCGCTTTCAAGCAGCATCGTCTGTCGTGCCTAGAGTTGCTTAAAGGAACAAAACTGCCATCACGTTTTATAAAACTAATTTTATACCCAGAGATCTGAATGTATGGTACGTTTCTGAAAATTGCCTACAGGCGTCTGGTTCGAATACCATTGCCTGTGGCTTTACAGCTCAATATCGTCAAAATAGAGGGCTGCCATAGACCAACAGGAGCTCAGCTGAAGTTCCTTTTAGTCTTCTGGAAAAACTTAGGACCTTTAACTGCTCTTACCAGCCTTGTGCTGTGCAACAAATACTTTCCATTGCTGCTTTTTCCTCCTGAGTTATCCATACACATCCAGTGTTAAATGAAGAAAGACAAAATGATGCCTGAGTTCTGCAAAGTCAACCTGAACCTCACATCAGGGGAAACGCTTGATTCTTTGTGTTACAAGTGGAAGTCCATGAGGAGGTCAGCTCAGAATGTTGGAGATGCAGCTGCATCTGCGAACATGAGTGGCTGTGGCTAGCTCGTGTTCCCCTGGCTGGCCTGAACCACATTCTAGAAAACCCACTTCCACCCTGGACGATCAGATGTGATCTCCACCAGGCCAACCGCTCTGCCAGCACTTAGAGAAGCCTGCTTTGCCCTGCAGCTGAGCGCTTGAGAGGAGAGAGAGAGAGAGAGAGAAAGAGAGAGAGGAGGGTGGGGAGTTTCCTAAAGAGAAAATGAGTGGGGATTTCGCTGTTCATCCTCCCCCTTCTTGTTGACTGCTCTGGAACGGGTTCGTTCGTTTTGAATTCACACTCTTAATAAAAGGGGTTTTGTACCAACACCTCTCCACTCAAGCACCGCTGCTGGAAATTCAAAGTCCTCTGTGCCTGCCATGGAGATCAATGCAAGTTTGCAATGTATTGAGTCCAGATACTATTATATGTGGGTAGTAGACCAAGTCCTCTGGACTTGCTGTTGGTCAGTGGCTGGAGAGCAAAAGATACGTCTGTTTCTATTTTGGGTTTTGTTTTTAACCAGTGAGCTTGGTCATTATTCATTCTAAGGATGGAAATCTTTAAAAGTCTTTCAGGCACAGAGGAACTGATTCCCTCTCCTGTTCTGGTTTATTGTTGTTTCGTTTGGTCCACTTTTTTTTTTTCTTCCTGTAAAGATAACAAATGAAGAAATAATGAGTCATGGTCACTTCTTCCCTTCAGTGTCCCTCATATTGGACATAAAACACTGATTCTATTTTTGTCTAGATCTCATTTCTGTCTTGGTCATTCTGTAGAAGAAGCTTTTAGACTGGTTATATGACTTTTTTAAAAGAAATGATAAAGTTGGACTCTTGTTTCTAGCCAGGAGGTGTAACCAGCTCTGAACTTGCCTACCTACCATAAACAATGAGAAAACTGGACAAAATACAGGAAACAGCAGTTTTCAGACACTGGACCAAAGTCAGTGTGTCAGTGCAGGATTTTGAGAGGAGGAAAACAAATGAGGTGAATGCCACCATGGCCCCAGATTTCCACTGGGAGGCACTTTCTGGACCACAGCACAGGGAGAGGGAATCCAAGCAGGTCGTAAAGATCTCGCTGACTTGAGCATCAGGGATCGGAGTTCAGAGAGGCCAAGGAGGCCAGAATTTGTGGAGCAGAGTACTGGAGTAGAATGAGCTACACAGAAAAAAATCCTCTTTGTGAGGCCTCCTTCCGTGCCCTTGAGTCTCTGGGTGAAAATCATAATGTGCCTGCATAGGACCAACTCTCCAAGGTCAGGGAAACAACTATTAGAGGATTTGTAAGGTTAACCATTTCCAGACCTCACACAGTTCCAACCAGTCAAGTGGAGAGAACTCACAGAACATACACGGCATTCAGAAAAGAACTCAGAAAGGTCATGTATTAGTCATAGATAAAACTAGCCCAACAGTAAAGGCTACTCTAAACCTGTCATTAAAAACTTAACAACAAGACTCAAAAATATCCATCTGATTCAAAAATAATTTAACAGACTGCCAAAAAACCCTGCAATACTATTTAAAGGAAGACCAAAAAAAACCACCAAAAACTGGACATTCAATAATGCAATAGTCACAATGTCCAATATCCAGTCAAAATTTACTACATGCAAAGGTGTGAAAAAATGTGACACATCACCGCGATAAAGATCAGTCATAGAGACAGATCCAGAAATGATGTAGATGATGAAGAAATGATGGAATTAGCAGAGAAGGACTTTAAAACAGTTGTTATAAATACGCTTAAGAATTTTAAGGAAAATAAGAATATAATGAAGAGAGAAATAGAAGATAAAACCAAAGGAAACTGATAAGCTGGATAATACAAATCTGAAATAAAAAATTCTCCACACCTTTGCCAATCCAGAGGAACTAATTTCTTTTTATCTTTTAATATGAAAATATCTCAAACATACACAAAAGTATAGAAAAGAGTATGATGAACTCCCGGTGCTCATCACTCATGTCAACATTTACCCAAATTCTACTCTTTGTGTTTCATTTGACCTCTTAAAGTTTTTTAAAAAAAATCTGGAGTGTTGAAAACAAATCTCAGATAGCATATCATTCCACTCATAAATACTCCAGTGTTCATCTCTAACAAATAATTGATCAAGGCTAAACACACACACATAATACCATTATTACACCCAAAAGATTAGCAATAATTTCTTCATATTGCCTGATAACCAATCTACCTTTAATTTTCCTGATTGTCTCAGAAGTGCCTTTATGGTTCATTTGCTCTACTCTTTGCTTTCAGATAATATGACTCTTAATTCTTTCGTAATCTTAACAGTTTACCTCCTCTTCTGGTTTTTCCATGCCAGTTATTTCTTAGAAACAATCTGATCATTTTCCAGGTCACTTGTCCAACAGAATGTCTCACTTCTGGCTTTGGCTGGCTGACGCATTGGGGCATCATTTAAATCTCTTCTCAACTTCACATTTGCTGTGAATGGGCAGTTAGGTCTAGAGGCTTGATTGGGTTCAGGTTCAATCTAACAACAATAATACTTCTCAGGTGGGTCTGTGACCTTCCTATTGCAGAGCTTCAGGGGGTACACGAGGTCTAGCTGCCCCACTTTTGGCAACATTAAGATAGATGAAAGGCATCAGCTGTCGTCAGCCTGTCAACTTTTCACCTAATGGTTTTAGCTGTCCCTTGGAATGATAATTTTAAATTATCTTTGCCAATTTGATAGCTGAGAAATGAGAGCCATCTGTTTTAGTTGGTTGGTGTTATTTGTTGCTTATTTTTCAAGTCAAGGGATTCCTCCATGATTCATCTCCCTACCTCCTTGCCAGGTCTCCTTGCTGGGTCTTCATCATCTCTGGTCTACTCCTTGTCTTGCCCTTCTCCTCAAGCCCTTTGAAGTGCTTGATGCAGAAACCATTCCATGCACAGCTCCTAGGAATTGTCTCCACATTCCGAGCCACGGGTAGGTATGAGATGCCAGCCCCTGATTCCAGCTCACAGGCTGCAAAGCCACCAATTCTACATCCTGTCCCTGTCATGGTCCACACTGCAGAATGGGAGAAGTTTAGTGGAACATTAAGTCCGTTCATTCCTAACTCACTTTTTAATTTCCAGATCCTCTTTCTAAGACACAGGCATGAGTCTGTATGGGCCGGGCCATGGGCAGTTTGTGGAAGAGACACTGTCCTGAATCACAATGGCCCCTCCCCTCCCAAATTGGCTTTGGGTCACCCTGTGCTCTTCCCCTCTCCTTCCCCTTCAGACGACTTATCTCCCAGGAAGCTCCAAAGGCTCTCAACAAACATGACCTTGGTGACATCAGCCCAGAGGCCACAGAGACATGCCCAAATCTGTCTGACTCTTGGGATGAGCACAAGTTAGTCTGGGCCTCGGGAACCCTGTCCCCACTAAACAGTGACATAGAGCAATGTGGTCGGTATTCTCAGAGGTACGAGGCACTGCTACCAAAAGATTTTTTAAAAGGAAAACAATGTAAAAAATCTTCTTAGTAATCCAGGTATCTTTGTGGAAAATGTTGAAAATCCCCCGCGGGACTTTGTAGGAAAGAAAGACTTGAGAAGCACTGTTGTGACTGCTGCCACGCCCACCCCTCACCCACGGGGAGCGTGTAGAACACCTACAAGGCAGGCATTTCCGTTCCCTGCCACAAGAAACTCTCTTGAGCTGCAGGTCCTGATCAAGGACATGTTTTGGAATTTGGTGTATTTTGTTTTTTACCAGTTTTTCGTCATCTACTGGTTTGAGGGGATTCCAATACAGAGTCCCCGTTGGCATGGTGAGGGGCACAGGGATGGACTCCAGCTAGTGACCATGGCAGCGGTAACATTTACACATCCACAGAACACAGAGGGGGATAACGGTTGAGTTTGGAGTGCTGTGAAGGCAGGATTTTGTCCCTGAGTGGCCCTGGGTCCCAGACCCCTCTCTCAAAAAGGCCCCCAAGGGGAAATTATTTGCACCTTAAAAACAGCAAAATGAAGGACACGGGATTCTCTTACTAATCATTCACACAGATGCTTATTTTATCTTTGGAAAAGTGATGTAGAGGTGTTGGTTCCCATTTTCACAATTAAGAAACTCTCAGTTCCCACTCAGCTCCTGACCCCACGGCCCTGTTGAGGCCACTGGCCACCCCCTTCCTCAGTCCGTTTCCCCTCTGCCAGCTCCCCAGCCTGCTTCCTTCTCTCCAGCCCAAAAGCCAGTGGATCCCACTCTTTTACTAGAGTTGTCCGATTCTCTTCTTTCTCATTAGAATGGATTTATTCCAGTTAAATCTCAACTCATTTTATCTTACTCAGGGAGCAGCTGCCAAGCCTGAACGACGGTGGGGAAGACACTTGAAGAGCAGGAGCCGTGGACCCCTCGGCAGTTTTGAATCTGGACAGTCGGTCCTTCTCCCTGTGTGGCTGGATTAAGGGCGCTGTAGAGCTGCCCAGCTCTCAGGTTCTGGGAGAACGTGACCAAGGCACCAAGTCTTCAGAGTTCCCCAGGCTGGGCTCCCACCACCCCACCTCCAGCCCACCGTGCTCTCTCCTGGGACTCTCAGAACAGCAGAGCTGCCCTTTCTTTCAGACTGAGCTTCCTTCCCTTGCTGTCTGTAGTTTAAAAATGGCACCAACCCACTCCTCCCATCCAGATGTACATTCTCTGCACCCTCCCCTTGAAGCTACAAGGACCGTGACTGCTTCACCCAGCAGAGTACGGCCAAGTGATGCTGTGTGACGTCTGGGGCGGGACAGAAGGGGCCGCCTACTTTCTGCCATTTCTCTGGAACATTTGCTCTTGAAATCCTGACCGCCATGTAAGGGGTCCTATGAGGTTGCCATGCTTGCAGGAAGCCCAAGCCACACGGGAGGCCATGAGAAGAGCTCTGGCCAAACATCAGCCTTCAAATCTCCCCAGCCCGAGCACCAGACGTGTGCGTGAAGAAGCCTCCAGAAGATCCTGGATTCAAAGATTCTGAGTTCAAAGGAAGTTATGCCATCAGTACGCTCCTGGTGGAATCATTTGCCTCAGCCGTGAGTCACACAATAAGGAAGCTGGCAGGTAAAGGGCCACATCCATGCAGTGGACTTTGTGACAACTTTACATGAGGACAGTAGAAACAGAACATGCTGTTGTGTGCATCTCCTGAGGGAGACAGATATGTGTGCACTGAAAATAGTTCTGGATAAAGTAATTTAAAAAGAAGAGAGACAAACCCTGGAGACACGGTGCTCGCATACAACAGGAAGCTTTCACAGGAATGTTCATTGCGGCCCTAGGGCCTTAGCAAAGACGTGGGAACAACCTCAAGCCAGTCAATGGGAGAGAAGACCTCTTCATTATCACCCAGCAAGGTGATAAAACTATACAGAAAGGAAAGCCGGGGAAAGACGCACCCAGGGTTCAGGGTGATGATCAGCTTCCGGTGGCAGAAGCCAGGAGGATGGGCAGGTGTAGAAAAACCACGTGGTGACATGTAGGTCATTGTCAATGTGCCAGCTTTCATTTTGGGTGGTGAGTTCAAAGGTGCTTCACGATAACTAGTAAGTAAATAAACAAATGTGGGGCAGCCATGGATCGACCACGAGGGTAGACCAGGAATCGAGGACTGTGATGAATGCGATTCTGTGTCCATGAGGCCCAGCAGGGCACAGAAGGAGGCTATGGACATGGGAGGAGAGAAGGGGTAGAAAGCAGCTCTTTCAAGAGGCTGGGCAGTGAAGGGGAGAAGAAAACATGGGAGCAGCCAGAGGAGCAGGTAAGGTCCCCAGGTGGTTTTGTGTGTGTTCGTTTTTAGTTTATTTGCTAATGGCGATCACCCGGTAGCTGGCAACACGGAGGATGCAGGATCAAGGGAGATCCAGGACCGACGTCCTTGAGGAGGCGAGAGGGAGCGTGACCCCGAGCCCGGGGAGCAAACCCGCCCTCCTTCCCGACGCCAAGCAGCAGAGCCGCCTGCGAAGGAGCCCGTCCCCACCTGACAAGGTGCGGTCCTCCATCAGGGGAGCGTGGTGCCAGGTGTGAACCGAGACCTCGCGGCTCCCTTACACACCGGCCTGCGGGCACACAGCAGGCTTGGCCGCACCTGCAGGGATGTGAAAAGCCCCAGACGCAAGCTCTGCCCTCCACCTGCCTGCGGTTCCTCCGAATCCAGCCTGTACCCCCATTCTCCTGGGGAAAGGAAGATCTCCCACTTTTCCAAGGAGGACACATTCAGCCGCCGTTCAGCCACCGCCAGGTTTGCGGGCTCCCCCAGCGGTCTGCAGAGGGACCCCGAGGCTCGCTGTACCTGCTGGGACCCACCTGTATCTCCCCCTTCAGAACCCTGAGCTCCAGACACTGGGCCCTCAACTCTTCCGTCACGCTGCTCCCCGGGGGTGTCTTCCTTCCTTCTCTAGGGTAAGAAACAGTTCGTACGACCTCAGGCTTCGTGCAGATGCTGCGTCCCACACGCAGGGTCCCCAGGTCCCCTACCCACCCCGCCCCCGTCTCCCGAGGACTCAGCGGTGTCCGGCCACCTTGTGTGCCCGGGGGCAACCAGGCTCCCAAAGCCCTCCTCTGCCCTCCCCGGCACCGGGGGTCTGGTGATCCCTCCGCAGGGCTGGGGCGGCCGGGAATCAGGCCTCACCCTGAGTCAAACTCATCACTCACAACTGAGCCTGAGGGGCTTCTCTGGCAGTGCAGTGGTTGGGACTTCGCCTTCCAAGGCAGGCGGTGCGGGTTTGATCCCTGGTCGGGGAGCTGAGATGCCACCTGCCTCGGGGCCAAAAAGCCAAGACATAAAACAGAAGCAATATTGTAACAAATTCAGTAAAGGCTTTAAAAATGGTCCACATCAAAAAAAAAAAAAAAAATCTTTCAAAAAACCCCAAAAAACAGAAAACAAAATTGAGCCTGAGTGACACAGTTTTACTTTCCTGAAAATTATTGTGCTTTCTCTAAAAAGTGGATTTATGTGTTTGTGAGGAGGCTCTTCACCCTGTGGCTGGAAACTGATGCTTCCGACTCCTTCTGGAACATTCCTTTTGGGCTTCTCCTCCCTCCCCTCCCCCATGGAGCCTCCCACCAGTGGCAGCTGGACTCCTCTCCTGGTCTCAGCCCGTCCTGGCCCGCTGCCCAGTCACGCCCACTCCTGGACACACAGGGCCAGTCAGGTCTCCACACAGTTCCCTCCACTTGCCTCCTTGTCTTCATCCCCATGGGACACTCGCCACGCCCCCCCCACCCCACCCCCGCCCACCCCCGCCCACCCTGCAGCCCCCTGGAGCCCTGAGGCACCTTCTGACAAGACCAGGGGGAGAGGCTGACCTTGACCTCGGTGCTGCACTCCCTCTACTCCCTGGGGAGCTGGGAGCACAGACCGAACCTTGGCTGGAAGGGACAGAGGAGGCTCTGATTGACACCCCCCCTCCCCCAGACCTTTGCCCACCACCACAGCTTCTGGGCTGGAGCAGGAGAGGGTGGGACGTGCTTTTCCAGGCTTGGTTTCCATGAATTATCTGGATGACAGCAAGAAACCTAGAAGAGGGACCCACGATACTACACACTGCATCACCTACACGTTTCGCAACAGCTGACACCTCCAGCTGTGCGGGAGGATGGTGAGGAATGAAGGCTGTGGCCTTCGGGGCAGAGATCTCCCACAGCCCTGTCATCCTGGACGTGAGGACCCCTAACAGGAGGGCGGTGGGCTAAATCCAGTGGGTGGAGAGATGGAAACATCTGAGGACCCTCATGCTCGGGGCTGACCCTCCTCTCAGGAATTTTCAGAAACCCGTTTTGCTCCTGGCATAAGAATCTCCATTCCGTCCACTCCCTAGTCAAAATAAGAGACAGGTTTCCTAGGCGACCAAGGAAACATCTCATGGGAAGGGTTATACTGTTTTGAAGTGTTTTGAAATCTTATCAATGGTTTCCAGGGAAACCCGGGATAATGAATCACCGTCTTGCTAGGTAACTGGAAGAAGAGCCACAGGGGAATGTATTTGAATTCACAGTGTGCATGTATTCAGTTATTTATTAAGGCAGAAAAGCATATTTCATTCACATCTGACATTTTAATTTTATTGTTGTATGTGCAGTAGCTCCATGGGGAGGTCGGCGTTATTTGTATCACAAAGTTTAAAAATTATGGAATTTATGAATCACATGAGAATCGAAATTTTAATTAATATTACGTATTACACTTTGGGAAAATAAAGATGTAAAGTAGTCACTGAGCTGCCAAATTTTGGTCAAAACAATTTGTAAATCGAAAGGCAGCAGCGTCTCCAGCAGAAACAATGCAACGGCATATTATATCAGTGGAAAAATGACCCAAAACATTGATGTTTCATACAGACCATCCTCACTGTGACCCTATCTTGTCAGTTACTTCTACACCTTATTTACCAGTCCAAAAAAAAAAAAAAAAAAAATGTCTGGCAAGTCTTAATATCCAGTGCATACTGGGGTTTATTTTATTTTATTTTATTTTATTTTGCATCCATTGAGATTACTAGGTGCTTGTGTATTCCTTCAGCAGACACTATTTTTCCTTTCTTGGTTGGTCCATGATCATCTTTTACGGTTTACTCCTGCATCTCAAATTCATCTTTGCCCTTGTTTATTGTGTGACTATTTAGGAAGTGTCCCTACACCTCCAAAGATAGCTCAAAAGAACAGTGATGGAAAAATACATCCTCTAAGTCTGGTCAACCTCATGTTACCAAATCTCTTGAGAAATATCTTCTGTTTACTTGAAATTAATTTTAAATTCCTGAATAATATCTTTCATTGTCATGGTGCTGTATACATGTTTTATATAAAGTGACTCTATTTTTCTGGGCTTTTGTTATTGGGATTAAATACAATTGACTGCAAGCAGAAATATATGAGTCTAACTATAGATCAAATTGATATCACAACCACATTAAAAAAAACAGTGAATTCAAGTAACTTTTGAAAAGTTTTCTCTGACTATGGACCCTCCAGTGGGATATATTTTAAGGACAAAAGAACCACAAAAACGTTGGAATTTACTTAATAAGTTTGTTTTCAGTAGTGATATTGGGGTAGTAATTACAAAACTATTTTGCATGTATTCTAGGACTGGGCAAATGAGTTAATATATAAATGTCGGAAACAAGGATTCTCTTTTTTTTTAAATAAATTATTTATATATTTTTGGCTGCACTGGGTCTTCAGTGCTGTGCGCGGGCTTTCTCTAGTTGCGGCGAGCAGGGGCTACTCTTCGTTGTGGTGCGCGGGCTTCTCATTGCGGTGGCTTCTCTTGTTGTGGAGCACGGGCTCTAGGCGCGAGGGCTTCAGTAGTTGTGGCATGTGGGCTCAGTAGTTGTGGCTTCCGGACTCTAGAGTGCAGGTTCGGTAGTTGTGGCGCACGGGCTTAGTTGCTCTGTGGCATGTGGGATCTTCCCAGACCAGGGCTCAAACCTGTGTCCCCTGCATTGGCAGGTGGATTCTTAACCACTGCGCCACCAGGGAAGTCGGGAAACAAGGATTCTTGAAACAAGGATTCTTGCTGTGATGGGAGATAAACTAATATGAGGTGTGGGAATGTGAGGACAAAACCTCTGACATTGCATTGGAGGTAAAGGCACCATCAGTATGAGCTCATGATTTTTAAAAAAATATATATTTTGAGTCTTTTTCTATTGAAGAGATAAGGAAACAATGACACAGCTGCAGGGAGCACACCTAGTACCCAGATCTTGGTTTCTAAACAGTTTTCTCCACCAAAGGGAAAAATGAGACTCCAGGCCTGGAGCAGGGAAAGTACAAGGTCAGTCCGAAATGTCTTACAATGTCAGAAAGAAGGAAGTGTCCAAAGACGTATGAGGGCACACATGAAAATAGCTGACGTGAAGGACCTCTCACTGTACAAATTTGGAATGATTTGGGTGTAAAAAGATTTTTGATTGTAACACATTGAATTTTTTAGAAAAGTACTCATGAATCCAAAATGATACCTTTAAAAAGTGGTGAAGGGACAGGTCTTCTTTAAGGAAGAAAGCCATCTAATTAATAGAGAAGAAACAATAGCATTAGAAAAAGCATCGTTTTAGAGCCACTGATGTAATAACCTGTTCAGGTGAGGATCATAATCGATGCTTAAATCATTAGGTAGAAGGCTTTTGAAGAACAGGATATTCACATCATCTCAAAATGTCACTTCACAGATTACTTACTACAGGATAAGTTATATTGTAAAATGGTAATTTAACATCTCCAACAATGGGACAAGCTCATGTTCATCGCGTGTGTCTCCTGATGCGGTGCACGTGTCCACACGCCTCATCCATGCGGTATTCCTGCCGGAAACGTCCATCCTCAAATCTATCATGAGAAAACAATGTCCCAAATTATGGGACACTAGGGAAAAAACGGAGCCCAGCCTGGACTCTTGGAAAATATCATTCATGAAAGACGAGAAAATAGTGGGCTGCTTTAGATTAGAGAAGATGAAAGAGCCGTGACGACTGAATATAATTCATGATTCTTGATTGAATCCTGGATTTTAAAACAATCTATAAAGGGCATAATTGGGGCAATTTGAATATGGATTGAATATTAGATAGTATTATTATATTAAAGTTAAACTTTTTGCGTGCAATAGTAGTATAAATGGTGATAAAAGATAATGTCTTTATTTTTAGTTTGGGTTGGCCAAAAAGTTCGTTTGGGTTTTTGTAACATCTTACGAAAAACCCGAACGAACTTTTTGGCCAAGCCAATATTTAAGAGTGAAGCTTCAGGATACCTGCAACTTCCAAATATCAAATAGTTCAAGTTCATACAGATATAGGTACAGATATACGTACATGTACATATACGTACATAAGATATATGCAAAATCATGTCTGTATATATACACACATACAGGGAGAGAACAAGTGAGGCCAAATGTTAAGTGATGAATCAATGTCAAGATTATTCTTTCAACTTTGCTGTAAGTTAGAAAATTTTCAATACAAAAAGTTGGGGAAAGTTGAAAGCTATCTTACCTTCCATATCCCTGACGCAGCCTCCCACAGGTCACAGAAGAGGTGCTTTCTCTGTAGCACAGATTTGCAGGCAGCTGGTGCCCACGCTCAGGCCGGCCGAGAAAGGACAAGGACAGCAGGGCCCAGGGGTGAGAAGCTTCTAGGCAGGAACTGAACTGGCCTCCTGCACCTCCTGGTGACATCCTGCTCCCCCCACCCCACCCCCATATACACGGGCAAGTGTGATTCGTCACGTGCACGAGAGCTTTGTAGGTGTGAGGGCTCAGGCGTGGGTCCACAGAAGGCATGCGGGTCAGAGTTGGGAGGATCACATCACTGATTTCCCCATCCTGAGAGTCCTTGCAAACGGGCACAGGGGCAGATGGCAGCCCTCCGCACACACAACACCAGGAAAGCCACGCGGCAAAGAAGCCCAGAGCTCAAATGTACAGAAAACTGGGTCTGCGGGTGCCACTGCGGGCTTGGAGTCAACTCTAAACCCTCCACTCAAGGCCCAAGAAGGGTAAGGGAGCGGCCACAGGCCCCTGGCCCATTTGCCCCAGAAGGAGGACGTGAAGACTCCACCCTGAGGATCCTTGGCTGACTTTCTCCAGGCCTGTGTAGAATCCCCATTCCCATTTTTTAGGTTTTCTTAGGACCCCATGTTGGCAGAAGAGGGACCAAATCTCAATATATATCTGCTGGACACTGTGCAAGTTTCACAAGTTTAATAACTTTGCAAAGACACAGACTTTTTTTTTTTTTTTTTAATTTATTTGGTTGCACTGGGTCTCAGTTGTGGCAGGCGGGCCCCTTAGTTGTGGCATGCAAACTCTTAGTTGTGGCATGATGTGGGATCTAGTTCCCTGACCAGGGATCGAACCCGGGCTCCCTGCGTTGGGAGCACAGAGTCTGAACCACTGTGCCACCAGGGAAGTCCCAAGACACAGACTTTTGATGGTGTCCACCAACACCCTACCCCATCCCCAGCTCCTGTTCACACCCACCAGCAAACATTTTCCGACCAGTAGGAAGGCCATGTAGACAAGGCAAATTACATTTGCTTCTGCTGTTGCCCTGCACGTCAGGTCAAGGTCAGGCAGACTGAGAACGTGCAGGGCCTTCCCCGGGTCACCCCGAGGAGCCCTAGTCCCAGCTGCAGAGTGACCTTGGGCAACCTTTTATTTAGTCACAGTGCCCTACTTTCTCGCATGTGATGGATACTTTTGTCTGCCCTTTGGGGCGCTTATAAACTGAGAGAAATAAGTTTGTGAAAGAGCATTTGAGAATGCCTCCTTCTCTGCACATACAGCTGCAGCCAGGTTGGAGGGAATGTCTGTCTCTGGCAGAAAGCGATCGTTAATCAGATGTGAGTTTCCCTGCAGTGTGAGGCCTTCCTAGGAACCATCCTATCGGGATTTGGGGTTAATGGCCGGAATTCTTCAGCTGCCCGGCGCCAGAGTGATTTGACATAAACAAGGAAAAGTGTTCGCCAGGTAACATAGTGGCACCTCCAGAACAGGCTGGCCCTCCTGTCTGTCTGGACCCCTGTGCTTGTTCTTTCTCAGCCCGTGTACCTCTTCTTGCTGATGAACTGCTGCTTTGGAACGAGGCATACGGATGAATCCCTAGAGGTCCACACATGGCAGTGAAAAAGAGAAGAAAAAGTGCTGTTATAAAGCACCCAGCTTTCTCCCTCCAAAGTCTCAATTTTTCATTTTGAAAAGCCTATCCCCATGTCATAGAAACCCTGTGTGTCAATCTGTAGCCAGAACTCAGGGCTGCGCTGACATGGTTTCCTAAAAACCTGGGGTCGAGCTGGTCAAACCCGTACACTGGACATCACCAGCCACTGAGGCAGCCAACTTGGAGGATCGTCCAAATCGGAAGGAGGACGATCTGGGAGACATGTCAAGTGCCAGCTGGCAGTGATGTTGGGGACGTGAGGCAGACCAGATTTTAAGTTAAGCAACAGAAACCTGATGAATTGTATCAGGCCGTGTCAGAGGCAGAAAGCTGTTGATCGGGCATAGAAATCTGTTCTCAAACATGGGCAGGGCCATGCCAGCCCCGCCAGGGGTGAGGGGAGCTTGGCTAAGCATTCTCGGTTCACTGCCCAGCAGTGGGTGAGAGACCTTCCACACCCCCAGACGGGCCTGGCTTCAGTCCTGTCTGGACAGAGCAGCATCTATCATCCAGCTGCCCTGGCGACCAGCTTGCAGAAGAATGAGCCTTGTAAGTTGAGACATGCCACCCCTTCAACAATCCCATCTCCCATGATTGACGGAGAAAGCAGTTTCAGGTTTATACATCAGTCGCTGTGAGTCTAGTTAACTTGTGTCTGTCCTTGCGAGATAGAACCACTCTCAGGGCAGTAACAGAATCAGGTTTCTGGAAACTAGAACTGGAAACCAAGTACAGAGAATTCACCGAAGTCAGAGCCCCCCAGGGGCACCTGCTTGTGTGACCAGCTCTGCAGCCCTGGAGGCTGGCTCACCGGCCCTTGAAACTCAGTGTCTGTGATCACTGAAGAATCTTTTTTTTTTTTAACATTTCCAATTCTTTTTGTAAATATCTGTGCTTTTATTTTGCTTCCTGTGTCTATTTTCCCTCTTATTTTCACTGTAAGCACAAATAAAACGTTCAATACCTGCTGATTTAAAAAATGGATGGGTGAGTAATAGCCTCAATATTTTTGACTGAAAATGAATAAATATCTATGAGAGCAAAGGCAGATAGTATGTGAAAGCACTTTAGGAGAAGTGTGCTTTATAAATACGGGAGGATTGTAAGTGACCCGGTGGGATTCCATTATAACACTGACTGACCACACACGGGACTCACAACAAAAAGAACTCTAGGTCTGCTAAGGGCTGTATGGTTATAAGTTAGTTTCTCATACACGCCCTCAATTTATCCTCACAGCACCATAAGGGGGCAGGGCAGTGGCAGGCAGGAATTAGGGTTAGAAAGTTGTGTCATTTGATCCAAGAATGGCTTAACCATGACCAGCCAGTCACCCCTTTTTTCCCCTCCTCTTCTCCCCTTCCCACCCCTTCATCCCACCTTCCACCCTCCTGACCCTCCCCACCACACACAGAGCAAGGGGTTTTTATGGGAGTGAGATACAAAAGGAACACTAACAGGACAGAGACCAATTATTAAAAGTTAGCGCAGAGCAACTGTGGACGTGAAAACCAAAAACCCAAACAAACCTCTCCCTAAACCTAACATCTTATATAATTAGCTCAAAGTGGATGATGGACTTAAATGTAAAATTCAAAACATTTTAGCAACATGGATGGACCTAGAGATTATCACATTAAGTGAAGTAAGTCAGTCAGAGAAAGACAAATGTACTATGATATTGCTTATATGTGGAATCTAAAAAAAATAATACAAATGAACTTATTTACAAAACAGACTCACGGACATAGAAAACAAACTTATGGTTACCAAAGGGGAAGTGGGGAGATAAATTAGGGGTTTGGGATTAACATATACACACTACTATGTATAAAATAGATAAGCAACAGGACCTACAGTATAGTACAGGGAACTATACTCAATATCTTATAATAACCTGTAAGGGAAAAGAATCAGAAAAAGAATATATATATAACTGAATCACTTTGTTGTACACTTGAAACTAACACAACATTGTAAATTAACTATACTTCAATGAAAAAAAAATCTAAGACAGAAAGAAAGAAAAATTTTTAGAAAAAACCTAGGAGAAAGTCTTCAGGATCTAGAGATGGACAGAGTTCTTAGCCTTGACATCAAATGCACAATCTATAAAAGGAAAAGGTGATAAATTGGACCTCATCAAAATTTAAAACTTTTGCTTTGCAAAAGACCCTGTTAAGAGATTGAAAAGACAAGCTACGGACTGGGAGAAAAGATTTGCAAACCACATATCTGACAAAGGACTTGCATCTAGAATAAATAAAGAACTCTCAAAACTCATTAGTAACAAGATAAACAATCCAACTGGAAAATGGGCAAAAGACACGAACAGACATTTCACAGTCGAGGACATACAGGTGACAAATAAACACATAAAAAGATACTCAACACCATTAGCCAGAAAGAGGCAGGCTGAAACCACAATGAGTTAGGAGACTAAACACTTATCAGAATGGCTAAAACAAAAAATAATGACGGCACCAGATGCTGATGAGGATGAGAGGAAACCAGGTCACTCACACGTGGCTGGTGGGAATGTAAAATGATACGGCCACCCTGGGAAAGAGCGTGGGCAGCTGTTTACAAAACTCAACATGCACTCACCGTATGACCCGGCCATTGCACTCTTGGGCATTTATCCCAGAGAAACGAAAACTTCTTTCCACACTCATGATTACATAAATGTTCATTGTCGATTTATTCCTAATACCCCGAAGCTGGGAACAACCAGAACGTCCCTCACAGGTGAATGGTTAAAAAGCGGTGACACGTCCATACCCTGGAATCCTACTCAGCAATAAAGAGGACCCAACCATTGGTACCCATACAACTTGGAAAGATCCCAAGGGAACCAGGCTGAGTGGAAGAAGCCAGTCTCAACGGTTATATGCTGTGTGAGTCCATTCCTTACAGCACACAGTTATGGAGATGAGAACAGATGAGTGATTGCCAGGGACCGGGGTGGGTGAAGGGAGGGAAGTGGCTTTGGCTATGACAGGGCAGCACAAGGGATCCTTGGGATGGGATTTTTCTTTGATGTTTCTCTGTCTTGTTGCGGTGGTCACACGAATCTTCACACGAAACAAAATTGCACAAAAACAAGCACACACACAGCGCATTCCACAAATGAGGAGCCCTGAGTGAGGTTACCATCAGTTTCCTAGGACTGCTGTGACAAACCAGCACAATCAGGCGGCTTAAGGCAGCAGACACTTGTTCTCTCCTGGTTCTGGTGGGCAGAAGTCTGCAATCGAGGTGTCAGCAGGGCCGCGCTCCTTCTGAAAGCTCTCGGGGAGAATCCTTGTCTCTTGCAGCTTCAGGTGGCCACAGCTTCCTTGGCTTCTGGAAGCATCACTCCAGCCTCTGCCTGGTCTTCCCATGGTCTTCTCCTCTGTGTCTCTGTATCAGCGCCATATTGTACTATAGTTATGCAAGGCACTACCTTTGGGGAAATGTGTAAAAGGTTTACAAGATCTCTCTGTCTTATTTCTTGCAACTGCATATGAGTATGCAATGATCTCAAACTAAAAAAAAATTTTTTAAGTCAGCAGAGGGAGAGATGGAGAGAGGAGGAATCCATGGGTCCTGGCATCTGATTGGCTCTGGGACAGAGGGAGCCGTTGAAGGCGACATCCCAGTTTCATGCCTGGATGGTGGGAGGTGGTGGAACCAGAAGAAAACAGAGGACGGGGAAGAGGAGCTAAACCCAGCCCCCCAGGGGACTAGCGGTCAGCATGATGGCCTCAGGGACTGGGTTCTCTTTCCTTGGGATGCTGGGAGCATCAGTAACATTAGGTAACAGGAATGAACTTCAGTGGAAATGGGCAATTTCCTAGAAGGCGAGAAGGGGGACCATGGAAGGTAGAGGCAGAAATGCAGCTGGGCCTCAGGAAGAGCTGGAGCTGGGACCAGGGTGAACACACTCCCCAACTTTCACCTTTATTTCGATCTTCTTCCCTAACAGACCGGCTTTCTCTGTTCCTTAGTTCACACGGTGGACTTTCTATAGACAATGGCTGTGTCAGCTCCCAAGTTCACAGGTTATCACTGCTGCTGGGAGAAAGTGACCTCTTGCTATTGGTCCTAGTCCCAAATTCCCAGGGAAAAGGTTCTGACTGGGTCTCCTGGGCGGATGCCTGCTCCACATGACCAGAGCCCAAGGTCATTTTCACAAGCACGGCCAGAGCTCACCAGGGTAGGACAGTGTAAAGCGGTCCTTTTGAGCTGGGCAGACATCCTAAAACGTAGCTATCACAAAGGTCCTTAAAGGGCTCCTATTCAGTCCCGTAAACTTGGAAGGCAAGAGAATTAACCACCTTTTCTTTTCCAAAAGGGGAGTCTCTACGTTTTCCAACCATCACATTTTAGGAACGCTTTCAACAACAGCACTGAAACAAATATTTAGACTGGCTTTTATGTCACCTGCAAATTAAATTAACCAGAGCGTCAAATCAGAAAGCATTCTGAGAATCAGAGTTTGATTTTATTATAAATCCAGAACTGCGCAATAAAAAATCATTCTTTTACGGATTTATAATGGTTGCTCCCCACAATCCCTTAAACTTTCTAAAATCATTACTTAATACTCCGTTAAAATAATTTTAGCTGGAGATAGTTTATGGTAGAATAACCACCTTAATAGAGAAATACAGTTTCTTCTTAGAGACAAACACAAACAGAAGCCACTGTAGTTGTTTACAAGCTGCGTTATTCTCGGGGGCGTTTGCTGTGACAAGCTGGGTCACCAGCTGAAGGTAGGGACCCAGAGTTTGCATCAAAGGAACATCTCGGAAGCCGGGAGGGACAGGAGAGCAGACTATTCTTTCCTTCTCTTGTATGAAACCCTGCCGGGGGAGGATTTCCCCTCTTGTAAGGGCGTTTATGGAACCCAGTTACAAACAGCACAAAGGCTGAATAAATAAATAGATTGCCCAGGCATCTTCTTCCTAGATTTGGGATTTGTTGGTTTCATCCCTCAGTTCTGCCTCTTGGTGTTTCTTCATTAATTAAGCGCCCTAGAAAAAAAAGAACTTTGTATTCCTTCATTGCGGAATTTCCAAAACATCAAAGCGAGCAAAGAAGTTTTCAGAAGCTCTTTCATTCTCCCCATCTTCCTCCCCATCGAGGCCTCCACCAGGGAAGGAGGCTAGAGGTCAACCTAGGGAGGAGGGGCCCCCAGAAGCGGGGGCAGGACAACTCAGAGACTCACAGAGGGGCAGGGGCTCTGGCAAATGTGGTAGAAATGGGTTTTGAAAGTTAAAGCTTTGAGCAGCCCTGAGAGATACCTGTGCTGGTGCAGCAGCTGGGGATATGGATGATATAAAACAAAATCACATTCCAAACATGCCATTTCTGGTGGGGAGTAAATGTACGGAGGTTCAAAAAGAGGTCGGCATAACATCCCCATGAAATGTGGTTAAATTGTTGCAAAGAACCTGAAGGTCGACTTGGAGGTTTTCATCAATTTGCCTGCAGAAGTTTTTCTCAAATCACGTAGGAAATGAACTAAAAAGAATCCTGATGAAATGCCACAGAAGGAGAGCAGTTACACCAGTTGTGTTGTAGCAGGATTTTAGGGTGCCTGCAGGATTCCAACCCCCCTGGTGTAGTCCTGGGTATAACCCCTGTCTACTGAAAAAAAATGCACAACATGAAAGTTGAGAATTATGTTTTATTTGGCAGACCAAACTGAGGACTTAAGCCCAGGACACAGCCTCTCATAGCTCTGAGGGACGCTCCAAAGAGGGAAGGGAGAAGCCAGGAGCTATAGTTTTTGCAACAAAGACCAGGTGTAGGAACATCAAAAGATTACTGTTAATTAAAGAAAACCAGATATCTCAGGTCAAGGAATTTAGCGCTTTTCTTTGTATGGGAGGATGCAAAACTCTGGGCTCCTGGAAATCATTCCTTTGATATGCAGCTCAGCTACCTGGGGCCAGTATCCTGAGCTTTCTCATCCTGAGTCTCCCCAGGGTGCGATGGATAGGGATGGGTGCGGTGGCTGATGCCTTGAGAGCAGGCATCCTGTTTCCATCCTGAGCTCCCCCCGGGGCTCGCCGTTGAGATGGCTGTAATGTGATGGCTTGATGGCTGCAACATCCTTTGTTTACTGATATGGCAGGCAATGTTTTTTTCCCATTGACACCCCCTCCTGGTGGACATGAGAGGATGAGGAAGAGGATGGATGCTTGGTTACATTACATGACAAGGAGATCATGTGACCTTCTCTAAGACTCCCCACCTCCTGGAAGAAGCAAACCACTGTGAGAAGCAAGCAGCTGTGAGCCACATGGCAAGGACCTGGGGGAGGTTCCAGGAGCTGACAGTCAGCGAGAAAACCGGGGCCTCGGGGCTATCGGCGGCTGGTACTGGCCTCTCCCAACAACCAGGAGAGCTTGGAGGAGCACCCTGAGTCTCTGTCAGCCCCTGTGGCCATACCCTGAGATCAGCCTGGTGAGACCTTGAGCAGAGAACCCAGCCAACCGTCATCACGGAAACTACGAGATAAGAAACGGGCTGCTTTGAGCTGCCGAGTGGGGGCCAGTTTCTTACATGACAGTAGAAAAAGAATACAGATCACATAAGAAAGCCAGCACAATTTATCTCAGTAAGAGTTCTTTAAAAGAATTGTATGCCTCTATCATAGAACAGAGAATCGCTGGTGTTGGATTAAAAGCTTGAACAATCTCAATGCATCATATAAAACAAACAGCATCGTGTTGAGAGTTTTAAAAAAAACCTTGGTTCTGGCCCTTTCTTTACTGACAGGCTAACTTGGACCAGTAAGTTTATTACTTCTGGTGCCAATTTTACACCTTATTAAATGAGGAAATGAGGCTAATTGCTCCCTAAATATTCTTCTAGTTTTAAAACACTCTGTCAATGATCCCCTAGCCTGTCTCTTTCAATTATAAAAGTTATTCCTGTGAACATTCACTCACCTGCTTAAACCCTGGCTGCAGCCAGCTCCTCTGGTTTATTTAAAAGTCCAAATTACGTGGCCTTGTCCGAGTTTCCAGCCTGTCTTTTGTCTGTCCATTCCCACCAGCTAAGCCAAGAGCCCAGAGGGTCCCCTTCCTTACACATGCGGGTGCCCCTTTCCACACCTGTGCATCTACCGCCTGGCCCTGACAGGTGACCAAGTAGGGGCCTCGGACAAGCTGCCTAACCTCTTTGGGTCTCATTTTCTCGTCTATAAAATATGCAGTAGGGCTTCCCTGGTGGTGCAGTGGTTGAGAATCTGCCTGCCAATGCAGGGGACATGGGTTCGAGCCATGGTCTGGGAGGATCCCACGTGCCACGGAGCAACTAGGCCCGTGAGCCACAACTACTGAGCCTGCGCGTCTGGAGCCTGTGCTCCGCAACGAGAGAGGCTGCGATAGTGAGAGGCCCGCGCACCGCGATGAAGAGTAGGCCCCGCTTGCCGCAACTGGAGAAAGCCCTCGCACAGAAACGAAGACCCAACACAGCCAAAAATAAATAAATAAATAAATAAATAAATAAATAAACAAAAAAACCTCAACATTTAAAAAAAAAATGCAATAAGGCTGCCTTGTCTTCCTTATAGGATGGTTCATCCGTTCAGCGATCGTGTATTAAGCAACTCGACTGGGCAGCTCGTGCCTGGGATGCTGGGGTTACAGCAGTAAACAAACAACACCCAATCCCCTGCCCTCTTGAGCTTGTGTTCTAGAAAGGGTGGTCCAGGAAGGCCTCTCTCATGAGAGGGAATTGAGACAAAGCCTGAGAGAAGTGAGGTCGCGGCCACGCAGACCCCTGGGGAGGGTGTCCAGGTGCAGGAGCAGCGTGGACCGAGGCCCGGCTGTGCGTGTGGCGTGTGCAGCAGCAGGAGGCCGGGTGGGGGGGATCGGCGGGAAACTCCTGTGATTTTGTAGGAACCACGATCGTTCTGTGCCGAACAGCTTAAAGCAGCTCGGCCTGGGTCCTGGGGACTGTCCCTGGGAGGAGTACTTATCATTGAAAAGGAACAAAGTCCCCAAGTAACCCCCTCTGTTGAGCAATGGTAAGAAGTTGTTACTCTTCAAAGGGGATCAGAGAGCTTTGCCAAATCATGGGATGTAGTTCAGGGGGTGACAGTCCCAACCCATTACTGATAAGCTATCTTCATTGCCACTGGCTTGCTGTGCAACCCCAAGAAAATTGCTGTGCCTCTCTGAGCCTTCTTTCTCTCATTTGTACAAGGAAGGCATTGGGCTCAAGCAGTGATTTCCAACCTGGGGACGTGGGCTCCACAGACAAAATAACGTTGGAAAGAGACCGATTGTCAGTGTTGCGAAGAGCTGTCGTGGCCCCTGAGCACTGACTCAGCCCCATGGAAAGCGAAGCCCGTCCTGCCAAAGCCTCCACTGGGCTCTGTGTACTCGAGAAGGTGAGTAGGGGAAAGGGCTGCTGTTGAGAAGGCGATGACCCTCGGGCAAGGTGGGTCTTCCCACAGGGTCAGAGGCTGAGGAAGAGAAAAGGCTGAGCAAGACCGTGTGCAGAGGTGCAGACCGCCGCCTCTGTGGGGAGAGACTTGTAGTGCATGCGCCTTCAGAAACATATTATTTTCCTTCAAAGGAACATTAGGCTGTACTATCTCTGCGAGTTACTGTTCTTCTGAGGGCTGTGTGTGTGTGTACATGTATGAGTGTGCATGTGTACATGGATGTGTACATGTGTGGTTATGTGTGTATACATACGTGGGGTGTGTGTACAGTTATGTGTGTGTATATATGTGGGGTATGTATGTAGTTATGTGTGAGTACTATGTGTGTTGTGTGCATATATATGTGTGGTCTGTGTATGTAGTTGTGTGTGTACATATGTGTGGTCTCTGTGTGTAGTTGTGTGTATATATGTGTGGTGTGTGTAGTGTGTGTACATATGTCAGGTAGGTATGTAGTTATATGTGTGTGCATATGTGGGGTAGGCATGTAGTTATGTGTGTATGTATGTGTGGTGCAGGTGATGTGTGTGTACATATGTGTGGTCTCTGTGTAACCTATATGTGGTCTGTGTGTGTAGTTGTGTACATATGTGAGGAGTGTGTGTGGTTATGTGTGTGTACATACGTGGGGTGTATAGTTATGTGTGTACATATGTAGGATAGGTATACAGTTGTGTGTACATATGTGTGGTTTGTGTGTATATATGTATGGTCTGTGTGGGTAGTTGTGTGTGTATATGTGTGGTGTGTGTAGTTGGGTGTGTACATATATCAGGTAGGTATGTAGTTGTGTGTGTACACATGTGGGGCATGCATGTAGTTATGTGTGTATGTATGTGTGGTGTGGGTGGTGATGTGTGTGTACATATGTGTGGTCTCTGTGTGTAACCTATGTGTGGCCTGTGTGTGTAGTTGTGTACATATGTGGTGTATGTGGTTATGTGTGTGTACGTATGTGGGGTGTGTGTGTGGTTATGTGTGGGTACATACGTGGGGTGTGTGAGTATGTGTGGGTACATATGTAGGGTAGGTATGTAGCTGTGTGTGTACATATGTGCGGTCTCCGTGTGTATACATATGTGGGGAGTGTGTGTGTATTTCTGTAGTTGCCCACAGAAGACAAGGAAAGCAGAGGGAGACTGAGGGGCTGGTAACCCCCCCAGGAGACTAGGCTGGGAGGCTCCCAGCCAGCCGAGGGGCTCCTCAGTGCAAAAGTGCCGCATGGCCTCCTGGGTCAGGTACTCAGACTCTGGAAATGGCCTGTCCTGGGCGATCACGATCCTGTCCAGACTCACAGCCGAAGGGAGGGGAACTGATCTAGGCGGATTCCAGCCCCAGAGGCAGGGGCGATGTGCCCTAAGGAAGGGAAAAGCACTGACAACCTCAGGAGAGGCGTGTCTCAGAGGCGGAAGAAGGGAGGAGGTCCCTAAGACTCCGTCAGGGCGAAACTGATTTCTCCCGGACGCTGGGAAGAGTGATCCTTAGAATCCAGGTCGGAGCGTCTCCGCGTAGTAGAGTCATGACGAGTGCCCCATCTGCTATCAGGCACAGCCCAGGGGCATTGGGGGGACAGTTAGAGAACAAGGGGTCCGTGGCGAGCCCGGCGCCAGGCACGCGACCATCCCAGCCACTCGCTCCTTCCACGCACCGCACGCTGTGCCCTGTCCTCGCTGGGACGTGTGGGCGTGTCGCCCTCAAGGAGGCCACCCTGGACTTCCGGGCAACGAGCAGGTGTGACACAGGCAGGGTCCAAGGTGGGACAGGGCAGGACCCTTGAGAGCAGCTGCAAGTGGGAGACGTTTCTTGCCCCTCCTGACCCTCCAGACGGAGGTGAGGGGCAGTGGGGCAGCACGTGGGGTTCACACGAGAGAAACAAAGACATTCCAGTTTAAACCTGCCGCTTGTTGTTTGGGGCTGGGTTCACAGCAACTCTGATCTAACACTGGTGATCTTATTAGCTCTTCATCTGTGTAACTGAGTCATTGAAAACGGGCACATAATTAGTACTTAATAAGAACGTTTGTCCAGCAGAGGTCCTTTTTAAAAGAAGGACCGTGACCAAAGGATCCTTGGGGACAATGACCTAAAGAGTTTCCTAGGTCCCTCCAGCATCATCCGGGCCCTTCTTTGTCCAACATCCAGGAATGCTTTGCTCCCTCCCCGTCCAGCACAGCAGACTCACAACTCTTACCTAACTTACCCATTTATGTCTGTCCATAAATGCTATTGATGGGGCACAGGTACCACTTTTGAATCAATGGACTTGATTCCCGGCATCCTGAGGAACATCAGTCCACCACAAAGAGTAACACCGCCCGGAGACGCAGGGCAAGAGTTCCCAGCACGCTGCTAAGAAACTGCCCTCCGCCTCTTAAATGCCGATTTCTGCCTTTAAAGAGATGGAGTCTGCGAAGGAAAAAAGGAGGGAAATTGCTTCTAAAACTCCTACCAATCTGCCCTCCCACCTCTTCGGATGAGAAAGAGACCGAGGGTCCTAGAGAGAAAGGCCAGGATAATCAGGGGAGTGGGAGCTCCCGTCAGAAGGTAGTGCTCTGACAACAGAGCCTTCTCCGGGTGTGAGGAACTGGGGGAGGACACATCTGTCCTTGGAGGAATTGACACCTGAATTCATGTTTTTCCGAGGGTGCCAAGGGCTGAATCCTTCTGCCTGGTAACATGTGCTTCATCTGGCAGTTTTCAGGCAGGCATTCCTCTTGAAGAGGAAATTATTGTGCAGAGAAGTGTCTCAAGCCGGTCTTCTCTTGGGGGTTGTTTTTTTTTTCCCTTCTTTACTTTGTTTTACACTAGACTGATAAACGGGGAGAAGATATAATCAGGGCGTTTCAAGTTACTTTAAACCGAGTCACATAAATATGGGACCTAGTCCAGCTCTCTCCTTGGCCCTCAGAGACGGGGGATCATGTTTGAGTCAATAGAGCTGAAGTTTGGGCTTTGTTGATAAGTGTTTCTATTTAAGGGATGGGGACGGGGAGGAAGTAAACGCTTATCTATGGAAAAGGAAGATGGTATCCTGGGAAAACCCACTTCAAAGGGAACAGTCTATGTGCCCGGCTTCCAGGGCTGCTTCGGGATTCTGGGCATAGGATGTGGCCCCAGAGGAGCGCTCACCGGCTGGCCAGCTTCTCCCGACTCCCTGGCTGATCCCCAACACCACGCTGACGCCCAAGGACACTGCACAGAGGAGCAAAGCCCTGGCTCTTATGGTTTCTGTACTTGAATCATCACAAGCCAGTGTGGTTGCTTATTCTTTCTCCCTCTCTTCCTTTCTTACTAATTGCTTTTCCAAAGACAGTTTTCTACAATGAACCGCTGCCTGATAGTTCTGCTACTGAACTTGTGAGTCACTTACTAATTTGTTCTTTCTTTAACCATCCTATGAAGGATCCCTATCCTGGGTGTCTTAGTCCCCCCAGACAGCATATGTTGTGTTGACCAACCACAGACTGGTAGTGCCGGGACCCTGTGCTCTGCATCTGGAACCCACCCCCCTGTTCACAGGCAGCAACTGTATTTTAACCCCAATATTTCAGGTGAGGCAACGGAGTCCTGGAGATGCGAAGACATGAAGACTTTGTCCAGTCTCACAGCTGGTTGGGATGAGGGGTGAGAACCTCATCCAAGGAACATTTCTAAAAGTGGGGTCCATGGACCACCTGCATCAGAACCTCCAGGGCTCCTAAATGAAGTCTAGGAATTTGCACTTTCAACAAATTCCCTAAGTGATTTTTAAAATAAATTTAAGAGTCAGTATCCTAATGGTCATGAAATAATTAAACAGTTCCTCCTCCTCCACCAGAGGCTGCAATTTTTATGAAAGCCAACAACTGTCAACTCCAAATAGCAGTCAGATTTGGGGGGTGTATCCTCTGGGGGGGCATCATTGATAATGAGAAATGAATCATAGCCATGCAGAAGGTGGCATTTTAAAAAAACAAACAATTTTGGGGTCATTTGTAGTGATGCGGATGGACCTCGAGTCTGTCATACAGAGTGAAATAAGCCAGAAAGAGAACAACAAATATCATATATTAATGCATATATGTGGAATCTAGAAAACTGGTAGAGGTGAACCTATTTGCAGGGCAGGAATAGAGACGTAGACATAGAGAATGGATGTGTGGACGCAGGGCGGGAGGGGGAGGGTGGGACGAATTGGGAGATGAGAATTGACATGTATACACTACCATGCGTAAAGTAGATAGCTAGCAGGAACCTGCTATAAAGCACAGGGAGCTCACAGCTCGGTGCTCTGTGACCACCCAGATGGGTAGGTTGGGGGTGGGTGGGAGGGAGGTCCACGCGGGAGGGGATATTGGTATACATGTAGCTGATTCACTTATTGTACAGCAGAAACTAATGCAACATTGTAAAGCAATTATACTCCAATAAAAAAAATTTAAAAACAAACAAACAATTTTTAAACAGGTGATAAAGTACTGTGGAATAAGTCAAAAAATACAAAAGAGAAAACAGAGAAAGGAGGTCGCCTGCCTTGCTTCTCTCTGACCACCCCATCCTCCCTCCCTGGAGGCAACCACGAACACTAGAATCTGTTTGAAGAAAAGACTTGAAAAGTGTGGGAGTCTTACAGGCCATGTTCAACCTGGAAAAATATTTTTATCATCTCAAATCAGTGAGGTCCATAAAGTCTTGCTCCAGACCCACTGGGGGCAGAATCCACCCTCCCCCCAAAGATGTCCACACTCGAATCCCTAGTATCAGTGACTATATTACATGACATGGCAAAGGGGACTTTGCAGAAGTGATTAGAGTGATGCCCTTTAAAATAGGGAGATTATCCTCGGTTATACGGGCAGGTCCAGTCTAATCACACGAGTCCTTAAGAGCAGAGAATTTTCTCCGAGGCAGAAGATGCCACAGAATAGGAAGCAGGGCTAGGTGGAGTGTGATGGGGGGTCCATCCCTGTTACTGGCAGGGAAGCCGCATGGAAAGCACGAGAAGGAATGTGGGCAGCCTCTGAGGGACCGACTGGCCCCTGGCTGACAGCCAGCAAGGAAGCAGGGACCTCCACCCAGCAAGGAACTGAATTCGTCCAAACCTTGAGTGGGTTTGGCAGCTCATTTATCCAGAGCCTCCAGAAAGGCACCTGGCCCTGCTGTTACCTGCTTCCGACCTGGGGAGACTCTCAACCGGGCTGGATTCTGATTTCTGGCCGATAGAATCGATGGTGGTATCTCAGCCTGTGGGTTTGTGAGAATTTGTTGTCAGTGCTCCTGGAAATTTGCTGTGAGGATGCACGTGCGTGCATCACACATGAGCTGAGGTTTATACTTATATCCATGTGGGGTGAGCAGTAGGGGGTGTGACTTTACAGTGTCACACGGCCACCTGTCCCTCCAGGGGCAGGTCCAGCCCCACTGCCGCCCAGTGGTGACCACAGAACTTCCACGATGTTTCTGGGGGAGGACTGAGGTTCCAGAGGTGGACTTGGTTGGCAGGGTGACTTTCTTGATGCTGGATTTGCAGCCTGTCTCTAGCTATTTCTAGTTGTTTCTAGTTCAGACTGGAACTTATTTGGTGAGAGGAAGCGGGTGGAGACTGATTATGGGTCGCTTCCCATCAGCATTTTCTAGCCCGAGCTGAGTTCTCGTTTTCTTGTTCCTGTGGGCTTGCTGCCGCTATTGGCATTGCCCGTGTCATGGTTCTCTCCACATGGAGAACATTAATTGTTAAGAGGATGGGCTTGGATTCCACCTGGGCCATCTAACCAGGTCCTTAAGCTTCTTGAAGCCTGGTGACCTCGCATGTAAATTGGGGTGATAGTAGCAGGAGGCTGTGTGAGACCCCCCGGGAGACATGTTCTGGGTGCAGTGCGGGGCGTGTAGAGCTGTTGGCGCAAGGTTGGTTATCATTACTCCTGTGGTCCCCACTGCCTGTCTGTCCGTGGGGGACCCTCTGCAGACCCCAGTCCATGCCCGGGCCCTTTCACATCACTTGAGGGGGCCTTCTGGTGTGAAGCTCTCTTGGATCATCTGCCTAGAAAGGGGTACCCTTTGGGTCTAGCCTTGGAACCCCACATGGAGCACTAGCCCTAGAGGCAACCCTGCCTTCCAATTAAAACGGAGTTCTTTAAAGTTCTGTCTTCTGCAAATCTTTCAGGGGACCTGGGCAGGGGGCTCACACTGGTGATCTCTGTCTCTGGAGCAGCCGATGTTTGGGTGCAGAAGAGAGACAGGTCTGGTGAGGCCCCCGCCTTAAAATATGCCGCTGGGAGTTTCCTGGATGGTTGAGCAGCCTCTTGGGGGTGAAGCGCAGCAAGGATTTTGACAAGTTAATAATGTGGACGGTGACCCCCCCCCCACCGCTTTCTCCCCGTTTCACTCATCAATGCTCCCCACTTCTGGGCTGGGAGGGGTTCCCCTGGACCCGAGGTGGTCAGCAGCCTGGAAGGAGCCTCTGGCTGGAGAGTGAGCGCCACCTGCCGGCCCTGGAAGCCCACCTTTTTCAGTTGGTCTTTGTCCCTTTTAAAGTCAAGGGTACAAAGATCCCACCCATGTAATTCTCGGGTAAAGATGCTGCTTGATTCTGCCTTTGGTCTGGGCAAGTGGTGCCGGGTCCTTGGGCCCCAGGCTTCCTACCCTGGACCAAGAACTTGGTTCCTACCATGAAGGACTCTTGAGGTCTAGCTTTACAGAGAAACACACATTTATGAAATACTTTTCGTTCAAAACCACTTGCTACAAAACAGTATGGCAGTTCCTCAAAAAAATTCAAAATAGAATTACCATATGCTCCAGTAATTCCACGTCCGGGCATATACCCAAAAGAATTGAAAGCAGGGTCTCAAAGAGACAGTTGTACAGCCAGCCATGTTCATGGCAGCATTACTCACAACAGCCAAAAGGTGGAAACAGTGGAATATCATGCAGCCTTAAAAAGAAAGAAATCCTAACACATGCTACAACGTGGGTGAACCTTGAGGACATTACAAGTGAAATAAGCCTTCCCCAAAGAACAACACTGTATGATCCCACGTCTGTGAAGCCCCTAGAGGGGTCAAATTCATAGAGACAGAAAGTAGAGCAGTGGTTGCAGGGGTGGAGTTCAGAGCCGCAGTTCTGCAAGATGAAGAGAGCTCCGGAGACGGATGGTGGTGACGGCTGCACAACAGTGGGAATGTGCTTAATCCCACTGAATTGCACACTTAAAAGTGGTTAGGTTGGTAAATTCCACAGTATTTTTCGAATTGAAGTATAGTTACAATGCTGTGTTAGTTTCAAGTATACAGCAAAGTGATTCAGTTTTTATACATATATATTCTTTTTTAGATTCTTTTCTCTTATAGATTATTACAAGATATTGAGTAGAGTTCCTTGTGCTGTATAGTAGGGCCTTATTGTTTACTTATTTTCTATATAGTGTCTATGGTATTTTTAAAAATTACTTGTTACTAATTCACACATTTGTTCATTCTTTCATTCATCAAAAGATATTTTTTATGAGGCTCAGCAGTGGTGCTGGGCTAGAGCACTGAAGAGAAGAGACCACGGCCCCTGATCCTATGATCTTTTTTACTGCTTCTGTAGTTGAGCCCTTTCCAGAATGTCATATAGTTGGAATCACACAGCGTACGGAGCCTTTTCAGACTGGCTTCTTTCACTTAGTGACGTGCATTTAAGTTTCCTCTGTGTCTTTTCATGTCTCGATAGCTCACTTCTTCTTAGTGCTGAATAATATTCCATTGTTAGGATGCACCATAATTTATTTATTCACTCACCTACTGAAGGACATCTTGGTTGCTTCCAAGTTTTGGCAATTATGAATAAAGTTGCTATAAGCATCCATGTGCAGGGTTTTTATGTGGACATAAGGAGTTTTCAGCTGCTTTGAGAAAAGACAAAGGAGCACGATCGCTGAATTGCACGGTTAAAGTATGTTCTGTTTTGTAAGAAACTGCCAAACTCTCTTCCAGAGTGGCTGTGCCCTTTTGCATTCCCACCAGCCATGTTTGAGAGTTCTTGTTTCTCCACATCCTCACCAGTATTTGGTGGTGTCAGCGTTCCAGATTTTGGCCATCCTAAAAGATGCGTAGTAGTAGTTTTTATATTTTCTTATAAAGCTTTCCTTCCTAGATTGTGGTCAATATACTTTTAAGTGGAGAAGTAAGTGTCATCCAAGGGACTCTCCAGTGAAATGAGGTCCTCAGATTTCCAGGGAAGAATTCTAGCCAGCAGGAGTGACACAAATGTGAAATGATAACCCAAGCCTTACAGAGCATGTGTTTCTTGGACACAAGAGCCCCAAAGGGAGTGCTCAGATGCTGAAACTCTTTGTTAATCACAGGGCAGCCTCTGTCTCAGAAGTCATAGTCCCAGCTTCTTAATAGAAAGGCATTTCAGGGTGAAGCTAACATTTCAGCCTAGGCTGCCAGCATAGATTTGTGATCTTAATAAAACCAAGACTGGCCTTTCATTCCCTGGAGGTGGCAGAGTTTTTATGGTGTGCAGGGTAAAAATGCAAATGGATCCTGTGCACGCTCTTGAAATAGAAATCTGAGAAACATCCTAGGAGGCTGGGAAAGCTCATCCCGTTACTCTGCCTGGTCATTTCCAAATCCTTTACTCATTTTGCCCCAGATCTGAAAACTGTGAAAACTCAGACACCAAATAGGTGACATTAAATTTAAAAGTATCAAAAACTGATTTGCTCGGCATGATGGTTGATTTGGTGTGTGTCAACTTGGCTTGGCTATGGTGTCCAGATGTTTGGTCAAACACTGATCTAGATGTTGCCGTGAAGGTATTTTTTTAGATGTGATTAGTCTTTTAATCAGTGGACTTTGAGTAAAGCAGATCACCCTCCATCATGTGGGTGCGCCTGTCCAATCAGTTGAGGCCTTCAGAGAAAAGCCTGAGGTTCCCTGAAAAGGAAGGAATTCTGTCTCCAGACTGTCTGGACTTGAGCTGCAACATCTACCCTTGCGAGAGTTTCTAGCCTGCCAGCCTGTCTTGAGGACTGCAGACCTGCCAGCCCTCACAACTGTGTGAGCCAATGCCCTGTATTTTCTCGATGTCTCTCTCTCTTCACGTCAGCGAGCTCTGTTTCCTCCACAGGAAGGTGCCTGCCCCCAGCTTGATCCTGGCTGCACACCACTCCTCACCTCCCCAGGCACCTCCTCACGGGGGAGGAAGGTAGGCTCCCGTGCTACGAGTACTGTCAGAGCACAGCAGAGTGGTCCCTCTCTGGACTCCTGGCTGGTGTGAAATGCAGACATCCTTGCTGGAGGTCAGCCACTGACAAGGCAATAACCCGTGGTAGAGCCGGGTCCCTCTCGCTGGTCAGGGAGGTGATGGAGAGATGGCCCCCAGCATCCTCCCAGACCATCCACTGGCCCCGCTGCCGGCCTGGGACGATGGCAGGAGGCCAGGTTGCTGCCTCTGCTCCTCAGCGCCCCCTGCTGGTCTTCTCTGTGTCCCATCACTCTGCACTACTTGGGCAGAGCCCAAGCCTTCCCCGCCCTTACCCGTTGTGGGTCACTGCTGGGACAGGTTTCCGGGCTTCTTTAGGCTTCATGCAGCACACTGGCACCTGCTTCCACCACCTCCTTCATGCTGCAAGGGAAAAGCCATTCCACGCAGTGTTGTTTTAGGTGTTTGGATTATGTGAAGTAAAAATCATGGATATAGAAAAGATGTATCAAATCTCACTCCAAATGAGATGGATCCTCCCCAAACTTAAAAAAAAAAAAAGAAATCACTGAGAATTGCATACTGTAATGCCAAAGCTGGCAAACAGAGTGAATTCTAAATTGTCTCCAGGCGATTATCATATGATGGGGGCATTTTAACTGTCAACAGAAATTTCTATCCATCGTTTAAAAAAATTACGTGGACCACGTTGCTGCTCATTTGCATCTGAACGTCTGTGAGCCATCATCGTGTCAGAGCTTTAATGCTGTTATTATCTCCTGTTGGAACGTCATGTGAGCCATCAAGCCGTGGTGGTCCCAGTGCTGAAAAACACATTAGAAAATGCATGTCCTTGAAACAGAAGTTGGTGGTGATCAAGGGCTATGAAGAAAGCCAAAGCCGTACTATTGTCTGCCTTGCTGTCGTTTCAGCAGAGGCCACTGCAAAATATGAGGGATGAGGGTGGAAAAAATAGAAATGGTATTGAGGTAGGTGAAGCCTTATATTTAAAATATCATATCATCAGGCAAAGGCAATGAAAAATATAAATAGTGCTGGCAACATGGCAGGTGATAAACTTGCCTTGAGTCAGATTCAAGATCTTGGCTGTGGAGAATCTGGTAATGGTTATAGAGGAAAGAAACTTGAAAGAAAGTAGAAAGGCTAAGATGGCTCATATAATAAGGAGTTGAAAGATGGGGATGGAAGAAGAGATGAGAAGGCAAAGGGGGTGGCATTGGAGACGTTTGGGGCTCTGAAGAGATGGAAAGCAAAGAGAAAGGAAGAAAAGGAATGTTTGCAACCGTTGCTGGAGTGTGTGAAACATTTTCCCTCTAAATTCTTTTCTTAGAGCTACTTTGTATCACCCTGGGAGGTGGGAAGGCGCCTGAGGGTCACTGAGACATCTGCCTATTTCACCAGGCAGAGAAAACCAGCTGAATAATCATTCATGACTTGTTTTTGAGAATTCCTTTATGTGAGATCTTTGTTTTGTTTTTCATTGAAGTATACTTGATTTACAACATTGTGTTAGTTTCAGGTGTACAGCACAGTGATTCAGTTACATATATATGTACACACACACACACACATATACGTATATTTCAGATTCTTTTCCATGATAGGTTATTACAAAATATTGAGTATAGTTCCCTGTGCTATACAGTGGTCCTTGTTGGTTATCTATCTTATATATAGTAGTGTGTGAGATTTTCTTTCTACTTGATCTACTTGATGTGAGCTTGAGAAAGTGTTGCCTGAACCTGGCTCTCTCGTATGAGATTCAGAAACACTGTACACGGTCCTCTCCCACCTGCCCTAATGCCACTGGCCCCAGGCCACATCTGGCCACATCTTCATCCTTGGCCTGGCACTCAGACCCCACCTCTCCAGGCCTCTCAGGCCATGGTCCTGCCTGGAGCTCGCCTCCCCCCTAGGCCTGCTGCCCACGGCCCCCCGCCTTCAGCCGTCCTCTGCCTGCCTCCTGGATGACCAGCACGGGCTCTGGCGCCTTCCTGAATCTGTCTCAAACACTCTGCAGTTCTCCCTCTCCCTCCTTTGCTCGCCTGCAGTACCAGCTACCTTAACCTTTAGCTGTTGGTGCCTTTTGCACAGCTACCCTTTTTACAGCTTCCCTCAAGGACCAGTGCTTAGTAAATCTTAAATTCTTTAAACTCATTTTTAAAATCCACAGTTATTATCATTCAACTCTTCTACCAGGTCAGTTAGCCTTGATAAAAGTTGAAGTTGATATTACTTGGAAAAGATGTGTATACATTAGAAAGAGGTAATACAAAGGTGAGGCTTATAGCAATACTTTTTTTTTTTTTCAAAGTTATAGCATACTATGATTTTTTTCTGAGGAAGCAGGACAAAGTTTATTGAATCTCTCCACGAGAGTTTCTCTAATCCTTCCCGCATGGTACAAGAATTAAGCAAGAAAAAGGTCCATTCTCTTAGTCTTAGAATGATTGCTTCCCTCCCTTCTTTTGGCACCTTGGGGCATAGCTATTGCATTACCCAACTTGTTAAAATATTTCACTTTATATGTAATACTATACTTCCCCCTGCTGGAAATAAACAGGTTGTAATAATTGTAATCTTTTCCTGAATCCACTGTGGCATAATGGGAAAGGGCTAGGAAGGAAAATCGGGTCTGTTTATTTCCAGAATTTTCACCCCCCAAAGAATCATTTCATCTCCATTGGTTCCATGTTTAAAATATGACCTAGCTCTTCATTTCCCTCCCTGCTCGTGATGTTGTAGGTGGCTTTGCAATCTAAATGCTTTCGTGATGTTATACAAATAAAAAGACGTCTTTTGAAAGATATTTTACGTCCCCAAATTTCATATATTAATAAATGATGCTTTTACCTTTAGAAGCCAATTTTCCACATATAACCCATTCGTCTGAGCTGATCAGCATAAATTAAATAGCCCTTTAGCTTGATGTAATTTCAGCCAAAGCTAAAAAATCTGCTGTTTTAGCCATATTGTAGGTAAATATTTTAATTAGGGAAACAAAATAAATAAACAGAAAATCTAGTGAAACAGTATTTTTTACCGTCATACTCCTAGTGAATGAATCATTTTGTCTGATGGATTTGTTTTAGAGGTAACAAACTGAAGCCTCAAGAAATGTCTCCTGGTAACTGACCATACTGCTGAACTGAATGAATAAGCATTTTCAGAACTCTAATGGAAAACTGATGAATTCATAAAAGTGCTAACAGAAGATCAAGATGAAAAAAATAATTAATTACATGGGACTGAGTGAACTGATGAGGATGATTATAATTTTTGTGACTTTCTGTTTGAATAAAAAAAAAAAAATCCCACAAGGACTCAGAGGCAAAAAATATACAAATCAATTTCCACTGCAAAGTAAAGGAGCTGTTACAGTGGAGGATTACTGGACTGAATGTCAATATTATGACACAGTATGAGTGTGTTTCGTGTTTGGTAATTGCAATCGTTGCTTTTGTTGTGGTCATCCATTTACAATGCTTGGTGTCAGTCTATTTATCTCTTGTAAAAATAAAATACAATGTGTGTGTGTGTGAAAAAAAAAAAAAAAGAAATGTCTTACCTTTGATGACAAAGGTAGTTAATGGTGGGGCTGTGGTTAAAATGTGTTTTAGTTGATTGAAAAGCCCAGAGCTGTCCCTAAACTACCTCTCTCAAAAACGAGAAGGTAACAACCAGCAGACTGAAAAATAAATCATGTGCCTTGCAAACGGTTTTAGATGTGCAAATGAATCACAGCTTCCTAGAGCAAGTGGGAGAACAGTAAATATATAGGTTACAAAAAAAGGCATAAAACCTGACAAATAATGAGTACTATATTATTAAAAGACACAGGCTCTCGCTTTTGATTAAAATGAGGTGGGAGGGAGGGTTAATTTACATGAATTATAAATTATGTGGTTTCTTGCTCCAAATTAAATTCTTTCTTACCGTTTTACTGTATTTGTAAAACCTCTCTAAGTTGCTGTGTGAATATCTAGTGCATTGCTCCTGGAAGCTATTCCTTGGTATGCCTCCATCCCGTTTTCACATCTTTTATGACCCCTTAGATTGCCTCCAATATCCAACTGCCCCCAAATATGGCAAAGCACATCCTTCCACGTGTCCCCACAAGGACCTATGTGAGAACCACTTAGGGATGTAGGCTGTGAGTGGGATTGTGCGGCAACAGGACGGGTGTGTGATCTGGCTGAGTTCTGGCAAATATGCGCTTCAGAAGGGTTGTAGCCATCTACACCTCCATCACCAGCCCACGCGTGGCCCTCTTTCCCCACATCCTCGGCAAATATAGATATTATTCTGCAAGGGGCATCTCATTGTGGTTTTATCTTGATTTCTCTGGTTCATAACAAGTTTGGGGTTAACTTCATATTCTTGCTAACTGTTAGGATTTCCTCTTCTATGAATTGCTTGTTCACATTTATGCCCATTTTTCCATTGGGCTTCTTGTCTTCTTGTTTATTCACAGAATCAACAAGATAGTAATTTCATGATATTACTTCCTTATCATTATAGATGTTGCCAGTATCTTTAACTAATCTCTCATCTGTCTGTTGACATTTCCTATATGGTATGTTAGTGAACACAGACTTTTAATTCTGATATAATCAAATCTTACTTTTCTTCCTTACAGTTTGGCTTTCTTTAAGAAGTACTTTCATTTGCATTGGTCCAGAGCCCCCCTTATTTCCTTGCTCTTTTAAAAAATAGGTTGATTAAGGTATGATTGATTATAATAAACTGTACATATTTAAAGTGTACAATTTGATAAATTTAGAAATATATGCACCTATTTAATGATCACGTTGAAGACAATGAACCTGTTAACTACTCTCAGAAGTTTTCTCATGACCCTGGGTAATACATCCCTTCATGTCCCTCATCCCCAGAAATCACTGATTTGTTTTCTGTCATTATAGATTATTTTGAATTTTCCAGAATTTTCTTTAAGTATGAACCGTTAGTATGTACTCCTTTTTTTGTCTGGCTTCTTTCATTCAGTGTAATTATGTTGCAATTCATCCACATTGTATGTTAGCTTGTTCCTTTTTCAATTAGTGAGTGGTATTCCATCCTATAGATATACTACAATTTTGGTTATCTATTTACTTAATATTTGACATTTCGGTTGTTTCAAGTTTCAGATTATTATAAATAATAATAATTTGTAGCATTTTTATAGTTTAAAATTTATTTTATTATAAATAATACTTATACTTTGTGTAAGTCTCGTACATAAGTTTGTGTGTGGATACATATTTATTTTTCTTGGGTAAATACCCAAGAGTGGGATGGCTGGGAGGTACTGCTCCATCCCCTCAACTTAGGGATCAAGCTCAGGGCTCAGCCTGAGTTTCACAGCCTTGCACTGCTGTTTGCACACTCTTGCCAGGAAGCACACTGGGGTCATCATAAGGGTCCCTCGTTTGTTCCCCTGTTCTCAGGGGTTGTTGTTCTCTGTCGTGTGAGGTCCAGTGTTTGAACCATGGTTTCATGTATTTTGTTCTTTTTTTAGTTCTTTAAAATGGGAAGGTAACTCTGATTCCTATTGCTCTACCTTGGCTCAACTCGCATGTTTTCCCACATACTTCCGCTTGACTTTATAATCTCTCCTACGTTTAGGTCTTTAATCCATCTGGGATGTGCCTTTATGGAGGCTATTATGTAAGATCCAGTGTTGTTTTCCTCTCCATAATGAGCCAGTTCACCCAACACTATCTACTAAACAATCTGTTTTTCCCCTTGATACCATCTTTATCCTGCATCATGTTCTCAAGTTAAGGGGAACTATGATATCTCTGTGTCCCATTAGCCACCATCTGACCAGAAACAGCATCCTATCCCACTGTTGTATTACGTACAATGTCTTTGTGCTAATTTGGTAAGATATGTCTGTCAAGTTTTCCTTAGCTACTGTGAATCTTTATTCTTCCATATATTATGAAATGTGTTGTAAATGAATAAGAGGAATCAAATTTTTAAAAATCTATCTGAAATTTTAATGTAATTGCTTAGAATTTATAGAAGAATTTGGCGAGAATTGATATCTTTATAATGTTAAGTCATCTCATATAAAGAACAGTTTTACATTTTTGGTTTCAATTTTCTTATATATTCTTTCAAAAGATTTTTTTCTTTCATAGATTTTTTTATGTACAAGGAAATTCTTTAATATCGTATAGTTTTGTTACTATTGTGAATTGTATTTTATTTTCAATGATATTTTCTAGTTGTATTTTATCCATGTAGGAAAACACTACTGAATTTTTATAATTTGCTCTGGCATCTAGAAATATTTCTAAACTCTCTCATTATTTCTAAATAGTCAGTTATGTTTGGTTTTTTAAATGTAGAGAGTCAAAGAGAAATTACTCCCCAGACTCATTAAAAATAGCAAATTAGATTTTATTTAGACTACTGCCCTAGGGGAGAGAGCCTTCAGAACAGAGCTGAGCTCAACTCTGACCTGTGCAGAGGTGACTGGGCATTTTACAGGGAGAACAAAGGAGAAGGGAGGAGGAATCAGTGGGGGTGTGAGAAGAGAAGGGAAGCAGAAGATTGTAAAAAGTGGGCAGGGAAGTTGGTCAGTGAGATTAGGCCATCTCTCTGCTAACTGGTGATTACTGAAGTTAGGCTCCTATGCTCCCCTAGAGGCTGGTAGGCAGAGTTAAAATCATTTTGATGAGCGTTTGCCATTCCTATAGGCCCAGGGTGAGGTCTAGTCCCAGAGAGGGCTCAGAGGAGCCTGAGTAGCGTCTGGTCAAGGAGACGGTCTCTGTCAGTAAAATCACATCATCTGCAGATGATGCAGGTTTGTATCATCCCTTCCAATTCTCACACAACTTATTGTTTATAATTGCCTTATGTGTCTGTACCACCAATATTTATTTCTTTATACAATAATGGACAGCAATATTCTGATCTATTCTTCAAAGCTACTGTGTCTAAAATGTGTCCATGAAGTAAGATATTTGCTGTAGGTTGCAGAATTCTCTATATTTCCTGGTTTGCTAAGAAGATTAATCATAAATAAATGTTGGATTTTACAAAAAAGAGTTTTCTGACTCTTTTGAGATAATCCTCAGGATGCTTATCTTTAATCCAAATCTTTATTTATTTAGAAACATATTGTTTAGTTTCCAACCACATGGGAGTTTTGTGGTTTTTTTTTTTTAGGTTTCATTACTTATTTCAAAATGTATTCAATTATGGAATTTACTAGGACTTTTTTTTTTCCTTTCCTTTTCTTTTTTTTTTTTTTGTTGAAAGCATGATCAATGTTTTTGCAGATATTTTATAGGCACTTGAAAATAATGTGTTTTCTCTAGTATTGGGGGTAGATTTCCAGCTTAGTAATTGTGTTGTTCAGCTCTTCTAATTAAATTTGACCAATGCATTTTATTTGTTCCCAAATCTGTTTTTGTCTATTGTACTTATTATTGTAATTAAGCATTGAAAGGTGTTTAATTACAATAAACAAATGAAATATGACTACTGAAATAATGTTTCTATGAAATCGAAGATGAATCCTTTTGAAAGACAAACAAAAATGATTTATTTAAAAATAACAGGCATACCTTGGAGATATTGCAGGTTCAGTTCAAGACCACCACAATAAAGCGAATATGGCAATAAAGTAAGTCACACAATTTTTTTTGGTTTTCCAGTTCATATAAAAGTTACATTTTCACTACAGTGTAGTCTATTAAGTGTGCAATAGCATTATGTCTAGAAAATCAATGCACATACCTTAATTTAAAAATTATACTGTTGGAAAAATGGCGCAAATAGACTTGCTTGACACAGGGTTGCCTCAAACCTTCAATTTGTAAAAAATTCAACATCTGTGGAGCACAATAAATTGAAGAGCAATAAAATGAGGTCTGCCTGTACGTGGAATTCAGTGAAGAGGTACTAGTGAGATCATTGTAAAGTCTGGGGAAAAAAGAGTAAAAGTGTTCTGCACTTAGATTTTTTTTTAAACATCTTTATTGGAGTATAATTGCTTTACAATGGTGTGTTAGTTTCTGCTTTATAACAAAGTGAATCAGCTATACATATACATATATCCCCATATCTCCTTCCTCTTGTGTCTCCCTCCCACCCTCCCTATCCCACACCTCTAGGTGGACACAAAGCACCAAGCTGATCTCCCTGTGCTATGCGACTGCTTCCCACTAGCTATCTATTTTATATTTGGTAGTATATATAAGTCCATGCCACTGGTTCAATGGTAGAATTCTCGCCTCCCATGCACTTACATTTTTTATGGGCATCCTTAAGGACTTATTTGACTTCACAGAACACAAAATGACCCATCATAATGAACGCATCACTGGTATGGTTTATGTAGAAAAGTGACTCAAACTTCCAGACAGAGCCAAGGCATCACATTAAAATATTTTCTTTTTTTATTTGTTATATGTTTTATTTAATTTTTTAAAATTTTTATTTATTTTTGGCTGCGTTGGGTCTTCGTTGCTGCGTGTGGGCTTTCTCTAGTTGCAGCGAGTGGGGGCTACTCTTCGTTGCAGTGCGCAGGCTTCTCATTGCGGTGGCTTCTCTTGTTGCGGAGCACGGGGTCTAGGTGCGCAGGCTTCAGTAGTTGTGGCTCATGGGCTCTAGAGCACAGGCTCAGTAGTTGTGGCACACGACTGGCTTAGTTGCTCCGCGGCATGTGGGATCTTCCTGGACCAGGGATCAAACCTGTGTCCCCTTCATTGGCAGGTGGATTCTTAACCACTGTGCCACCAGGGAAGTCCCCATTATAAGTTTTAAATAACAACAAAATCAAGTAGTATGTATTATGTACTTTAAAGTGATTTCCTACTTTTAGTTTTTTGACTAACCAACTAATTAATCATTGTAACTATTAGAATAGAGGGCTTCTATTGCATGGTATTCGTAGGAATATTAGTATACCTATAGAAAAGATTGTTGGTAAATATTCTGAAATGTCAACAGTAGTTCTAGCTCTGTGAAAGGATTATTGGTAATTATAATATTTTCCTACAGCTTTTGCTTACCTGACAAATTTTTAAGGTAAACTTGTATTATTCTTGTAATCAGAGCAGGGATTTTTTAAATAGAAAAAATAAGCAATATGAATAAAATTAAAAGTAATAAAAGGAAGAAGTGATAGAGAGACAGAAGCAGTAATAAAGTACTTTAAAGATCTTAAAACACTGTTTTTTAAAATTAATTAATTAATTAATTATTTATTCATGGCTGTGTTGGGTCTTCGTTTCTGTGCGAGGGCTTTCTCCAGTTGCAGCAAGCGGGGGCCTCTCTTCATGGCGGTGCGCGGGCCTCTCACTATCGTGGCCTCTTCTGTTGCGGAGCACAGGCTCCAGATGCGCAGGCTCAGTAGTTGTGGCTCACGGGCCTAGTTGCTCCGCTGCATGTGGGATCCTCCCAGACCAGGGCTCGAACCCGTGTCCCCTGCATTGGCAGGCAGACTCTCAACCACTGCGCCACCAGGGAAGCCCAACACTGTTTTTTTTGATCGTCACAAAAGCCTTAAGTATCCGCCAGTCCAGAAGAGCACTTTCTTCCTCTTTTTAAACAGATGCAAAAACAAATCTGAAAAGTTGAGGGAGTTGCCCCAAATTGCTATTCCCATTATCTGTTCCCCCATAGCAAGCCACTTCAAAACGCAGTGGCTTAAAACAAGGGTTTATTATTATTTCTCATGGCTCTGCGAGTTGGCTGAGGTCACAGTCACATGTCAGGTGGGGCTGTGGCCACCTGAAGGCCCACTGGGCTGGCCGTCAAGATGGCGCACTCCTGTAGCTGTGTCCTGGGAGCTTGCCTGGGCCCTGACCAGAGCGCTGATGTGGCCCCTCCAGCAGCTTGGAGGCTGGGTTCTTAGACGGAGACTCCAAGAGTGAGCCTGCCTGAAGCTCCTAGTCTTCTAGACCTGGCCTCAAAGGTTCCAGAGCGTCTTTCCACCACATTCTACTGGCCAATCAGCCACTAAGACCAGCCCAGATTTCAGGAGAGGGGACTTAGCCCTTTTTCTTGCTGGGGTGGGACAAAGTCACACTGCAGACCCAGTGGAATGAGAGACACTGTTGGGGCCATTTTCAAAACAGACTCTGCCACGGTCATCCAGCTGAAGATTGCCAGGAACAAGATGATGTGGGTGTCTTTTTACTGCAACCCACGCCCTCAGTAAGATTCACAGGTACGAATTTTATCCCAGTGTGTGAGACGATGTGGGCCTAGTAATGCTTTCCTTAAAAATAAGGATGATTTGAGGACAGGTCCATTTTTCAATGTAGGACTGGTACTTTTAAAGGTCTAAAGCCAACTGGAGTTTTCCGACTCCTTCCAATATGCCTGTTACTTAACAAGGGCTCAGGTGGGACTCTTCACAGCTCATCTGTTTTCTTAGAGCAGTAGCTATATGTCTGGAGTGCTGATTGGTTATTTGTAATAAAGCAATTTCCCTAGGCATAAAAATAAAATTTAGTGACTGCTTTCCATATTTAAGTCATGAAATGCTCAAAACAGCTTCCTGCCCCCAGGAAATCTAAAACAAAGCACTGAGTGATTTGAGAGCCTCCTTCATTTCCCCGGAGCCCACATGAGTCATTTTCTTCCCTTCTATCTCTTCTCCTTTCCTCAGACTATAATTTCCCTTGGGAGGCGGGAGTATCTGGGGAGCCCAGTTCATTGGAGATTCCAGGGCTGGGGTGACTAGTGTCCACACAACGTCAGAGGTCATTGCAGGCCCTCAGGTATTCTGTGCCTTGGGGACTGGGCATTTTTTTCTTTAAAGAGACGTATTTTTTTGGTTTTGTCCCTCCCAGGTCTGAACATGATTAAAGAGCACAGAGAACTATGATGCCCTATGATAAACCATAATGGAAAAGAATATTTTAAAAAAAGAATGTATATATATACACACACATGTATATATATATAAAACTGAATCACTTTGCTGTACAGCAGAAATGAACACAACATTGTAAATCAACTGTACTTCAATAAAGAAAACTGATCAAAAAAAAAAGAGCATATTTAGTGAGCAAAACCAGAATCTTTACAGATTATGCCAGTGACAAATATCACTAGTTATTTGTCATATTCGTTAGGACTTTAAATTAGGTTCAGCATTCATTTCCTTCATGACTGATTGTGTTGATTACTGGACACTCGTTTTGCTAATAACTTTCATTAACTGTCCGTGCTGCTGTGGCTTAAATTCAAACCATGCTCTACAGTTTGTTGGGGACTTCCTTTTCCCTTTGCCAGGGCTGCTTTAAAGGTCCCCTCGGCTCCCCTCCAAGGGCAGCCTCCTTTCTCCTGCAGATCAGCTCTGTCCCCCTGCTGCCCGTGGACACATGGACAGGCCAGAGATTTAGGACTGAGCAGGAAGGGTTGGGAAGCCGTTGGCCCTGACTGCCAGGAGATGGATGAAGAGGTTGAACTGAGACGTTTCCTCTTTTGGTGAGGGAGGGGGTCACTGTGGGGAGGACGAGAGGCTGAGACTGCAGCAGGGGTGGTGGGGAGCCAGAGAGATCATAGAGGGAGGTCCGGACCCTGCTGGGAACCACTGACACCACAGCAGACGGGGATGTCCTGGGGTCCCAGGGATGCAGCTGTGCCTCCAAAGCCCTGTCCTAACAACCTGGGGTCCAGCCCAGGCTGTGGTCTAGAGGTGCCTTTCAGTGGCTCTTCCCTCCTTCTTTCATCCCCAAACCCTGCAACCACGTTTCCATGTCTGCTTGTTTGATCGTCAGCCTGCTCTCTCCCTGGCTTTGGCTCACTCTTTTTTTTGTCTCTTCTCCCTCTTGTACCTCCTCCACTTCGGATCTCTCAAAAACCTGTTGCCAGAGAGCGATCTTCCTGCTGACATTTTTGTGGATGCAGCTGTGTCTATTGACTCTTTTGAAAAAGCAAGCATGTTTACAGCTTAAATATAGCCCAGGGTCTGGACACATAACAATTTCTCTGGAAGTTGAGTGCGAATGGCTGAATTAATTAGTTCCTATGAGCCGCTGAGCCCCGTGGTGGGTAAGGTTACTGAGATTCCATTGCTTCAGGGGTTTGGCTTCACAATTTGTGACTTGTGTTTTGCTGCAGGCTTTGCCAGCCCGGAATACAAATGAGGTCACATTGACATTTATGCCCAGACTAGAATGGCTCCAACTAGCACTTCTGAAATGGATCCAAACTTTTCTGAATATTTCCCTGCTCAAATATTCCCAAATAAGCCTACAGTTGCTTGTACAAGTCCACGAATCTGTTCATCTGAGCGGTCCCATAGCTGCCCACTCCCCTCACGGTGGAGAAGACCATCCCCTTTGTATCCAGAGAGCGATGGTGCCTCCAAAGGAGAATACGGAATTGGGGTGTCCCACAAAAAAACTGCCTGGGCCCCAAGTGTAACAAGGCCTTCCAGCTCACAGGTGGGCGAGCCTCTTCCACCAGCTCCATGGCACCCGGTGGATGCTGTATCAAGGTGGCGGCCCTTATCGACCAGCCAGAGCGCTCAGAGCCAGCTTCCGCTCCAGCAGCCAAAACCTTCAACGCCCACAGTTCCAACTCCTCCCCTTTTTGGTGGCGGATTATCTCCCAGGAACCCTGGGGTCCTTTCCTTCAATCCATCCCATTAAGGCCAATCCAGCCTCTCAGGCATTCTTCAATATTTTTGAGCCTGAATTAGAGGTGAGTGGGGTCTCAGGCCCCCTTTTCCATGGGAGCAATTCCACCCTTATGAAGATAATCGGAGCAACCCTGCAGCTCCTGAGCCCCAAGTTCATACATTAGCGGGAGACAGGATGCCTGACTCTATAAAGTAGTAAGGCAACCACACTGAGTCCATCAAATGCTTTGTTACTTGAGAGCACAGCTGATGAGATAGCGTTTTCAGACCTGTTTCTCTCCCACCCACAGAGGGCGTAAGCGTTCTAACCCCAAAGGTCGTGGACACATGGCGACATTGACGTAGGGCAGTCACATGGTGTACCCACCAGGTCTGACCCCCAGAGTGGCTTGTGTTTCAACACACCCCTTTTTATACAACAAAATTATTATTCATAAAGTTACGAAATGGGACAAACAATAGTAATGGCCAGAAAAGAAACCTAACCAGTGACAATTTTCTCTTATTGAATTTCATAGATAAAATTGTACCAGTAAAAAATAAAAACAGGGATTTCTCTGGTGGTCCAGTGGTTAAGAATCTGCCTTCCAATGCAGGGGACATGGGTTCGATCCCTGGTAGGGGAGCTAAGATCCCACATGCCGTGGGGCAACTAAGCCCATGCGCCGCAACTACTGAGACCACGTGACCACGTGCTCTGGAGCCCATGCGCCACAACTAGAGAGAAGCCCACGCGCTGCAACAAAAGATCCCGCGTGCCGCAACTAAGACCCAGTGCAGCCAAATAAATAAATATTAAAAATAAATAAAAACAAAAGAAATGTTATGGTACAGAAAAGGAAATAAGCATGGCTTTTTTCAACAGTTTTTAAATGTATGTGACAGTTTAAACTTTTGATTCTGTAAAAAAAAATTAATAAACAGAAACCTCAATTAAATAGATCTAGGAGACCAGTAGGGGGCGCTCACATGCCCTGTGATAACAGCAGAGCCCAATAGGAAGAAGAAAGCCTCCTCTTCTTCCTTGGCAAGGGCTCAGCCAATGAAAAGCCAGGACTCTTTGTTTACAACACCCTTCCCCACTTCCTTTTTCCCTCTATAAAAGTGGTCTCCTTCCCTTGCCATATGGGGACTTGCACGTGGCTCGCAATCCTCAAACCCAAATTGCAATTCTCTGCAGATTCCAAGTAAACCCATCCTCGCTGGAGAAATACCTGGCAGTCTATTTGTTTCAGGTCAACAATCCTTTGGTTACAGTCTCATATAACATTTTATGTAAATCATTGTCGAATAACCAATATGTGGATTTTTAATAAAACTGAAACATCTACAAAAGCAACAATTGAGGCAACTACTAAATCACAACGCTTTGGTAAAGTTTATTTTCTTGATGTACTCTAGTTTTGGAACAATTAACAGTGGCAAAAGGATACATTTCATTTTCAGATTCCAGTAAATAGTCAATGGTATGAACTAAAATAAGCAAGAGAGAAGTGAAGGAACTGGAGCCTGGCTCTTCATCTCTGTCTTCCTCTGCTGCCATGATTTGTTTCAAACTTCCTGGTAAAGACAGAATGTGTAGCCCCAGAGTCGGAGACCCAAATGGCACCCAAAGTGAGCTTGTGAAATTCCGTCTGCATAACCAGGAGTCCTCTGAATTAACTCCTGATTAATTAACTCTTCCTAGAATACAACATCTATTAAGGTATGAGTCATCATAAATGCGCTCATTTGAAGCTTACCCAGATGTCACTGAAACAGTGACTGCTGCATTTGTCCACAACTTAGACCGAAAAAAGATTCGCAGAGGAGTATTTTTATCACTGACATCGCTCAGAACTGCTAGCAAGTGGTGATGATAAAAACAAGACTGACTTTTAGTTTTATTATTCTTTTCAACCTGCTTCAGATGCCCTGTCTTACTGCCTGCTCTCAACCCGACTGCCTGGGGAATGTGCCGCCCGCTCGGTAGAAATAAACAAATCAACAAACAGAAGCCCTACCTGCAGGATGAGATCCGGCACCAGAGAAGGAATGCTGGCAAGGAGGCCTGCTTCTTCCAAAAACCAGTCTGGAAAACTCTTCCTGAAGCTTCCAGGCAAGTGCACCTCCCTCCCCGGAGACCCCAGGCCAGGCGTCCACACCTACCAAAAGCCCAGCTTTGTTCAAGCCTCCCCAAAGTCCTTCTAACTCCCCGAAAATCCAAATAAAAAATTACCCTAATAACTAGTAATTATTTGCATATCGAATTTCTTTGGGACTAAATCTAAATGTACACTGGAATAAATTGTTCTAATTTGAGAGACAGGGAAATAGAACATTTTTTTAAGTGAATCAAAGTTATTCTTCTTCAAAAATGGCACTAGAACCCCGTGATAGACAGATTAAAGCTCCCCAAAGATGTCTCGACGGAATCCCCAGAACCTGCAAATGTGTGGAGGGCCAGCAGGCAGAGCCGGGAGCAAAGACCCGTCTGCAGTGGGCAGGGTCAGAGCGGCCCGGCCAGACCACAGACACAGCTGGACGCCCAGGGCCCCAGTCACGGATGGGTGGGTCTCCATGGGCCCTGGGTCCTTCTGACCGCGCAGCACAGCAAGCGAGCTGGACCGAAGGTCTCGCATTTAAGCCACCATGCCTTCACTAAGGCTGTGACCAGTTTCAAGAGTCTGGAATATTCTTGTTGGCTTGGAGTCTGGATAAGGCACCAGTAATGGACCCGAGAGGAAACTCGATCTACCTTAAGTTTGAGTTCAGGATACATTCAGAGACTCTTTACTTTTCGGGTGTAATGTTTTGTAATGATAACACGGGCTTGTGTCAGTTTCCTATTGCTGTCCTAACACGTGATCATAAATTTAGTGGCTTAAAACAACTCAGATGTGTCATCTTACAGTTCAGGTGGCCAGAAGTCTGACGTGGACTTCATTGAGCTAAAATCAAGATGTCAGCAGAGCTGCGTTCCTTCTGGAAGCTCCAGCGAGAATCCGTTCCTTGCCTTTTCCAGCTTCTAGAGGCCGCCTGCTTTCCTTGTCTCACAGCCCTCCCTCTATCTTCAAAGTCCTCTGTCGTCACATCTCTGACACTGACTCCTGCCTTCCTCTTATAAAAACTCTGTCATTGCATTGGACCCACCAGATAATCTGGAAAAAAATCTCCTTCTCTCGAGATCCTTAAGATCAGAGATTTGGTTTGAGAAATTAAGATGTGGATATTTTTGGGGGAAGGAGAAAAGTTGCCATTCTGCCAGTTACAGGGCCCTCTTGCCCTTTTTTTGAAAAACAATTGAAAAAATCAGCTCCGGTTTGATCATTTCTCTGCCTCCTAAATTAAAACAACTTGTTCCAGTTTATGTTTAGCTTAAGTCCCAAAGAAATTCAATATGCAAGTAATAATGACTAGTTATTAAGCTAAACTGAACTGGCTATACTTATTCATTGAAACTAAAGGGCAGTGATGAATTCGTTTGTTATTTTGATTTAGGCTACTTATAGGTCTTTAAAAAAGACTTGAGGCAGTTTACAAACTTAGAATGAATAAAATCAAAACCAAAATAATACTCAATATGAGAGACAAGCAAATTTCACCACTTACCTTCAGAGAGTGATGATGGACACAGCTTCCAGGTGGTCGGGCAGGTTGTCTGTTGCAGTCTGGGTTAGAGGCCGAGCCCGTGTTTCCTGGTCTTGTGGTCTGACAAATGAAAGTATACACGTGTGCTAGGAAAGGAAACCTATGCCCAGGCCTGGATTCTAGGGGGTGTCTCTGTGAGGGGAAACATTGACTGAAACCGCCCGCCCTGGCCAGGCAAGACAGTAGCCACTTGCATGAGTTATCTTACAACAGGAGGTCCTGGTAAGGAACTAACTAACAAGCTACCACCAACTGGAAGAATTCGGGAAAGGTCAAAAGTAGAGAGAGAGAGGAGACGCCAGTCTACATGTCCTACCAACCTCCCGGAATCCTTCTCGCTGGAATCCATCTTGGCTGAGCAATGCGTGTGCCACCAGGAGGGACCCTGAGTCGGAATGGTTGGCCAGAGACAACCCCGACACTAACCCCATCACCATCAAACCTGAGACTGCGAGCCACGTGGCAGAGGAGTTCTCCTGGGTCCCCTCACCCTCCTGCTCTCTGCCAGGGCGCCCCTTCCCAGTAAAGTCTCTTGCTTTGTCAGCACGTGTGTCTCCTTGGATAATTCATTTCTGAGTGTTAGACAAGAGCCCACTCTAGGGCCCTGGCAGGGGTCCCCCTTCCTGCAACATCTCTGTACATCCAGGTACCAAGACCCAGGATCCCTCTGGGGCGTCTTCCACACCTGGGTCTGCCTCCTCAAAACCTCCCTCCGGATCGTCCCGCCGTGCCTGGTCCCATCTTCCTCCCGGCCGTCCCCATCGCAGCCCCCTCTCCTCTCCTGGAGACCACCCCCCGCAAGCTGCCCCAGCTGTCTCTTCCGCGCTCGGCCTTCCTCCGCTGCCTGGGGCCACGTCCAGCGTGATGGACGCACCCCCCCCCAGAGGCTTCTCACCTCCTCGCCTGGACTCACCCTCCCGGGGTCCAGCACCTCCCCCTCCTCTCTCTAGTGGACGTGCTCTGTTCTTCCAAAGCCCGCCAAGGGGACTGGAGGTGGGGACGTGGGAGATGGGCGCCCTTCTGGCTACACACAGATTCCAGACCCTTGCCCGTGAGCCCACCCAGCCCCAGGGCTCACCACCCCTCTACTGCAGGGACCCGGCTCTGCGGCCTCCCTGTCCTTGGCCGGCTCACATCACAGGCTGGTGCGCTCTGTCAACCCCGTTTCTCACTCTGAGGCTTCGACCGCTGAGTGAGCTGCAGGGATTCCCGCCCGCACAGCGATCCGTGGTCTCTGAGTCCTGGGAGCACTCGGGGCCCCTCGCGGTCACACACTCGCGCCCGCCCCTCTCCCCCCGCTGCCGTGCTGTTCCACACCTTCACAGCTCTCCCCAGATGCCACCCCCAGCCCCCGCTGTGCCTACTTCCCATTTCTCTCTGAAGTCCCTGCATCCAAAGTCACGGAGAAAACCAGACGGTGAACTTCACCTCCTGCCCCCCTGGAGGACTGAGGTCTTTTGCACACATCATGTCGAAACCGAGCAGGACCTTGGGGGGCCCTCCCAAGTACAAAAGCCTTTCCGTGTCCCGCGTTTCTTGCTTGTGGGGAACCAGTTTCAGCCTCCTAGACCTTCCTGAGTTCCAAAGGGCAGATTCAAATAGTTTCTAACGAGAGGAGTGAGGGGACGCAGAGACAAAGGGAAGGCCGGCCAGAAACAATAGTGCAGCGATGGGGCAGTGTCCGGGTTCCTCCTGAAGGGACATATGGAACAGTCTAGTACAGACCTCTGAGTTCTTCTGTGGGAACCAAGGCCCCCGCCCAGGTGGAGGGTGCCCGCCAAACGGAGGGGTGGTGCCGGGGCCCCACTGGCCGCGGCCCAGAGAGAGTGGGAAATAAAAGGAGACACGTAGGGGGATGCCCAGTCAGCACACAGGGAAGTCCTCCTCGTTCGTATCAAAGCGGGGCCTCACGGGAAGCCCGTGGAGGGCACACACACAGAGGCGCGTCTCAAAGGCCTTTAGCATCTGCCGGGAGGCTCAGCCTTCTCACCCTGAGCGATTAGGACTCGCCCGGGCACGGCTCGGAGTTGGTGGGTGTGTGTGGGGTGGGTGCCTGGAGGTGTGACCCCGGGCAGTGCCTGCTGCATCCAACCTACAGGGAGCACTGAGAGCTCCCCATGCCTGCAAATCACTCTCAACAGCAAAACGCAGAGAAGGTTAACTCACGCGCGGATCTAGAAGAACTGGGGCAAGGGCCTAGGTCACCTCTCATGGTTAATTTTTTTCATTTAGTTCATTTTTTTTCATTTAACATTTCACTGTTATATTATCAAAGTCTCTCACGCCCCCAGTTTGAAAGGTGCACCTGCCCTACGAGGCTCGTTACACACAACGGAGGCCCTCTCCCCTGTCCCCCCCCCCCCCATTTCCTGTTTCCCAGGGACGGCCACCTTCGCCAGTGTCACCTGATTCTTTCAGTAGCTGCCTCCACATCTGAGATCACCGTGGGCTCGGGATCTACCACCCGGCGGTTAATAGGGACCCTCCTCCACGGTGGTTGAGGACTTGGGTCCATTCCACACCTTTGACTCCACGGCACACACGTGCCATGTCCTGCTCTCCGCCTTTGCAATTAGGTGATACAGTAACTTCAGTGAGATCCGGTGGCTGGCGTGTACATCAATATCAATTTGTAAATGCAGTTCCCAGCTGTGATGGCGAGTTTTGTGTCAACTTGGCCAGGTGGTAGTACCCAGTTATCTAATCAAACACTAACGTAGGTGATGCAGTGAAGGTATTTTGTATTTTGTAACACAGGTGTCGCTACAGAGGTAAACACCATCTACAATCAGTTGTCTTTAAGTAAAGGAGATTATGTTCAATGATGTGGGTGGGTCTGGTCTAATCAGGTGAAAGTCCTTAGGACTATCCGCCTTCTGAGAACTGTACGGGGTTATTTTGGCCCAGGGTGTTCTGAAATTTTGTGACCATCTACCATGGAGGGAGTTTTCCGTTTCCATCATGCTGGGTGCTGGTCCCTCCTCCCACTTAGAAACTCAGATCCTTCCTTTCTGGACCCTGATGATGCCTCCTGTGGTCCTTCTGGTCTCTCCGCTGGGCTCCCAGTATTTGGATGTTGCACCTTTGGGGTCAGTTTTCTAATATTATCTTATTTCCTCTTGACTTCCATCTCTTCTCTTTCTGCTTTGCTTTCTGGGAATTTTTTTCAACTTTAGCTTCAAATTTTTTATGCAGCGTTAAATTTCTACTATCTTTTTTTTTAATTCTAAGAACTCTATTGTTCTCTTACATTACTTTTCTAAAATTATTTTTGAAACGTCGTCTTTTTGTTTCATGGAGAAAAATAGCTCTTTAATGGTCTTGAAAATTTTGATAGCTTTGTTTTTTTAAACTCTCTGCCTCTCTGCATATTCTAAAAAGCTGGCTGGATCTTCTGTGTAGGTGGACAGAGCTTGGGAAACGTGGGTGTGGAGGGTGTGTCTTTGTGAGCTGTTCAGTTTGGGGAACTGCTTTCTTTGTTGGTTCAGATTCTCAGACTCCAACAATCTTGTTCCTGGAGGCTGAAAGCCCGAGGTTCTGGAAGCCTCGTGGGAGAAGTGGGGTGGGTGTCCGCTGAGTCTCCTGGTGCCTTCAGACAGTGCCCCTAACCTGGGAGATGCTGCTTCTCCCAGCATCTGTTCTGCTCTCCAGAGACCAACCTCCTGCCAGGAGGGAGGAGGGGTCACCCAGCTGTGGAGACAAGGGAAGGAGATGGGGGCATCTTTCTACCCACCCCCTCGCCCTTCCCAGAGCCCCGGTTGCCATGGTCCTGAGCGCCCCAGCTCTGCTTGCTTTTCTCGGCTGCTGATTTAGGATCCCCATTCTTTTTGGCTAGTTCAGTTTGTTTTCAAGTCTATCTTTTTTTGCTATTGTCTTCTGTTCTATTTGCCCTTGGAGGCTGATGATTAAAGAACAAATGAAACAAAAGACAAAAATAAAAAAGCTTCCTATCATTTCAGTGAGGTTTCAGTGGGGAACAGGGGGAAGGGGTGAACGCCTATGTTCAATTCTTCCACTCTTAGTGGACACCTCCCTCCCTCACTTTCTATACCCTTAGAAGCCCCTGTGACGCAAAACTTCTACCCGGAGTGTGGCTTCTGTGAAGACACTTCCTGGCAGGAGAGGACTTCAGGTTGGAAAGTAACTGTGGGTGTGAGGAGTGCCCATTCCACTGGGGTGCTGCTGCTGGGGGCTGGGGCTAGCATCCTGCTTGTGCCTGGTAACTATCCTGCCGAACCCAGTGAGGCGCGACTCAGAGCAAGGCTCCTGGGAGCGCTTGGTTTCCCGTAATCCGCACAGCTGATATCCAGCACCTTTAGTGCACCCTCAGCTAAGAACGTGCCTTCCAGGAGTCTGGTGCATCAACCCCATCCCCCAAAGTGAGGTCCTTCCTGTTAATGAAAACCGGTCCTCTCTGACTTCAGCATGTTGGGCGCTGTGAGCATTCCAAGCGGAACAGGTTAATCCCTGCCCTGGAGAAGCAGGGTTGGTCTGGGCACTGGCTCATGGACCGGTCTCTGCCTTGTGGTCCAGCCAGGGGTGGCAGTTTCCCAGAGGGCACTTTCTGTGGCCCCGGCGTTGGGTCTACCCTGAGCGTCAAGCATTCCAATTCAAAGAGTGCCAAGGCAGCTGGTGAAGCCATCGTGCCTGGTGTCTGCCTGACTTCATTGTCACATTCATGTGGCACACTATGATTTCCAGTGTGTTAAGTTGTGTTCTTGAAAATCATTCGTATTCTTTCACATCATGGACTGGAGAGAGCCAGGAGCCTGTAAATTCACCAGCTGGCTTGAAGTAGCCTCTGGTGTTTTCTGCCATCTAAGTAGATAAATAAGGAAGAAACCTGTAGGGAATAAATTTCATAATTTTCATTTAAAAAGCTACATGGAGTTTTTAAAAACCAGCTTTCTGGGCATATCATTTACGTAAAATAAAACACCAATTTTAAGTGCACAGTTCAGTGAGTTTTGTGACAACTGTGTAGGGTCATGGTACCACAGCTACAGTCATGACATAGAACGTTTCCGTCCCTGGAAAAACCCCTGGTGCCTCCTGGCAGCCCCCCTCACCCCATGTCTCCCAGCCTCCACCTCCAGGCAGCCGCTGACCTGCTTTATGTTACTGAAGTTTTGCCTCTTCTAGCTACATGGAATCATACAATTATTCAGTCTGGCTTCTTTCACTTAGTGTAATGTTGCTGTGTATCAGAAATGTGTTCCTTTTTACCTCTGGGTGGTATCCACTCTGTGGCCAGACCACAATTGATTTTCCACTCATCACTTGATAGATATTGAGTTTTTAGCTATTACGAATAAAGCTGCTACAAACATTTGAATAAAATTCTCTGTGTGTTCATATGTTTTCATTTCTCTGGGATAAATACTTTTGAGTAGAATTGCTGGGTCATATGTTAAGGGTCCGTTAAACTTTATAAGGAGCTGCAGGACTTTAAAACTGTAGAGATGACACATGTGGCCATTCACATTTACACTAATTAAAATTAAAGAAAATTTTCAGGTCAGGTCCTCAGTTGCAGTAGCCACTTTACAAGTGCTCAATAGCCACACGTGACTAGTGACTAACATATGGGACAGCCCAGGCATGGAATATTTCCATTATCCCAGAAAATTCTACCAGACAGCATGGGTATAGAATTCAAAACCTGGAGTTTCAGATTCGAAAATTCTTCATTGATTTGGACGAAAGGTGTTTTTTAAAGCCACGGGTAGGTTTTCTCACTGTTGTTGACAGAAACATTAACATCCTTGCCAAGTCTAGTTAAAAGAGGAACCATCCCATCTTGCATTCACTTTGCAGAACTAAGGTTTGAAGCTGCCCAAGGACCAGATTGCCCGACAGCCTGGAGAAGCTATTGTTGGAGAAGCCGGCCGTCCATGTGGGGAAGCCACCCACGGGGACCCACTGCCCTCCCAGCCTTGGCAGATTCCTGTAAACAGCTGCAAGACCCCGGGACCCTGTTGGAATTGAGGGAGAACTCTGCTCATAGCTGGGGAAATGCCAGGTGCTCCATGACAGGTGACGTATAATAAGCAGGTTGGAATCACTATCTCAGAAATAAGCTTACACGTTGCTTTTCAGATGGTCTCTTCATTCATCGCCTTTTGAAAACAGAGCATGAAGTCCAGCTGATACTGTGTGGGTTGCGGTCACCCTTGGCCCTCTAAGTTTCAAGTTCCAGCATCCGTAAAGACCCCTGGATTTGACAGATTGAAATTTTTTCTGAATGGTCCAAATGGGTTTGTTTCACCTTGGCTTTTCCATATGAGGTTCTGCTTTCCCAGCAGCTGGGGCTAATGGTGAGGCATCTGGACCTGGGACAATCGGGGACATGGCTCAGTTCCCCACGTGTGGTCTTTCTCAGGGAAGGGAAGTCGCATCACTTAAGAAGGGGCTTTTGTTACCTCTGGGGCAATGTTGCATTTTGTGAAAGTATTTTAACCGCAGATTTGGACAAAGCTGGCAAAACAATAGTCCCTCTTGTGGTTTTAGCCATTAATCTTCTTTTATGTAGGGGGAGAATCAGATGCCTCAATGACGTCATCGTTTGGCTCAGAAAAGAACCAATGGAACCGAAGGGCACCATTGTTTCCCTGACACAGTGGTTGAAGAGGAAGATGCACTTGCTTTTTCTTTTCCAGGAGAAAGAGGGCACGTCTGCAGCTGACCGCCCATAAACAGGGCCAGACTCTTAACACTGGGAGAATTTGCTGGAATGGCTTTGTGGAAGTGATTCAACACTTCCAAAGAGGCTCCTCCACCTATCATCTGCTTTCTTTTCATTCTTAAATAAAAAGAGCTCTTTTTTTTTTATGTTAAGTCGGTGGAATGGGTCTTCCCCTCCCCCTTCACTCCACTGTTCCTTTCTCTCCTCACCTTTGGTGGAAAAAGTCATTTAGGGAAATAAAGCAATGAAGTTATCTTATGAGAGGTGAAAGGTGATCGGTGCAACTGAGGGGAAATGTGTGTGTGTCCAGATGGTCTGCAGGAAGAATCAGAATGGCAGGACAAGCCCGTCCTTGGCGAGGACCCTGAGGGCTCACTCTGGGAAACCAGAGTCCCCATGGCCTTGTGAGAGGCTCCCCGGGGAGAGGGCTGGAGGAAGAAGACAGATGGGATAGAAAACGGGAGCAGCACTAGACAGGACCGAAAGGGGATCTCGGACACCCATCACGATTTAACTCTATTACACCAAAAGCTACCTGAATGGCAAAATGCAATTCGCAAAAGGCCCAATGGTGTGAGGATTTATGCTCTGTTCTATACCCTTTTGCAGAGAGTGTGGGCCACACCAGCAGGGTTACCTAATTGACTTTCATGGATTGAATGCAAAAATGGCCCCAATTTTCCACGTTCTTTCCCATAATCATGGGATTTTGCACTCGTTCCATCAAGAGCTGGAGTATATTTTCTGCTTCCCTTGAATGCAGATTGGCCTCTGACTTGCTTTAGCCGATGAACGTGGTGGAAGCATCTGAACCAAGGCTTCAAGATGTTTGGTGTTCTTCTTCTCTCTCACTTGGACCCCTGCCTCCACCATGAGAACAAGCCCAGGCTAACCAGCTGGAAGATGACCCACCATATGGAACAGAGCCGCGTTTTCTTAGCTGAGACCATCCTAGACCACCCAGCCTCCAGCCAGCTCGCAGATGTACGCACAAGCCCAGCTGAGCCTGAGCAGGCAAACCATGGGTTTGTAAGCAGTAATGCATGACTGCTTTTTTAAGCCACTAAGTTTGGGGGTAGTTTGTGACAAAGCAGTGATGTAACTGGTAATTCTTTAGAAACTGAAGGTCATTGAGGGCAAAGAGATTACAGATGGCCTAAAATCATAATAAAACCTAAATGATAATCAGCATTGAGTTGTGCATGAGCTGTGGTTTTGATGAAGCAGAGTCCTGCAGGGTGTTCATCTCTCATCTGCCAAGGGCCTCGAGGCAACCCTGTCAAGCTCCCATTAGAGCGCCTTCTCTGGACCCCTTGGCTCAATCAACTCCCAACTCAAAAGCCAGCACAGCGTTCACTCGCAAGCCTGTGGGAGCGAGCCTGTCTTCCGGTTCCTGATGCCATGTGGCTAGTCATCTGTAAACCAGATAATCTTCACTGGATGAGTTTCAGTTTACTGTAAGAGTAGTACATATTTATCGAAGCAGACACAAACTATGAAATCCCACCACTTAGAGAAAAGAGCTGTAAACCTTTTGGTAACCAACCTTTAAACATGGTCTTGCACAAACACACGCATACAACTTTCATAAATGGGTTGCTACAATTCAAATTTATGCTTATTACTTTTCTGAAAATGCTCATTGTAGACAATTCAAACAACAGGGAGTATCTAAAGTCAAATAGGAAAGTCCTCCTTTGGCCTCTAACTGCAGAGCTGGTGAATTTCTTCCAGAACATTGTTCTCTTCATAACTGTGCTTTATGTGCTGAGTTCTAAAACACGAATTTGTTTTTCAGCTACATCCATTTCATAATCCAATTCTTCCACTGAGGTTCTTGTTTCCATGTTATTACCTTTTGTTGTTTTATTATTTTTAATTCTTAGGAACTGTCTTTTACGTCTAATTGATCATTTTCATAGCAGCCTGTTCTTGTTTAATGAATGTAGGGTTGATTCTCAAAACTCTCTGAGGTTATTCATTAGGCTTTTAAAGGACTTCTTTCTCTTTCTTGTCTTAACCATGTTTCTTGCAAGCCATATGCTATGCTTGCCACTTTCAGGCACTTGATTTGCCTCCAAAGTCTTATAATCCTTGTATGTGGCTTTGTATTTATCGATGAAGCTCTAGATTTATCAGTATCGATAGCTATTGTGAGCATCTTTCGTAAAAATGAAGTCAGTTTCAATTCTCTAGTCGTGTATGTTCCCGGAGGGCCGTACTTGGCTGCATGATTTGGGGGTGGCTTGTCCATGGCTGCAAGGAGGTGAATATTAGCCAGCAGGGGGGTCTTTCTGTAGTTTGTGTGGATGGGGAATTGGCTAGCGGACCGCAGATTCTCTTTGGTGGAGAAAGAACAATAGAAGTTAGCCTGGGAGAAGAGTATGTGAGCGTGTATCAGAATCATTTGGAGGATGTGTTGAATCACAGCTTGCTGGGCCTCACCTGCTGAGTGTCTGATTCAGAGAATTTGGGGTGGAGTCTGGGAATATGCATTTCTAACAGGTCCCCAGAGGCTGTTGATGCTGCTGGTACAAGGATGACACTTTAAGAGACAGGGAACGAGGGGATCTCACTGCTGTGTGAAGACTCTTGGCTTTCTACCCCTCCTTGCTGATGTGGACTGAAGCTGCCGGAGACAGGGACTCAGCTGATGCCCTGATGAGGGCACAGTCTTACAGCAGAGGCCTGGGGCTCTTCTGGAACCTGGCCGCCGAGGCCCAGGCCCAGCCTGCCCCCTGACTTTGGGAAGTTTCTGAAAAAGTAGTCCCTTTCCTTTTTCTGCATCTCCATTGGGCTGTGAGCTGCTTCAGTTCTGACTAAGCTTTTCTCACTTCCATCCTATCTACTGTATAAGAGTCATAGATTTTAAATAATTTCTCATGTGTTTTCCAGCATTGCTAAGAGCTCCTCCTCCTACTTCTTTTTTTTTTTTTTTTAATAGCTACTTTATTTATTTATTTATTTATTTATTTTTAGCTGTGTTGGGTCTTTGTTTCGTGCGAGGGCTTTCTCTAGTTGCAGCAAGCGGGGGCCACTTTTCATCGCGGTGCGCGGGCCTCTCGCTATCGTGGCCCCTCCCGTTGCGGGGCACAGGCTCCAGACGGGCAGGCTCAGCAGTTGTGGCTCACGGGCCCAGTTGCTCCGTGGCATGTGGGATCTTCCCAGACCAGGGCTCGAACCCGTGTCCCCTGCATTAGCAGGCAGATTCTCAACCACTGCGCCACCAGGGAAGCCCTCTTTTTAACTTTTAGTATGTAATTTCTCAACATACATGAAAGAAGAGAAAATAATATAGTAAACCCCTTTGTGCTCACCACTACATTTTAAATGCTTCTGTTATTTAAATATCTCTTCTGTCATTAAATGAATTTGGGGAGGAAGATGGGTAAACCAAGTGTTCAATCCACCATCTGGATCTGGCACTCCCTATTGAAACCGTAAATAAAATATTATCCAAATTTGTTTGTGAGTTTCCATTCTCAGCTGTCTCACCTTTCTAGTTCTTCTTAGCTATACTGTGTTTTCCAGAACGTTTTGCCCGTGTGACACATTCAACCTCATTTCATGAATTCATCCACAAATAAGCCAAACGTATCATAACAATAGGGAACAGAATGATATTACATAATCTCCATCGTTAAACCCACAAAACTTTAAATCTTAAAGACTGAAGTGAGGCCAGTAATGGATAATGATAGCTGCCTCTTGGGAGGATAGGGTTTTGTTCATTTGCAGGAGAAGCTTTGTCTTGCGTTTAGTTCACGCCTCCAACCCTTAGATCCTTGCTACTCTTCTGGTATCTGCATATTTTTCCATCTGTTCCGAGATGACAAGCCTGGGCCATATTTGGATAAGCTTCTAGATGCAATGGGTTTGCAGAGATAGGGATCAACTCTGTTGATTTTCTTGAGTTCATATTCTTCTATTTATCCGAGAAATGTATATGGAAATGGAGAATAGGGATTTAGGACAAATGTTTTCCTACTTCCTATTGTGTGTTCTTGGGCTTAACCTCCCTAATTCTTGATTTCTTCATCTGCTAAAGAGAACAGTAATGTCCACCTCACAGAACTATCGGGAGGACCAAATATGATAACATACGTGAAATACTGTGGGTTCTGCCTGGCACATAATAGGCGTTCAATAAAAGAAAATACAAGGTAATTCCCTTTCCCTTGGTCTTCCCAGGTGCAGTCAGGTGTGATTTTAATTGACATTTCTTTAATTACTAGGGATGTTGAACATTTTCCATGTGATCACTTCCTGGTGTTTGAATTTTCTATTAATTCCTCTACCCTCTCTGTTCATTTAAGTGTACTGTAATTGTATATATGGGCATATAAATTAACCCATTTGCCTCCACGGTTCTGGAGAGTAACGATTCTGTTGTTTTTCTCTTTATGCTTGTTTATTTAGCTAGCTGGATGGTTAACTTTACTATACTGGATAAATAATATGCAAGGCCGGAATGCTCTTGCTGACCTGTTTTAATTTATAATTGAATTCATAGATAATTTCTAAGTTAGAAAATTGCAGTCTGGAAGATCTTTAGTCTCTGAACAGGCCCAAACCAGGCAAAACGATAAGGCAGTGGTTTTTCTTTATTTCTCTCCAGTTTCTATTCTCTCCCTGATTGCTTCCAGTCTGATTGCAATTGTTTTGGTTTGAAGCCACTGAGAGCTGACCTATAACAGACTGGGCTTTATTTCCTAGAACCCGGAGCCCTGGTTAAAGAAGCAGCAAGTTAACTTGATCATTGGTTCCTCACTCCCTAGCCTTCTCTCCCCTGGACTGACAGCTGCCCATCCTATCAAGAGGGTCACCTGGGGAGGTCGGCCAAATAGTGGCCCCCGAGATGTCCAAGCTCTAATACCCAGAACCTGTGAAGATGTTACCTTACATGGCAAAGGGGACTTTGCTGATGTGATTAAGATGAAAGGGGAGATGCTCCTGGGTCATCCAGGGGGACCCAAGGTCATCACAGGGTCCTTAGAAATGGAAGAGGGAAGCAGAAGAGTGGGTCAGATGGGTGTGACCCTGGAGTGAGAGGCAGGAGAGATTGAAAGTGTGAGAGGCATTCAACGGCTCTTGCTGGCTTTGGAGATGGACGAAGGGGCCAGGACCCAGGGCGTGCGGTGGCCTCTAGAGACAGAATGGTCCTCAGTTTGCAGCCAGCAAGGAAACTGGATCTCAGCCCCACAGCTGCAAGGGAACTGAATCTGCCCCAGCCTGGCTGAGCCTGAAGCAGATTCTCCCAGGGCCTCCAGAAAGGCACGCAGCTGCAGACACCTTGATTTGGGGGTTGTTGAACCCAGATGAGCCTGCTGGACTTCTGACCTATGGAAACTGAGACAATAAATAGTGTCACTTAATTTTTAAAAATTAATTAATTAATTAATTTACTTTTTGGCTGTGTTGGGTCTTTGTTGCTGTGCGCGGGCTTTCTCTAGTTGCAGCGAGCGGGGGCTACTCTTCATTGCGGTGCGCGGGTTTCTCATTGCGGTGACTTCTCTTGTTGCAGAGCACCGGATCTAAGTACGTGGGCTTCAGTAGTTGTGGCACTTGGGCTCAGTAGTTGTGGCTCGCAGGGTCTAGAGCGCAGGCTCAGTAGTTGTGGCGCACGGTCTTAGTTGCTCCACGGCATGTGGGATCTTCCCGGACCAGGGCTTGAACCCGTGTCCTTTGCATTGGCAGGTGGATTCTTAACCACTGCGCCACCAGGGAAGTCCCCAAGATAGTGTTATTTTAAGCCTCTGAGTTTCTGGTGACTTGTTATGGCAGCAGCAGGAAGCTAACACACCCAAGATCCTGGAAGAAGGCTTTTCAGGACAAAATACACCAGCACTGCCGTCCCAGGGGTGCACTGACATCGCCAAGGCAAACCCCCCTGAGATTCGGTTCCTGACGGGGCCTCTTCTGGGCGGCTCTGCCCCTCTCTGGGCCGCACCTGGATCTCCTGAGCGCCGTGCAACACTGAGCAGAGCTGAGCGTCAGCTGTGGCCCAACGGGGATGCGGAGCACCCCGCCATCCGCCTTGGGGGTTTGTCTCCTGGAGCAAGTTGCTCTGGTGACCTATTTTTAAAAATTAGTTAGTTTTAAACTTCTTGAGGGGAAGCAGGTTTTAAGAGAAGGAGAAAGTTCATCTGTGGGGAAATGGGTTTTCACCTGAATCATTCATCTGTGGGTTTGTCTGGTCTGGGCAGTTACCACTTAGAGACTGTAATCTGTGCCTGAAAAACAAGAGAGAGGCCATGGGCCGAGCACAGGGTGCAACCTTGACCCCTCCCGGGCCAGCACTTGGAAGGAGCTATGATGGGTGTGTGAACACCAGCCATCATTTCTCACTCTTTAATTATTTTTTTTAAGAAAGCAAAGACAATACACATACCATAGAGAAGTGTACGAAACAGACATGAAAATCATCTCCCCAGCCTTACATCCTAAAACTTTCCACTGATACCAGTTGGGTATTTTTCATTCCTGGCATCTTCTATGCATATACACCTACTCTCTCCCCATTAATTTCTCTTTCTCTAGCTTATTAAATCCGCATTGTAGACATTTCTCCAAGTTTAGAGTTACAAATCTAGAAATGTTCTTTCCACGATTGCTGAGTTTTCCTTTCCATGGATATATGGGGTCCTAACTGATGGTCATTTAGGTTGCGGCTCTTTCTCACCTTTGCAAACATGTGGGTGAGTGAACCTGTATGAGGAGCTGCTGGGTCACAGATACTAAACTTTAGATCAAATAGCCATCGCCGAATGCCCCCAGCTTCTGCTCTTGCTAATCTTAGCACTTTAGGTGTCTCCCTTTCTGACTCAATTCTACACTCACTAGCAGGTCCAAGGGCATATCCCTCCAAGGGCACCTGCTGGTTCCTCCAGTTGGGTTCTGTTCTCGGTTTCTGCCTCCCTGTGTTCTTTCCACATCAGGATTTGAAGTCAGATGCCCACCAGTCTCAAAGCTCCATCCCACTTCATTCCAGAAAATTGCTTCTGCCACTGTTTCTTCCCAGCCTCGTGTATCTTTGTTAGCAGCTAAAACTAGTCCTCGGCTCAGCATGCAGGTTTATTTCTAGACCCAGGTCTCACTTGGAGAGCCCTTCTCTGGGGCACAGACAGGCAGGCACACACCCCGCCTCTTTGGATCCTGTTCCCGCCATCCTAGGTCCCCACTGCCTGGTGGAGCATCTGCCAGGCAGAGCTCACTGCAGATGGAGGGCTTGGGCTTCCGGGGAGAAAGAACCTGTGATGGCTGCTCCCCAGGATGGTGTCATCTGGGCCCCATCTCCGTGCCCAGTAATGACTTCTCCACTGCAACCAGGAAGGGCAGGCGCTGAGGTCACCCAGTGAGAACCTGGGGCAAGCCATCTATTTCAAAGGACTTCCTCCAGGCAGGAGCGTGTGTGTGTGTGTGTGTGTGTGTGTGTGTGTGTATGTGTTTCTCTTCCGCATCTTTCCCCTGCCTGGGCTACAGGGATCACATCATCCCATCCATTTTCTCGTGCCCCTCTGTGTAACAAGGAGTACGAACAGTGGTGTGCTGGTAGCTGTTAACCAACCAGCTCCCGGAGGAAGAAAAGCCCTGATCAGCATCTACTGACTTCCAGGGTGTAAATATTTCCACCTTGGCCAATTTCAAACTACCAACAGGACATCACTAAATTCAGAGTTGGGAAGAAACGCACAGTATCCATGATCGTTAGGTGGGATTTCTGCCATATGGCACAATAGATGTAAATAGCATCAAAAGCATTGAGAATAGTAAGATAAGCAGGAAGTGACGAGTTCTGAGTATGTATTACTTCTTTTTTAATATAATTTATTTCTAAGTTTATCTACTTTGATTTTTAATAACAGCTGTGTTTAACAACTGGCTCTCAAATTTCCTCAAACTTTAGCAATCAGCTCCTGTGATCTGGTAAGCCACTGACGGCTTATTACACCACTGACTGGCTCTCAGAGGGAAGGAAAGGCTGAGATTCTGGCATTTTCTTAAGCATTTATGCTAAAAAGTGCCCCTTTCCCATACAGTCCTTTGGCCATGTGCCTGACACCCACATCTCCTGTCTCACTCTTCTGGTGGAGAAAATCAGATGGACTCCTGATTTGGGTGGGTCATTTTTTTGGAGTCCTCTGGAATGTTTTGGAAAGAATGATTCTGGGGAAATACTTGTTCTCAGTATCTCCCACAGAGGTTAAGGTGGGCCTTGATTCTAACATACAGGTCTGTGCATCTCTTGGGTACCTGAGTAGAGAGCTATTTGTGTGAGTTTTCACAAAGGAAGCTGTGAACACTGGTCTCCCTGACTCCTGGGGATGAGCTTATCTGAGACCAAGATAGAGACACAGTCAGAGAGCAGCTGGTGAAAAGATTCCAAATGCATTTGCAGAAGGTTTCCTTTTCTTACAGAAACTCTCCGTTCTAGCTTTCAGTAAAAGAGCTTGAAGATTTTTTCCCACTGATTAGAAATCCAAATCCAGTTTTCGGACTAAATCCAATTAATCAACCTAAATCTTTGAATTGATACAATGTGTAAATTCATCAACAATAAAAATAGAAGGGGATGGGGAGGGAGGGATTGGGAGTTTGGGATTAGCAGATGCAAACTATTTTACATAGGATGAGTAAACAACAAGGTCCTACTGCATATAGCACAGGGAACTATTAAAAAAAAAAAAAGTCAATAGTTGCATGAATAGTGCAAATCCCCCTTGAGCTTGGGGGCTGATGGTCAGGCATAGGAGCTTCGTTCCCCCCAAACCCACCTCTGTCTTTTGCTTCGGGACGTGGGACTGGCTCGTTGGCACTTCTCACCCCATGCCCGCCGCATTCCCTTCTCCCGGATGCTGTTTCGGGATCCTTTTCAACACAGCGATCTAAGGACCAATTATCTACCAGGTGAGGCACAAGGGAGGAAACAGATGTTTTACCCCAGGATCACTGAAGCACACACACATACACCAATACCTACGCACAAATACACACACACACAGACCATAAACACAAACACACGCACATGCACACAGAGAGTTCATCGGCTGTCTTGTGGGAAACCTTTCAGCCGCTCAATTTCTTGCCTTTCCCTTACCTACTTTTCTTTACTGATGTCAGCCAGTTTAACCAGCAAGGGCTTCCTGTAGCAAGTGACCCTATTCCTTGTGAAGATGTTTACATTTCTTGGATGGTGTCTGGCTTGGGGCATTCATCAAGCCAAGGATTCCGCACCCCATTAGCATGTGCGGGTCAGGTTCTACACCACGGGGCAATTCTCAGACCCCAGCAGGGTGTCGTACAGGTCAGCTCGATTCTGACCCTCTCTACCTGGAGGTGATGTGAGATCCCACAAGGTAAGAGCTCCGTCCCCACCCCCTACTTCAGATGCCAATCGTCCAGGTTGTCACCTGTGCTTCTGACCAACCGGCTACAGATTAGGGGTTCCAAGGACTCTGTCACTGGGTTCATTCAACTTCCTGCAGGGGCTCTCAGAACTCAGGGAAACGTTTCACTTACTAGATTAGCAGTTTATTATAACGGGATACAACTCGGGAACAGCCAGATGGAAGAGATGCGTAGGACGAGGCGTGGGAAAGGGACACATAGCTTCCATGCCCTCTCTGGGCTCCCCACTCTCCCCAGATCTCCACGTGTTCACCAACCCGGAAGCTCTCTGAACCCTGTCTCTTTGGGTTTTTATGGAGGCTTCATTATACAGGCATGATTGACGAAATCATCCGCCACTGGCAATTGATTCAACCTCTAGCCGCTCTCCTCTTGCGGGGGATGTGAGCAAAAGTTCCAACCCTCTAATCACATGGTTGGTTCTCCTGGCAACCAGCCCCCATTTTAGGCGCCCCCCCAAATCACCTCATTAACATAATAAAAGACACCTTGGTCACTCATCACTTAGGAAATCCCAAGGGTCTTAGGTGCTCTGCACTAGAAAAGGCTTAGGGACCAAACACATATTTCTTATCATAAATCACAATATCACAGTCCCCTAGGGGAGAGTGGAGGGCAGGTGGGAGGGGACGGGATGTCAGAAGGCTACACGGTGTGTCACTTGCTGGCCCCTAACTCCTTGCGTCTTTAGTGAGGTCACTAAGTTCACACCCTGCGGAGGTGATGGGTTACCACGGAGGGAGGTGGGGGGAGCTTTGTGTGTAGCTGTAGCAGCACATGCCTGCAGAACGGTATTTTTTTTTAATTAATTTTTATTGGAGTATAGTTGCTTTACAGTGTTGTGTTAGTTTCTCCTGTACAGCAAAGTGAATCAGCCATACCTGTACCTATATCCCCTCCTTTTTGGATTTCCTTCACATTGAGGTCACCACAGAGCAGTGAGCAGAGTTCCCTGTGCTACACGGTAGGTTCTCATGAGTTATCTATTTTATACGTAGTAGTGTATATATGTCAGTCCCAACCTCCCAATCTATCCCATCCACCCCTACTCCCCTTGGTGTCCATACCTTTGTTCTCTGCATCTGTGTCTCTATTTCTGCTTTGCAAATAAGTTCATCTGCATCATTTTTCTAGATTCCACATATAAGTGATATTATATGATATTTGAGTGAGGGAAAGCTGTGATGTGACAAAAGGGTGAGACAAGGACACACAAATATTCAGGCGAAGTTCGGCTGTTTCACGTCTCTTGGTAGCACTTTATTAATTCTATGAAATTTCATAAAAACAAATAACTTTTCTAATAAAAAACTGGACTGATATTTTCCAGTTATCTCAGAATAAAATCTGCCATAGAAATACTTCACATCTCTAGGAAGTTTTCTTATCGTGCCCTTTATCATGTATCAGCCAATTGCCACCATCCCTCCCCCCACACTTGGCGGGAGCTGGATTGCTCCCTTTGGCCTCCCTCCCATCTCCCAGGTCCCCTCCTCCCATCTCCCCCTGCCTTGGGCTCCAGGAGGCTGCCTGTACAAAGGCATCAACCTGGCGTTCTGGCTTGGAGGTTTAGCCAATGGGGAGCCCCAGCAGGATGTTGGAGGGGGAGGTTGAGGTATTTATTCCCCCAGAGCCCTTTCTGCAGGTCCCCTCTGGCTGGCTGTCACTGATCCTCTCAGGGCAGGTCTCTTTATTCCTCCTTCTTCCAGGGTCTGGTAGCTGCTCCCTCACCTCCTCCCACAAGGCCTAGGGATGCTGTTACTGGCCCCAGGGTACCACTCTGAGCCTTATTATTTCCCTACATGGGGTCCAAACCTGTGTAAATAGTTCCTCCACTCTATTAGTTTCCTATTGCTGCAGAGACAAATTACGACAAACTTAGTAGCTTAAAACAAGACTTTCACAATTCCAGAGGTCAGAAGTCCCAAGTCAGTATCGCTTCAGGGAAGAATGCGTCCCTTGCCACTTCCAGCTTCTGGTGGCCACTGGCATTCCCAGGCTTGTGCCCACGCAAATCCAATCTCTCCCTCCGGGATCACGTTCCTTCTCCTTTGTCTGTAGTCAAAGCTCCCGCCACTTCTCTCTTGTAAGGACACTTGTGATTGCATTCAGGAGCCACTGGCACAATCTAGGATAATCTCCCTATCTCACGACCCTTCATCATATCTACAGAGTCTTTGCCATCTAAGGGAACATTTACAGGTTCCAGGGGTGAGGATCTGATATTTTTAGGGGCCGTTATATGGCCGACCACATTCATTAAATCTTTATCAAATTGTCCTAATTTGAAGATGCTGTCTGCCTGCTAGGACCTGATGGATACAGCCTGGGTCATAATATTTGAAAGAGTACAAATTCAAGCCACATGAATATGTTAATTTGATAACTTGCACTCGGCTTTCAAAACCATTTATATGTTAATGATTCCTGAATTTACATCTCTGGTCCATGACTTCCCTCTGAGTTCCAAGATCATATATCCAATTGAATATCTGATACTACCCTTTGGATATTTCCATTTCCGTTTCATTTCAGAGGCACCTCCAGCTTTGTGTGGCAAAACCCACCCCTTCTCTTTTCCTACTTCCCACCTGCTCCTTCCCCAGCCTTCCCCATCCCAGCAAGTCGCACCACCACCCACTCGTTCACTCCAGCTGTCACCTAGTATCTCCACAACTTCCTGCACACCCACCAAACCGTTCAGTGTTGCATCCCTGCAGGTTCTACCTTCAGATCATTACCGTGGGATGCTGTTCATGCAGTTCATTACCTGGGATGCAGGTTCCACTGCACAGCACATCTGGAATCTCTTTTGTTCTCCCCGTCTCTGCCGACACTCACCTAGTCCAAGCACCACCTCGCTCACCTGGACCACAGCGACGACCTTCTCTCTCCTCTCTAGTCCACTCTATACAAGTATCCAGAGGGATATTTTACAAACCTAGGTTGGATCACATCACTGCCCACCTAAAGTCTGTCAGTACTTTCAGTGGCGTCCTTGCCCTCATCCAGCACTTTTTGCTGAGCCCTTTCCCACCTCCATCCTTCTCATCAACGAACGTCCCTTGAGCCTGGAATGATCTTTCCCCCAGCTCTTCACGTGTCTGGGTTGTTTTGTCTTGTTTACCCAGTTCTCAGCAGTTTTCGACTCAGTGGGAAGTTAGCTGGCCCCACCTCTTGATGGAACAAGCAGCAGAGTCATCCTGCCGAGGGTGAGAATGCCAGGAAGTGTGAAGAACTGTGGCCATTGGTGGAACCTCCCACGTGGCAGACAATGGCAGAAACAGGCTGACCCAGGGAAATTGTCTCCCGGAAACAGAAGGACCTTCCAGGTCCTGAGTTCATTCTGGGCTGGTGACCACGCCTCCTGGGTTCCCATGAGAAATGATTGGGCTGTTCCTCCTGAGATGGGAGGCACCTGGCCTGTGGGGAAGATTCTATCGGTGTTGTGTCCCCACATGTCCCTGCTCAAGGTCGCTGGCGGGGTCTGACTAATGAAGTGTTGCATCACCATCATCAGTTACGTGTCAGGTGACCATATATGCTAGTGTCCTTTGCTTGATGGTCAGGTCTGTCTGCATTCCTATAGCAGTAGTGATTGACACCTGAAAGAGGAAGTCCAGATTCCTGCTGGACGTCAGAAAAAGGCACCCTCAGATCTGGAATAAGTCACAAAATAGAAATATGTGCATGGCCATGCCAAGGTTACCATACACCAGCTAAAGAAGTGCAGAAGCACATTTTAAATGCTATTATAGCCTAAAGCAGCTACTGAACTCATGTTGAAATGTCTAAGGCGTGTGCCCTTAGGTCTCAGGACACAGGCTCCCAGGGAGGTGAGGGGCTGCAGGAGCCCCGTGCCAGGCAGGGCGGGGGTGTCAGCGCCTGGAGGGTCACCTGTGCTCCCCTGCTCTACAGCCACCAAGGCCAGGCATAAATCATGGGGGGGTTTTCCCTGCCGTCACTAGATGTCACTGCAGGAAAAAATCTGACCAGAAAACAGATGCAAGGGAGAGAGATATTAATGTTTTGGATCCTAAGGAAGTGGTTGCCTTGGCAACAGGGAGCACGTGAAATAACTTCCTTCTTCCTGAACAGCGTGCGGCTCGTGAGTGATGGTCCAGGCAGCTCCCCAGACGGAAGAAGCTGTCCTGAGCCGAAGCCCATATATGGGGACCGGATGAAACAACACTGCGGCCAGGGTTGGGGGTGGGGAGGGAGGAGGGAGGGAGGGGGAGGAGAGACAGACAGACAGAAGGCATCTAGCAGTGGGAGTGCTCAGCAACCCTTGCTGATTCTAAGCCTGAATTCCAAAGACACACAACCAGAATGACGTTTTTTTTCCCTCCAAGTGTTGATAGTCCTAAGAAAGGTGTCCTTTCTTGGCAAATTCAACCACAACTACAGAAGTACTGAGAGGAGAGCCCAGGACCAAGCCTGCACCCACAGATGACTTCTCCTCAGATGCTGAACCACGAATGGGCGATGAGGAAGTGGAGGGGGGCGTGGAGGCGGGAGGGCCAGAGGCATACAGCTCATCTGTGGCCACCTCTCTCTCTGCTTTCCCACTTTCTGTCCACACCTCTTTGTGAGGAGGGGATTCTACCTCGAGACGTGGAGATGGGAGAACGGGAGAGAAGATGGGAGGGTGGAGGCTGAATGTTTTCATTTTCCTGGAGGGTCTTGGGATTTTAAGTACCAACCAGCTGGCTGATGGGAGGGAGGAAAGATGCAGACAGAAAGTCACTGCCCCGTGGCCTGCACAGCCCTGAGCAAAGTGGTAACGGGGTGAGATCTTTGCCCCGCCCCCCCCTTGAGGTGCCAGTGCCCTTGAACTGCCCTCTGGATTTTCAAAACGTCTACTGTACACCAAGCTTCCTGCCTCCATCAGAGCTGGTTTCCGGAGCCCTGTTGAACTTTGGGATTGGAATAAATTCTCTCACCAAAGCCCCGAGGTATAGCCCCTTTAGGGAATATTAGTGGTTTAAAGGGCAGTTTCTCATCCAAATGCATCCTATCTAATGTATGCAATGAGAGAACGGAGAATTCTAGACTGGACTCCACCCAAAACTTCAAAACCAAGCATCTTCACTCTGGCAAGGCCCTGGGCAGGGTCTTCCCTGAAGGCCCGAGTGAAGCGGGGTTGGCCAGGCCAGGCGAAGGAGGAAGAGATCCCTGACCTCTGATCTGGGAGGTGGCAGAAACAACAGGAGAGGCTGGTGTTTCCTGGATGACACTCAGGGAGGGTGGCCAGAAGAATACTAGCCCTGGGAGATCCGGACAAATTACAAAAGACAAGAGATATATGTTCCAAAGGCCGAGGTCCACATAAAATCGAAGTCCAGACAGCCCAGCCATGAGGGGGGTGCTGTGTCTTGATCACATCACCGCCCCTCGGGGGCAGGAGTGATGAACGTAGTGGTCCATGAGAGGCTGGAGGTGTCAGCATCAGATAGCGGCTCCTCGTGGGGGGATGGGGCAGAGCAGCTTGGCCAGCCTCCGGAGAGGGGCCTTAGGACAAGTTGCCCGACCCCCAGGGGGCCTGAGCCCTCTTTCAGCTTATTTTTATTCTTCTGCAGAAAACATTTGTTACTGGTATTATTTTAAAAGCACAAAAGCATTATTTGAGCATATTTTGCACAGAATGACAAGCTGGTTTGCACAATATTCCGAGTATTTGCTTTATCTCATGCTTGAATTATTACTAAATGTCTATTAAGTAAACTGAGCCAAATTGTGCACATTTTGTTACAAAGACATTTCAGGCTTTATTTCAGACACACACATAGGATGTGCTCCCAGGAGAGGCCTCCAGCCTGGCCGTCAGGGGATGTAATGGAGAGCATGGTGACGACTACTGTTAACAATATTGTATTGTGTGTTTGAAAACTTAAAGGTTCTCATCACAAGAAAAAAAATTGTAATTATGTGAGGTGATAGATGTTAACTAAATTTATTGTGGCGATCATTTTACAATATATAAATGTATCAAATCATTATATTGTACACCTTAAACTAATACAAAGTTATATGTCAATTATATCTCAATAAAATTGGGAGAAAAAAATAGAGAGTCATGTTACAGGGAGAAGACAGCCGTCCATGAACCAGGAAGCAGTGTCTCACCAGACACTGAATCTGCAGGCACCTTGACCTTGGACTTCCAGCCTCCAGAACTGTGAGAAATAAATTGCTGTCGTTTATAAGCCTCCCAGTCTATGGTATTCTGTTATGCCAGCCCAAATGGACTAAAACAGTTGGGGAAAAAAGTCAAAAGAACAATAATATTTCATGACATGTGAGAATTATATGAAAATCAAATCTCAACACCCATCAATAAAGTTTTATTGGAACATATCCACACTCATTCCTCTGTGTATTTCTACAGCTGTTTTCACACCACAACAGCAGAGTTGAATAGTGTTGACAGAGACCACGTGTGGCTCACAGAGCCTGAAATTTTTACTATCTGGTTCTTACAGGAAAAACTGGCTGATCCCTGATCTATAGGAGTAGACCCCGTACACTGATCTTACTTCCCGTGATTTTCCAACACTTGTTCCCAGAAAAATAAAATATGGCCTCACTCTTTGACTTGGTCACCCCATCCCACAGCTGAAACTGTGCCCAACAGGGTTAACAGAAACTGGTGACTAGAAGAAATTCCTGAGCTCTTCTTACAGCTTGTTAAAAACCCCACCGCTTGTAACCTGCCTTCACTGAGCAAGCTCGCCTTATTTATTTTTTTGCAAATTGCATACCCGCCATGTGACTTTATCTGGAGATACGGTCCTTGCCAATGGAATTAGTTAAGATGAGGTCATACTGGAGCAAGGTGGGCCTAAGCCAATATGACTGGTGTCCTTATAAAAAGGGAGGATTTGCATTAGAGAAATGCAAATCAAAACTACAATGAGATATCATCTCACACCGATCAGAATGGCCATCATCAAAAAATCTAGAAACAATAAATGCTGGAGAGGGTGTGGAGGAAAGGGAACACTCTTGCACTGTTGGTGGGAATGTAAATTGATACAGCCACTATGGAGAACAGTATGGAGGTTCCTTAAAAAACTACAAATAGAACTACCATACGACCCAGCAATCCCACTACTGGGCATATACCCTGAGAAAACCATAGTTCAAAAAGAGTCATGTACCAAAATGTTCATTGCAGCTCTATTTACAATAGCCAGGACATGGAAGCAACCTAAATGTCCATCGACAGATGAATGGATAAAGAAGATGTGGCACATATATACAATGGAATATTACTCAGCCATAAAAGGAAATGAAATGGAGGTATTTGTAATGAGGTGGATGGAGTTAGAGTCTGTCATACAGAGTGAAGTAAGTCAGAAAGAGAAAAACAAATACAGTATGCTAACACATATATACGGAATCTAAGGAAAAAAAAAAAAAAAAAGGCCATGAAGAACCTAGTGGCAAGACGGGAATAAAGACACAGACCTACTAGAGAATGGACTTGAGGATATGGGGAGGGGGAGGGGTGAGATGTGACAGGGACAGAGAGAGTGTCATGGACATATATACACTACCAAATGTAAAATAGATAGCTAGTGGGAAGCAGCCACATAGCACAGGGAGATCAGCTCGGTGCTTTGTGACCACCTAGAGGGGTGGGATGGGGAGGGTGGGAGGGAGGGAGATGCAAGAGGGAAGAGATATGGGAACATATTGTATGTGTATAACTGATTCACTTTGTTATAAAGCAGAAGCTAACACACCATTGTAAGGCAATTATACTTCAATAAAGATGTTTAAAAAAAAAAAAAAGGGAGGATTTGAACTCAGAGGCAGACTTGCATAGAAGGAAGGCGGTGTGAAGATGCACAGGGAGAAGACTGCAGTTCACAAGCCAAGGAGAGAGGCAGGAACAGTTCCTTCCTCACATCCCCAGGAAGGAACCAGCCCTGGTGACCCTGTGATCTTGGACTTGCAGACGAGGTGCCACGTCAGGGCAGCTCCGGTGGGTGACAGCGGGGACACGGCCCTCCAGTGTCACTTCCTGCCCTCCGCCTCCAGGGAGAGACAGTCATGGTTGGTCTACATTCAGGATGCTGTGCTCAGAATCCATCTCCCGCTGGCAACCTCGATTTGGTTACTGGGCCCTGATGCTCCCCTTCCGAGGGAGTCTCTCCCCACTGGCCCTTCTGGCCTCCTTCCGCCCACAGGTCCCTGAAGAGGAGCCTGGCCCTTTGCCCCATCAGTGGACATGAGCCTGACCCCAGCAGAGGGAACAACGTGAGGCTTTCCCAGGATGGCCCTCAGCCCCCATGCAAAGGCCGCCACTACTGACCAGCTGGCCCCCACATGCCCGACCTTGGGAACCCGGCAGCAGGGGAGGCTCAGGTCGAGGGGCCCGGGTACACGAGGAAGTCACACTCGGAACAGAACTGGCACCAGCTGTGGCCGGGCTCAGGGCAGGGACCGAGGCCATGCCCCGTGGAGGAGGACACCCAGCAGGGAGTGAAGGGATCTGCAGGCAGTTTAGAGGGAGCAGGAGGTGACACTCACAGAGAGAACTGCCCGTGCAGGGTTTAGAGCGGCTCAGGGAGCGGGCATTACAGAGGCTTTAAAGGAGGAGGGGCGCAGGCTGGGTGGGCCCAGACTCTGCCCTGCCTGGAAGCGGGGACCGCAACAGGGCGTGGGGAGGATGCGACACCGTCAGATGACACTTCAGAAAGAGCAGCTGGCAGGAACAAAGTCATCCGGGAGCTTTGCTTCAGGCTTTCCCCTCCTCCCTTTGCTTGGGACACACACACACACACACATACACACACACACACACACACACCACACACACACATATGCACCACACTCACTTCCACGCACATGCTACATACACTGCACACTCTCACACACTCACTCTCATACACACATACCACACACACTCACAGACCGTCACACACATACACATTACACACACATCACACGCCATACACCACACACTCTTTTCCCACCTTCTGCCTGACAAACACTTCTTAATGTTAGCTCAAGAGTCACACCCTGGGTAAAGTTCTTTGGGGTTTAGAGTGAGAAAGGCAAATAGGTTCATCACTCTGAGTTTTAGCCCCCTCTCCCGGGAAATGCCGTAACTGTCTCTGCTGTGTTCACCTACAGGGTGTTACAAAGATGAAATTAGATTCTGATATTGGACAACGCTCTCTACATTGGCGTGAAAGTGAGGGGTGCCAGTGAGCACGATGACTGTAGCTATGATGGGCAATGATGGTGGTGAGGATGATGATGGTGCTGGTGGTGGTCATGGTGATGGGTGTGATGATGGTGATGATGATGGTGATGGTGATGATGATGGTGATGGTGATGCTGGTGGGGATGATGATAGTGATGCTGGTGATAGTGGTGGTGGTGATGGTGATGATGATGATGGTAGTGGTGGTGGTGATGGTGATGATGATGATGATGATGGTGGTGATGATGGTGATGGTGGTGATGGTGATGATGGTGATGGTAGTGGTGATGGTGATGGTGATGATGATGATAGTGATGATAATGGTGATGATGATGATGATGGTGATGGTGATGCTGGTGATAGTGGTGATGGTGGTGAGGAAGATGATGATGGTGGTGGTGGTGGTCATGGTGATGATGGTGATGATGATGGTGATGGTGATGCTGGTGGGGATGATGATAGTGATGCTGGTGATAGTGGTGATGGTGATGATGATGATGGTAGTGGTGGTGGTGATGGTGATGATGATGATGATGATGGTGGTGATGATGGTGATGGTGGTGATGGTGATGATGGTGATGGTAGTGGTGATGGTGATGGTGATGATGATGATAGTGATGATAATGGTGATGATGATGATGGTGATGGTGATGATTGTGATAGTGGTGGTGATGGTGGTGGGGATGATGATAGTGATGGCTGTAATGATGATGATGGTGATGATGATGGTGATGATGGTGATGCTGGTGGGGATGGTGATGGTGATGCTGGTGATAGTGGTGGTGGTGATGGTGATGATGGTGATGGTGATGATTGTGATAGTCGTGGTGATGGTGGTGGTGCTGGTGATGATAACAGTGTTGATGATGTTGGTGATGGTGATGTAGAAAGCCAGTGAATCCTACCTTCCAGGCTACTGGACCTCTTGGCTGGGCAACTACCTTATGCTGCCGTTGATACCACAGCCAAGAGAGGACTGGTAGGCGAATGTGGAAAGAGCAGCTCATTCCCAAGATATTCATGTTCATCAGAGCACAGAGGCCCGCTGCTCACGGGCCCTCTGTCTTTCATTCGGCAGCTTGTGCCTGGCACTTAAGGGAGAGTGAGCACTGCCTTGGCACCACACGCCTGCTCGGCCCCTGTGCTTCTGCAGCAAGTCCTGGGCTTGGTGGCCTCGAGGGCTGAGTGCCGCAGGCCTCCCTCCTACCCTGGTGGGCCAGGCCAAGCTCCGCTACCTCTTGCAGCCCCATGCAACCAATTCGTGGTGTGCTCCCCAGTGGGAAAACTCAATTTAGCCACGGGAAGTGGAAATTCGGTGTTCATTTTTATGAATTAAAAAGTGATCCACAGTCATCTGTCTTAGTCACATCCCTTTGCCTCTGTCCCAGAAATCTGAGACTTGAGATGAGAAAAATGCGGTCACTTGATCCCCAAAGGCCTCGGAAGGCAAATTCTCAAGGCTTCAGAGCCTTATTCAGCAACTTCATTTTCCCAAGGGTATTGGATCTTTTAAAGGTTATCACTTTAGATTTAATGCTTTGGTTTATTGGAACAAAAGTGAACTTCTGCAATATTGCACATAATCTGTTTTCTAAAGCAGGTTCAATCCGAGGAGGAGAATTAGAAACAAATACCCAGGGCCCAAGGTGAGCCATTAGTTAGGGCAAACAAACATTTTGCACATGACAGGTGGAAAGGGCAGGTGTTTCTTTCCTTCTGAACTGGCTCTCCCACATGGGGCAGGATATTCAAGCAATTGATAGAAACTGGCCCCCAAGACAAGCCCTCAGGACTCGGTGTCAGAAATCCCACGAATCACTTCCCACTCTCTATGTAGCTGGAGCCTGGTCAACAGCATGGGCTGCTAAGAATGTGATTAAAAGTCAAATCAAGCGATTCTTGCCAAACCCCAGGGGGAAAGTTGCCGTGGATGAATAATTCCACAAAGATCCTGGAGATCTGTGTGCATGAACCACAAACGGCCATTGAAGTCAGAGCAGCAAGAGGAGTGGAGACATCAAAACCAGCTCTCTCCTCTCAGCCTTCTTGGAGGAGCCAATGCCTGGGCCCCCATCCACAATCTCAGCCAGGGGGCTGCCTTCTCCACTTTTGATCACTAGAGAACAACAAGCAAATTCCTTCTCAGCAGCTGTAGCACTGGACGGCCGCTGTCATTGCCAGGGGCTACGCAGAAGGTCCCTTCAGCGCCCCACGAGGCTGTGGTGGGCACTGCAGCCAGGAAGCAGCTTCAGAGGAGAAGCCCCCTATGAGAGCAGACCTCAGTCCAGCCAGGGTGGTGGGGAGCTCAGGCGCTGACCCTCCTCCTGGTCTCGGGTCGGGAATACGATTTACTGAGGAAGTTCAGCAGCCTCTGCTCTACTCTCCCCTTTGCCCTCCCCTCCAGCGGTCACCATTCTGGGTGTTGCTGTCGTCAGGGTGGCAGTGCCCGCTGAGCTCTGGAATCAGCCTATGCTTATGACGTCAGGCCCGTCACTCAACCAGTCTGAACCTCAGCTTTCTAATCTGTCACATGGGAAAGATCTTCTCCTGGTTGCAGAGACTCATTTAGGTTACATCAGAAGAAGTAAGGAAAACCTTGGAAATAAGAATGGCAAGGATCTTGAACATGGGGCCATTTTGCCAAGAGACTGAATTGTGTTAGGCTCCGAATGAGAGTTTTAAGGGTCCAGGAGCTGAACTGCTAACTGACCAAGAGCTCGGGGGGAGGGCTCCTCACAAGGGCGTATCCGCTCATCCCAACCGCACTGCATTAGCATGACTCAGCTGATTTCTCTCCGTGTGCATTCCTGGAAAAAGGCATTCTGAATGGACAGGGTAACAACCTGTTTTCCCAGTTGGGCCCTTTCTGTGTGAAGCTACACGGTAGGGTGCTGCATTGATGCAGGTTTCCTGTCCTTGGGCCACAGGCCTGTCCCTAGTCTAATGGGACCGCAGAGGTCAGGGTCACTAAAAATAGGCAGAGGAAGTATTTCATGCTACGCCTTCAGCAGGGGAACCGTGCTTCCCAAATAGGCCCTGTCATAAGGATTGTGACACAGTGTCCAAACCATCGCCCATCACTACCACGGAGGTTCCGGTTAGGCCTGAGGTGGTCAGAAAAATCTGAAGGTTGAGCACTAGGTGAGGTCTGATGGGAGGATGGAGTGTGGGCCAGGGGCTTGGCTTCCGCACCTCCCTGGTTGCCCCCGGCCCTGCCCCACCCCCTCCCCACAGAGACCACTTCAGCCTCTGCCTGGGATGGGAACCGAGGTGCCTCTGTGGAGCGGCCTCTGTTCTGCTGTCACCCTCCAGCCCTGGCCAGGACCTGGGCGGGAGCACAGGGAGGCCAGGGTCGGGCACAGTGTCCAGCAGTGTCTCAGGACACGGCCTGATGGGGGTCGTCTCCTCCCCAGACCACCAGGGCCACATCGTAGTAGGTGAGTGACTTGGTGGAGGCCCCTGTCCCCGGTCCCCACATCTGGATCTCAGTTTTGTGAGAGTCTGAGCTGCGGACCCAGCTACAACATGCTGGACTCCTGACCCCGGGAAGTTGTGATGTCATACGTCTGTGTTGTTTTAAGTCCTTAAGTTTGTGGCAATTTGCTATGCGGCAATGAAAAACACAGAGCCCACGAGAATGTAAGTCCCAAAGAATTGTGTAGAAATCCTAGTGAGGGTTTGGGACATTTATCAGCTGTGCAGCTTGGAGAGTCCAGGCCCCTGTTTGCTAGGTTCTGAGGAGTAGAGGGGACCTTCTGACACCTGGTCCCCACCAGACACTGCTATGCCTTCCTCTGCACTTTCCTGTTTCATAACGAGGCAGACTGTGGAGCAAACTCCTGCGTTGTGATGCCAGCCAGCTCGGGGCCCAGGTCCCCCTGAGCAGGTGGGGCAATGCTTAGCTCTCCCTCCAAGTGCCGTGAAGGTCACCTGGGGAGCTTGCTCAAAACCTCACCTTCCCAGGGTATACATCTTACTAGGAGAAAACAAAGCAAGGCTGAAATCATGAGTGTGCCAGGTGATAACAAATGCTGGAGAACCACCAGGTAGGGCTGGAGGTAAAGGTGCTGCTGGGGCAGGAGGAGATTTTATGCACGGAGACCAAGGACCACTGTGCAATGAATAGGCATCCATGGGGAGGCCCCTAGCGGGAGCTCTGTGCATAGAGTCTGGGGAGGGGACATGCAGGCTGAGACAAGGGCAGGTGCAAAGGCCCTGAGGAGGAGGACCGTGGAGACCAGGACCTGGAGAGGAATGGGCAGGAGCTGGGACGGGGGAGGAGACCGAGGGGTACCGGGGAGGGGGTGGTCACCTGTGGCCTTTAGATCCAATGGAAGACTTGGGCTTTTACTCTGAGCAAGATGGGGCCATATGTCTACACAATGTCTGGTGTAAAAAGTGCTCCATGTTAGTGATTGTTACTAATGTCAGCCCATTTTACTCATTTAAGAGAAAATGTCTTGGCTAATTTAATTTTACAGGCAATTTAAGGAGGGTGTCTGAGAAGAAAACATTTAAAAATCCCCTCTACCTACAAGCACTTACTGTGTAGCATAAGGAACTCTGCTCAGTACTCTGTAATAACCTAGATGGGAAAAGAATTTGAAAAAGAATAGATACATGTATATGTATAACCGAATCACTTTGCTGTACACCTGAAACTAACACAGCATTGTTAATCAACTATACTCCAATATAAAATAAAAATTTTTTTTAATTAAAAAAAAATTAAAAATCCCCTCTCCTGTCTGGGAGCAACCAGAGTTCCTTGAATGGCCCCCTAGTCCTTTCTGACGCTGATCAGGACTTTGTTCTGCATCCTTTGGCTGCTTCTAGGGCATTCCTGGATGTTTGGTTCCTTCCTGGAATTCCTTAAACTCTTAAGAGATTCTAGAGGCCTGGTAACTGTCATGGAGGATAACATTCCGGCAGGTGAAAAAGAAAGATGGCACACAGTCTTCAAGAGTCTATTGAACGCTTCAGCTTCTGTATAAACACAGCCTTAGGAACTCAGCTTGAGCCTGTGTCTTAAGCAAAAACCTTTGAATGTTTCCGTGTCTTCAAAATAGTGCGGACATGTTGCTGTTCTCGGCAGCACAGTGATGACATCAGCTGTCGGAGGGATCCCGTGCAGGTCAGCTCGGCCCCGGTGCAGGGATGGGGCCTTTCCACAGGAGAGAGCATCGTTCTTCCTTAAAAGATGAATTATTCCGCAGAGCAGAAGCTCCAACCAGCCTCCCTGACCACTGCGGCAGCTGTTTCCATGGCATCCGTTGGCACTGGGCACATTGAAAGAAAGAGCAAGTCTGGAATTGGAGAGATGCTTCAGGCACTGGGGAAGGGAAGAGGAAGAGGAAGAGGAAGAGTCTGTACACAAGGGGCAGAGCCTTCCTAGATATTCTTTTATGGCCAGCCCTGTGTTGAGAGGGCTCCCTCTTTTCACGGAGAGCAGGCAGGGTCCTTAGCATGGTTCCGTGGCATCATACATACAGAAGATTTTGCTGCAGGTAAAGCACAGGAACATGTATTGGGGGGCTCCTCAGGCTCTGAGATGTAACAGGAAGGCCATTTGCCATCTCCGTTCTGAGCAAGTTGAGGCTGCAGAGCAAGGCCGGTGAGGGTAGGTCTGTACCTTGTGTTACCAGCATCGTTAGTGAGGAGCGGGGTGCAGAGCGCTGTGTAGATTCTGCAGGGGATAGAAAGCCATGTGGAGCAAGGTCTCGTCTCTGGAGTTAGAATCTGAGGGGGAGAAGGGCTAGGTGGACCTTTATAAAAAGAACCAATTTGCATTATAAAAAGAACAAACCAAACCATCTCCTGGACTTCCTTGCTTCAGTCAAGCAGGGTGAAGAAAGCACACAGGAAGCCACTAATCCACCACATATTCAGATTCATTTTAGAAACTTCTACTTGAAAGATTATTACAGGGAAACACTTCAACTCAGGAGAGACGGTATGTCTTCCCACTTGAAAATTGTTATTCTCCAAATATATCATATTAATCATAATTTTTAAAATATTTTATTATTAAAATAGTGCATGCATATCAGAGAAAATTTAGAGCATACAAAAGAGCATAAAGAAAACGTTGAAATTGCCCATAATGCACCACTCAGAGACTGTCACTGTTTTTTCTGTTTTTCCCTTTATTTTCACATTTCTTTTTATAAATATATTTTTACAACATAAAATATAATTAAGGTAAACTGTATATAGAGCTATAACCTGATTTTTTTGGTGTAACATTGTATCACGCACATTTTCCCATGTCTTTAAAGTTTTTTAAACACCACTTTAAATGACCACATAATGTTCCATCCTATGGATACACTATCCCTGATTTGACTCTTCCTCGCCTGTTGGGCATTTATGTATTGTTAAATGTGTTACCATGATAAATAATGCTGTAATGAATATCCTTGTACAGAAATATTTGTCTATTTTATGCATGTATCCAACAAACATTTACTGAGCTTCTACTAAGCATCCGTCACAGACTTAGGTACTGATAGTTTAACAGGACAAAATCCTCACCTTCGTGGAATTTACATAATAATAGGGGAGATAAGCCATATATAAGTGAACAAATAAACTGATTTCAAATGATAAGTGCTTTAAAAAAATTAAGCAGAGTAATGGGCAGAAAGTGACCATGGAATAGATGTTACGTCAAGTGAACCGTTCAGAGAAGGCCTTTAAGAAAGTGATGCTTGGACAGAGACCAGCCTGATGCAAAGGAGCCATTCATGGCATTCCAGGCAGAGGAAATAGGCAGGAGAAAGGCACTTAGGTGGAAAGTAGCATGGTGGATTGGAAGAACTTTGGAAAGACCAGTGTGACTGCAGGAAAGGGAGCAAGGGAAAAGGTGGCAGGAGATAAAGGTCAAGGAGCAGGCAGGGGTCTAGGCATTGGGGACCCTGGCAAGTGGTCAGGATGGTAAACGAGATGGGCAGCCATTGGAGATGGGAGTCAGACATGATGTGACTTGGTTTACATTTAAAACATTACTCTAGCTGCTGAATTAAAATTGGCTGTGGGAGCAAGAGTCAAAGCAGATCCCAACTCAGTCTCTAAGGACGGTATTACCCTGATCTCAAAACCAGAAGAAGACATCACAAGTGGAAAACTACAGGCCAATATTCCTTGTGAATATAGATACAAAAATCCTCAACAAAATACTATCAAACTAAGTTCAGCAACATGTAAAAGGGATTATTCACCATGACCTAGTGAGCTGGATCTCAGGAATGCAAGGTTGGTTTAATATCCAAAAATCAAAGAAGAGTCCTAGAGTTCTGGACATATCCACTTCTCCTTGGTTAAAATGAATCGCAAGACGTAGTATTCCTGAATGAAAAGATAGAAAAAATGTCTGCTTTGTAAAGGTTTTAGATTAGTGTTTCATAACTCATTGGGGTCACATGGTAATTAGAGGGACAAATCACCCCCTGTTCCTGGTATTACTCAGGATATGTGTATGATAGATCCAGGTGGGAGAAAGGGTCTAGGTCTAATTTTAGGGACCTTGTCCTGCAAGCCGTCTACTCTCCTGCCCCCTAAAAATTATCACAGCTTCATTGTCCACACTGTCTGGACAAGCTGTGCCTTCCTTCCCTACAAAGAATTGCAAGTTATTTAATAGAAATGTGGCTTTAAACATTTAGCTGATGTTTGGAAGGTCGGACTGTCATCTGTTCCCAGAGGAGAGCCTACAGTGTTAACAAGCGTAACAAGTAGTAACTTGTGACCTGAAGGAAAAGGAAAGGACAGAATGACCTTTAGGAGGAGGGGTGCTGAGATGAGGACCAAGAGCTCTGGGTGGAGGGCGTGGGGAGAGGAGCAAAAGTCCAGTGGGAGCCTACTCTTCCTCCCTGAGCTGAGAGGGTTGACCACGTGGAGCCCGCAGAGAGCCAGGATCAAAGGATTGGAGCCTGCTGGGGGAAGGGCAAGGTGAGTCGGGACCCACCTAGCTGTGCACTATGTAGGATTAGGGGAAAGCAGCTCATGCATAAAGTGAAAGACTGTGTTGTAGTCTTTCTGGACTCCATGTGTGTGCTTGATTGCTTTTAAAAAACATGAACGTGGACATATACACACACTACCAAATGTAAAATGGATAGCTAGTCGGAAGCAGCCGCATAGCACAGGGAGATCAGCTCGGTGCCTTGTGACCACCTAGAGGGGTGGGATAGGGAGGGTGGGAGGGAGACGCAAGAGGGAGGGGATATGGGGGTGTATATATATGTGTATAGCTGATTCACTTTGTTATACAGCAGAAGCTAACCATTGTAAAGCAATTATACTCCAATAAAGATGTTAAAAAAATAAAAAATATGGAAAACCACAACAAGAAAAGCCAAACACAAACCTTTGCAATGTCTCACCTCTGTCTTTTAAGGGGCCAGCAGTGGCACTCGCCTGCTCAGAGGTGACTTTGGATGAAAAGGCTGCAGCTGTTGGTCTTGGAAAAGAAGGTGAAATTGTGAAACAGTCCCTGACATTTGGTGCCAGTGTCTGGTTTTGAAGCCAATGAGCTGAAAACCATGAATTTAAAAGTATCTGTAAACAATAGATTAGAAGTTTCCACGAGTTCACTTTGCTAGTTGAGGTTTCCATTCGGTGAAAGGATTCCAGACTGTTCCAAGGCTCTTTGAGTCAAATCCACATTGCATCATTTCCTTTGTCCAGAAGGCAGTGAGGTCACCTCTGACAAGCCTTGCATCCTTCCCTTATCTGTTCTGGCAAAGAAAGGATTATACATCTACTTTTCCATGTGCTGGTCATCTGAGGTCAGAAATCATCCAAAGAGTTCTGCAGGGCTTGCAGGTGCCTGCAGATTTCTTCCTGCAGAAGTGAGGATGGGCCTTGTCACCCTGACTCCAGCTCGGGCTGTGCTTACTCCAGGATTGGAAAGGTCATCCACTTCCAATCTTTTCTTCCCGAGTAGCAACTTGACCAAAACATCTTGTAGTTTTCTAGTAGCATCTGTATCTATTGCAGACTCTTGATGTAAAGATTTATCTTCCTCATGTGGTCACGCTTCTATATCCACAGGTTCTGCATCTGTGTATTCATCTATGATCAAAAATACTTTTTTAAATTCCAGAAAGTTCCAAAAAGCAACACTTGAATTTGTCGTACACCAGCAGCTATTCACATAGCATGTACATTGTATTAGGCATTATAAGTAATCTAGAGATGATAAAGTATATGGGAGAATGTGCATAGGTTATATGCAAATACTATGCCATTTTATAAAAGGTGCTTGAGCATCCGTGGATTTTGGTATCCAAGGGGATCTTGGAGCCAATCCCCATGGATATCGAGTGAGGGTTGACTATTTGTCCAGAAGTATTCCCCCAGGAATCCCAAAGGTGAATGAATGTCATGTGATCAAACAGATTTTCCTGTTCTCTCTCTCGAGAAAGGATAAACTGCCTAAATTTGCACTATAGGTCAGTTAACTCAGTTCTTCTCCGTGCCCTTAGGAGATGATGTAAGTAGATAGAAAAGGGGAGCTTTGAGTAGAAATTATTATTGCTGAAGAGAAGGAGAAGAAGGAGGAGGAAAAGGGCAGCAAAACAAAACAAAATCCCAAACTAACAAAACCCAGCTCTGCTAGGACATGGATGAATAATTGGAAGATAACGATATCAAGAGTTGATGCCTTTGGCCACGAGTAAATCAGAAAGGCTCACTCAGGCTACACCATTCACAGTCTCTGGGAAAAGAGAGAACACAGCTTGAAGAGCTTACAGTTTTATTGATAGACACTGCTCAGCATGGAAATATTTCTAACCACAAGATGATTTGCAATAAGCATTCTTCCTAGCGGCCCAATGACTGCCTCACATGGTTGCTACGGAGACTGAGTAAGGCAAAGCTTGAGAAAGCCCCATTAAACTGGAGTGTGTTAGGCAATTTTAGGGATTATTTGCAGAGTCATGATATAAAATCCGATTGGCATAAAAAGTACTTATCGAGATGCTACTAACATTCCAGACACTTTAAATCCATGATTTCTTTTCATCTTTACAATGACCCTGCAAGGCAGGTATGGGTCCCATTGATTTTTTTTTTTTTAAGTGAAGGTAACTTACAGCTCATCTATGAGCGATGTTTCTAAGTGTTTAGCATTTAGGAGAAATTTCCTGTGCATGCAAAGTTGCTCTAAATGTAATTCCTGAATTCCACGAGAAGGACAAGAATGCAGCATTTGGATTTAGCTGAATTTAGAAGCACTAAATTTAGGAGCTGAGTATTAAACACATTTGAACTTGGATGTTTACTGCAGCGGGGGAGTGGCTGGCAGGTAGACATTTATTCTCTGAGAAGAAAAACGCAAAGATAAGAGTGCACAGTGAAAAGAGAAAAAGGCCATGTTCCTCAGGTTACCTTCGCTGCTGGATTCCACCTTCCTAATTGGTGTTAATGAGGGGAAACTAGCTAGGTCTTCCCGTGGTTTTTCTTTCTGCTGGTCTGGGAGTGAGGCCCAGAGTGCAGGTGGAGACAGGGGAAGGTTTTGAGTGAAGATGCCACGCAAACAAAGGTGTGGGATGACTCTTCAAAGGAGCCGCAGAGAAAAGTGTTTCTTCCAGCATCATGGACTCAGAAAAGAAGATCCAGAAAGAAGAGACAGAAAACTAAGCTGGAAAGTGATGTGGTAAAGAGTTACAGGATAAAGATGCAGAAAAAGGAGCTTCTGTCTAATTTGGAAGTCAGGTTGGTAAGCAGAGGGTATGAAGCTGAGGATCAAAACCCCAGGGGCGGGCTTCCCTGGTGGTGCAGTGGTTGAGAATCTGCCTGCCAATGCAGGGGACATGGGTTCGAGCCCTGGTCTGGGAAGATCCCACGTGCCGCGGAGCAACTAGGCCCGTGAGCCACAACTACTGAGCCTGCGCGTCTGGAGCCTGTGCTCCGCAACGGGAGAGGCCGCGATAGTGAGAGGCCCGCGCACCGCGATGAACAGTGGCCCCCGCTTGGTGCAACTAGAGAAAGCCTTCGCACAGAAACGAAGACCCAACACAGCCATAAATAAATAAATAAATAAATAAAAATAATTAAAAAAAAAATAGTATAAAACCCCAGGGGCCCAGAGAAGGCCTGACACACAGCAATCATAGAGACAGGGAGAAGCAGCCTGGTGATGACCCCCCAGGATCCCACCCGCTCCTAGTTCTAAAAGCGAGGGAGGTACAAAGAAGGTACACAGACGGCCAATAAGCACAGGAAAAGATGAGCTCAACATGGCTAACCATTAGGGAAATGAAAATCAGAACCACAACGAGATACCACCTCACACCCATCAGGATGGCCACTATCAAAAAACCAGAATGTTACACATGTTGGCGAGGATGTGGAGAAATTGGAACCTTGTGCACCGTTGGTGGAAATGTAAAATGGTGCAGCCGCTGCGGCAGACAGGATGGAGGTTTCTCAGAAAACTGAACAGAGAACTACCACATGATTCAGCAATTTTACTTCCAGATATATACTCAAAAGAATCGAAAGCAGGGACTTAAAGGGATATTTGTACACCCACATTCACAGCAGCATTATTCACAATGCGCAAAAGCAGAAGGTCCGTTAATGGATGAATGGGTACACAAATTGTGGTATATAGGTACAGCGGACTATTTTTGAGCTTTCAAAGGACGGAAATTCTGACGTGCTACAACACGGATGAGACTGGAGGACATTATGCTAAGTGAAATGGGACAAATACTGTAGGATTTTACTTAGGTGAGGTATTTAAAGTAGGCAGGTTCCTAGAGACAGAAGCAGAATGGTGGTGACCAGGAACTGAGGGGAGGAAGGAATGGGGATTTAGTGTTTCACAGGGACAGAGTTTCAGTTTTGGAAGATGAAAAGGGTTCTGTGGACGGAGGAGGGTGATGCTGGCACAACAATGTGATGGTGCTTAATGCCCCTGAACCGGGCCCTTAGAAATGGTTAGGATGGTACATTTTATGTTATGTTTATTTCACTACAATTTTTAAAAAGTGGGGGAGACAGGCAGATGCAGGAAACTCAGAAGTAGAGGATGCAGGAGACCAGTGTTCCTGCCATGGCCTCACTCCCCGTCTCCAAGGAGGACCCCCTTCACTTGTGGGCCTGGGACCTTCTTGACGTCTGTGGACCACCTTACGGTGACTACTGTTGAGGTTCCCACTAAACTTTTCTTCATGGGGATAAACATGGTCCCTTAAAAAGAGGTGGGGTGCACAGATGGCTTGTTGGGCCTTGGTCTCCTCAGACTCAATGTAGAGCAAAGACAGTTCTATACCAATAGCTCCTCTCGCTGACCGAGGTGGAAGCTTGGTGATGTCATGGATTAGGGTCCGACAGCGGGGCGACCCTTTCCATCACCTCCTCATGCCCGCACTTCCAAATTACTGGAGAACCGGGGCTTTCATTACTCAGAGGGAGAAATGCACCTGCCGTGACTATATTCTGGTAATAACATGTCATACTGCAGAAAAGCTCTTGCTGGAGGCTTCCATATCACACACACTGTTACTATATGCGAGGAAAGACCATTCCACTTCCCCTGGGCCGGAGATGGATGTGCTCATTAACCTTTGGACGCCCTTGACACGAACAAACGACCACGGCACCCTCCTCCCACCCTCCAAATGAAATCAAGCCACAAAACTGGAAGAAAAAGACAAACAAGTATAAGGAAATTCACTAACGTTCTCATTTTCCCCATGATCACGACTGAGACGAGATTGAAAATTTTTTTAACTAGTGTACTTTATTTTTTAGACAAGTTTTAGGCTGATAGAAAAATTGAGCCAACAGTACAGAGTTCCCATAGAGCCCTCACCCCTACACATGCACACACACACTTACTCACACAGAGTTTCCCCTATTAGTAACATCTCACATTAGTGAGGTACGTTTGTTACAACTGATGAACCAGTCTTAGTACATTATGATTATTAACTAAATAAAGCCCATAGTTTACCTTAGGGTTCATTCCTGATATTGTGCATCCGTTTGGGTTTTGCCAAATGGATGATGTCATGTATCCACCATCACAGTATCATCTGGAATCATTTCACTGCCCTGAGAGTCCTCTGTGCTCCACCCATGTATCCCTCGTCCTACTCCAGCCCCTGCAGCCGCTGAGCTTTTCACTGTCTCTGCAGTCTTCCCTTTTCCAGAATGCCATATGGAATCACATTGGAATCACACAGTATGGAGACTTTTAAAAGGCTTATTCCATTTAGCAACGTGAATTTGTCTCCTCCATGTCTTTCCACGGCTTGATAGCTCATTTACTTTACACTGAATTTCCACTGTCTTGATGTATTGTTTATCCATTCATCTATTGAAGGACATCAAGGCTGCTTCCACATTTAGGCAATTATGAATAGAGCTACTATGAACATCCATGGGCAGGTTTTCATGGGGGTGTAAAGTTTCAACTCATTTGAGTAAATATCTTGGGGACCAATTGCTGGATTGTATGTTGAGACTACATTTAGCTTTGGGAATACCCCTCCACACGCTCTCTTCCACACAGTCTGCTCCGGAGCCCCAGGGGGCGGGGCGGGGGGCGGTCCCCTCTGCCAGGACATCCGTATAAATTTAATGTGCGTCTGTGCGAGACTCCTCATTCAGCCCTGAGAGGCGCCCTTTACCAGCATCTGGATGAATCAACCCAGATGTCACCACCGTTCCCACCCCTTGCCTCTGGGTCTGACCCTCTTCTGGGCCAGGGAGAGCCAAAAGCTGTCAGCGAATTCCCAATCCTGCTTCTTCCTGCTTCTCTACCTCTCCCTCGAGTCTGTGTTACCACCATCCTTGTTCCATCCTGCAGCCTTTGAAGCCAACCGTCGCAGGAACATAGGGAATTCCATCGGGGCTGCAGGTAGACACCTGCAGGGGAGGTGTCCTATGACGGGCAGGACAGCACCCTCCCCTCCATCACCCTGCCAGCCCTGTGCCCCTGGCTAGCGTGGGACCCCACCCCCCTTGGGCCCAGTCGCCTGCCTCTCTCATCTCAGCATTCACAGTCGGCCCTCCCTGCCCTCCTAATCTGGTTATGGAATTGTTCACCATCTTGTCCTCAAGCATATCGGTAATTAATTTGTGAGTCTTCTTTTGTTAATCATATTCACATCTGTTTTTTTATTTGCATCTTTTAAGAACCCTGTGAAGAGGGCCAGATGAGATGGGGGTTCCTGTTGCTCTTTCGGACACGAGCAAAGGAAACACCGAGCCTTCAGTCATTAGGCGAGTGGTTTAAGGAAGTGGCCCAGGGGGACAAGATTCAGATATTCTGACACCTGGGCCACCCCCCTTTTCCAGATGTGCCCAAAGCCTCCTCTTTGCTACCCCAAGATTAGTTTTTTATTCCCTCTTATCTTCCCAGTTTATTACCAATCTCCCTAATGTTTGTTATGGGTCTTGTCTTATAATTCTTTCATCAAATTGGCCTGAAACTGGCCTGAAATTGAGAGCTCAGAGCTGGGAATTGAAGTTTTGGAAGGTCCCGACCACTCTTGATAAAGGCTTCCCTTCGAGCCAAGCTTGGCATCAGTTTCTGGGGTGTGAATTCCTGTGCCCCACAGATAGCGGATGATAGGCTTGATGATTTAGCTAGGTTTTCCTAAAATAAAAAATGAAAAAGGATAATGAAGGTGTTAGTTTTCTTTACATTAACATAGAACTTTTACTTTTCCAGCCACTTTCTAATGATTAAGAATTCTTTCTCACACCATGAATGCCGGCCCTAACAGGCAGGCTGAGCCTACAGGGACGCCAGCAGACGAATCCCCCATCCTGCCTATGAGCCAGATCAGAGGGTCTGGTTCCCATGACACTCCCACCTAAACGTTTGCATCAAAGTGCAGAGGACAGAACGTGGTTCAGAGGCATGGCAAATCATTAAAAAAAATAGCATCCTTTCATGTGCGTTTTTAATGAGAGGATAGCTGCATATCATCACCACTGTGAGAGTCATTGCTGAGACCTCACGTAGGTTTTTGAAAAATATTTCATTAATATTTCAAATAACCCTTTCAAAACTCCCCCCAAGAGCTGAAATCTATTCATAACTGCACATCAACCCATTCCTAAGAAGGGTACCCATCAGAATACGGTGGTGTTTTATATGGAGGAAGATGCATGTGAAACGCGGCAGCTCTGACCTGCCTCCACCTGAGGACCCCCAGCCCTCCCCGCCTCGGTGTCTCTCGGGCTGGTATATCGCACGTGGCCTTTGACTTGGTTCAACATAGTGATGGAGGCTTGTTATCCACATTTCACCCCACACATCCCCACTGAGATTCACCACGGTCAAAGCTTGCGTGGTGCTTGATTATAACAAACTTCCTCTCTCTACCTCAAACCTGGGTTTCACAGCCGACAGATAAAACCAGACGCAAGTGGCACCTTTGGGGACAAACATCCTGCTTCAGGGCCAGCCTCCTGCACAGCTTTGCCAGGCGCATTTCACCCACGTGGTTGTCCAGATGGATACTTTTGACGTGCCAGCCCGTCAGCAGACACCTGCCACAGGAAGGTGAGGAGATGGGCAACAGCCAGGACACAGGGGCCACCACACCAGGAGCTGGCAGTTTCGGGAGAAGTGGCCATGGACTTGGGTACCACTCAGTCACTGACTCCTTCTGTCCAAAGTCTAAGCCCCCTTTGGGAGAATAAATTTGCAAAGCAAGTAACTGCCAGGATTGGTAACAGAAAAGCAGCAGAGCCGGCCTGGGCATTTTCAGAGTGAAGGACCCAGATGTAGCCCAGATTTTCTATTACAAATTCCTAGATTTTTAATAGATTTTAATCCTCGGCTAGATTAGCACGAGCAATTTAAAATAACCTGCTTCTCTTCCTACTGTGCGGTCACTAAGGCAACTGAGATGGAGGGGCCGAGCTCTGAATGCAAGTTCATTTCACCAGCTGGTCAGCTCTGGATCAGGACCTGGAATGAAGGTAAAGACCATGGCACTAACATCCCCACCTAGTACGTATCCCCTTTTCTCTCTCTCCCTCTGAAAAGGGCATGTGCACATGACATATAAATACTAATGCCATAAACAAATGCTGTAACCAGAGGCTAGAATTTCAATTTGACGGAAGTGGTTCTCCCAAAAAGCCGGAGTCAAGACACAGAGTTGGAGCTGAACTTGTCTTTTCCTTTCCTCAACCACAGGGATTTCATCTGCCTTCATCTTGGTCTGCTTGCTGGAGAAGTGTTGCTTTCCGATTACTCTGAATGACTCAACTCCCAGGCCCAGCTCCATGGGCAGGTGATCTCCACAGTGCACCAGGCCCCGCGCTCAGAAGGGACTACACTGGTTTAACGCTGTGTGCTCACCATCTTGAAATGCTTAAAATTTTGAACAAGAAGCCCTGTATTTTCATTTTGCGCTGAGCCCCTGCAATTTCCGTAGCTGGTCCCTATGACTTGGGGTCGCCAGTATTTCTGTGCTATGGAGCGTCTGCTGCTGAACTCACCGTGTAGATCAAGCATCCCTTGACATGTGATGAAGTGAAATGGGACCCAGGGCTCAAAGTGACATGCACCAGTGTCCGAAGGTACTGCTGGCTGCAACCTGGACCAGCGGCTCTAAGGAACGTCATATGAGAAGGCTTATGGAGTGAACCGGCCAAAACTCCCAGGGTTTGGGGGTGAAGGAGGGACGATGTTTGGAAAGAAGATCCCAAATTAGGCCACTGGTGTTTTCTTAAGAGGAGAAGCACAGGAGATGGTGAGACCCACGTTGTCACACAGGCGTCACATGCTTTGCCTCTGCTGTCTGCCGTGACTCACCCAAGGTACAGGGGAGGTCGCTTACATGTGCAGGGTCAACTTTGTTTTCGTTGACAGTATGGTGCCCGTGATGAACTGTTCTTCCGGGATATTCAACATCTCCAGGTCTGGGAGGAGCTTTGAACTCACTGCAGGAAATCATAGGCTAACGCAGAATCCTTTTTATCTGCCATCTGGGAATTGAAGTGAGGAGATCTGTATCGTGAGATATAAAGAACAATGGGAGAATCGGGCAGCGTGTTTCAACTCCGTGAATGAAACAGAGTGCAGCTCAACGTCGTACCTTCTTCCCATTAGCGGGGTCTCATCCTATCAGGATGAAGTCAAAGATCATCCTGGGAACGCTCTGCCCTTGCTTGAAGTAAAGCGTGGCTCACGAATCCAACTGCTTTTTCCTTTTGCCTATTTCCCCTCCGCTTCGTTTCTTGGAGAATCTGGCTGCCCCCCAGCTGCTCCTGTCCCAACCTTTCCACCCCAGTCACCGATGCCCTAGGCGCCCGTCCCTCCATGTCTCTGCCCCCCACGGAGACTGTCCCCCCTGATCTGAGCCCTCCCCCAGCCATGTCCACCGAATGTAGGGCCCCGGCCTCTCAGTGGGGGGCTGCAACCTCTTTCCTCCCCCGCCCCATGCGTACAGCAGGATTCCCACAAGCACCATTTTGCTGCACAAAGGCTGTACTATTTCCCACCGCACACAGAATAGGACCGACACCCCCGCCATGGCCCCGGGGCCTCCGGACGCCACCTCACCCTCTGTGGCTTCCCTGCTTTGGCCACACATGCCCATTCTCCGTCCAAACCTCCTTCGACATCAGGGCTGCCTTTCTGCCCCTCCCCTGAGGGATGCCCCCCGCAGAGCCACTGCGGGACCCTTTCCTGCTTTTCCCTGTTCTGCTCAGCTGTCTCCTTCCCCACTAGCCTGCCTCAAACGGCCCCCAGCAGGTCAGTCTGTCCTCCCCTGTGTGCTTTCCCTCTTCACCGCCGGGAGTGCTGCTTTACTCTGTCCTCCCCTGCATGGTTTCCCTCTTCACCGCCGGGAATGGTGCTTTACCCGTGTCCCTACTGGGTTGCTGCCCCCGACACCAGTGGAGCACGAGCTCCCCGAGGGCTACTGCTGGCCTGGCTCCTGGGCAAGGGGAGAAGGACGCTCTGGGTCAAGTCACCTGAGCTTCCGGCTCGTTCCCAGGACCAAGTTCTTCCCTTGTCCTCCAGGTGCATCTGTGACCTTGCTCCCCTGCCCTGAGCTTCCTGACTTGGTTTCCCAGAAATATTTACCTGTGTGCACTTGTATGAGTCAAGGATCTCCAGAGGTGTATATAAAGGATGGATAGAGAGAAACTTATTTTAAGGAAATGGCTACATGATTGTCAGGTTGGCAAGTCTGAAATCCATGGGGCAGGTGGACAGACTGGAGATTCTGGCAGGGTTTCTATCCTTGAGTTTTCTCTTAAAGATCTTCACTTGATGGGATGAGGCTCACCATCTCCTTTGCTTAAACCTTACTGATTGTAAGCGTTACTCACGTCTACAAAATACACTCATGGCAACATCTAGATTAGAGTTTAACCAAACAGCTGGGCACTCTAGCCAAGCCAAGTTGACACATAAAGTTAATCATCCCAGGACCTCAATGGCTCCCTTTGTCCAAACTCCTGCCCCCACCTACCCTCGTGCTTGACCCCTTCTGGGCTTGCTGTAGGACACCTCCTGATCCCTTGGTCACCCGCCAGCCCTGAGTGGTGTATCTGACCTTCTCATTTCTGACCCATCAAGTCCATTGATAACAGAGCCCCATCCTCAGGTACCCTGCATTTAATGGTCATTTCCAGAACTTCTTGTGCAAGGGCTCTCGGCAACGTCCCTCTTTCTTTGTGATAGTATATATGTGTTGAGATCTTGCTCTTATTTTTATTTATTTATTTTTATTTTTGGCTGCGTTGGGTCTTTGTGGCTGCGTGTGGGCTTTCTCTAGTTGTGGCGAGTGGGGGCTACTCTTTGTCACGGTACGTGGGCTTCACATTGTGGTGGCTTCTCTTGTTGCAGAGCATGGGCTCTAGGCACAGAGGCTTCAGTAGTTGTGGCTCGCGGGCTCTAGAGCACAGGCTCAGTAGTTGTGACGCACGGGCTTAGTTGCTCTGCGGCATGTGGGATCTTCCTGGATCAGGGCTCACATCCGTGTCCCCTGAATTGGCAGGCGGATTCTTAACAACTGAACCACCAGGGAAGTCCTCTCTCTCTTATTTAGTGGGATTACCACTAAATACATGATCTATGAATAGGCAAACAGGGGAACTGATTTCCTGTCTCTGAAACACAGAAAGATGTGGACAGTAGAGTAGCCCAGTTCAGCTCATCAAATTCACTGATTAAATCTCATGATAGTCATCTCTCATAGCATTTTTAAAAACAAATATTTCTTTCATTAACAGATGGACCAATAAGCAAAATGTTGTATATACATACAATGGAATATTATTCATCGATGAAAAGGAGTGAAGTACTGATACATGCTACAACGTGGATGAACCTTGAAAACATCATGCTAAGTGAAAGAAACCAGCCACAGAGGACCATCCGTTGTATGATTCCATTATATGCAGTATCTAGAATAGGCCAATTCAAAGAGACAGAAAGTAGATTAAATGTTGCCAGGGACTGGGTGAGAAGGGAATGGAGAGTTATTGCTTAATGGATAGAGAGTTCCTGTTTTGGATGATGAAAAAGTTTTAGAAATAGATAGTGATGATGGTTGCATAGCATTGTAAGTGTACTTAATGCTACCAAACTGTACACTTTAATCACTTAAAGTGATTAAAATGACAAATTTTATGATATATGTATGATATGATATATGTATAAAAACTTGATAATGCAATATACCCTAAAGCATTGAATTGTGTGCTTTAAATGTGTGGATTGTATGGTATGTGAATTATATCTCAATAAAGCTGTTTAAACAACAATCATTCGTGTTGTCATATCAGCTCCATGAGGATGTTACTGCAATTGGGTTTAGTCTTTTTAAAGGGAAAAGAAGGGACTTCCCTGGTGGTCCAGTGGGTAAGGCTCCGAGCTCCCAATGCAGGGGGCCCAGGTTTGGTCCCTGGTCAGGGAACTAGATCCCGCATGCATGCTGCAACTGAGTCTGCATGCCGCAACTAAGAATCCTAAATAAATAAATAAATATCTTTTCAAAAAAGGGAAAAGAAAATGATGAACTTGAAAAGTGGGCTCTTTGCCGCTCTAGGTGGCCCCCTCTGATCCCTGGGTGGCCCATCTCCACCCCACCAAGCCAGGGATGGTCCAGTCAAGCTGCCTAGCTTCCTTGGGCGGGTCCCAGCAGTAAGCCCCAGACAACATACACTGCACATCGAACCAGAGCAGCCCAAAAGGCCGAGGCTCTTTTAGAAACACTATTTCCTTTCCAAGTTAATACTGTGGATTGGGCACCGCTGTGTTAATTCTTCCGGATTCTTTCAAATCTGCTCCATGCACTTTGATCTAGAAAAGTCCTGTCCATTAGTGTGGAAGTTGTTGGTTTTAATTAATGATTTGCTACTTCATTCTAATTTGTTCTAGGTTTGTTCACATTCAAGATGCCACTTGGGCATCTTGTCTATTTGAAACGGTGATGAAAGAATAATGTGAGTTGCATAGCGTGGCGTCCAGGCTCGGTTGACCAGTTGCTCTCTCAGACTCTCACCTTTTGTTCCTTTTCACCTTTTGTCTCTTTGCAAAGCTACCCAGGGGGTCCATGGAAACATGTGTGCAACGGAAGGGAAGGAGAAGTATGCTCTGAGGACAGGAGAGCAACTTACTGGGTACCCATGCATTAGTCAAGTTCAATATGGTCTTTGGGAAAAATCAGCTTCCAAAGATCAGGTTTAGAGCAGGAATGAACTTCAACAATTCACTCATCTCCCCCTCCTCCAAAAAGTTACTAAAATCAGCTGTCACTTTTTATTGAGATACTTGTACTCGCCCTGAGACACTCATTCCAGGGACAAACATCCATTTCTGAAGAACACACAATTGTTGAGACCTTAATATGTTTCTAACACAACACTCATGAAGACACACTTACACACGCCCATGTGTGCACACATGCACGCGCACAAACTATCTTCCAATTTCCTCTTTAGTTCATCCAGCATTGCCCCTGATCCATAAACCACCCATCAATCATGATGAGACCAAAAGAAGTGGAAGAGTCTCTACCATCCAACTGAATATCAAATCCTTATGACGAACTATAAACTGATGGCATGAGGCCCATTTGACAGATGAAGATGCTGATACTCAAAGAAGATGAGGAACTTGCTCAAAGCTACCAGGCCACTGGGGCCTGGAGTGCAGATCTATGTGCAGGTGTATCTGGATTGAAAGCTCATGTTCTTTCCATGCAGCCAAAATGTTTTTCCAGTGGCCCAACGAGGGATGGGAAACCACTCACGACAAAGTGCCCACCTACATAGGATTTACAGTAAGATCACAAGCATGCAACATCCAACCCCTGTGCATAGAAATTAAAGTTCTGTTACTAGGGATCTGTGTGCCATCTCATGTGTGCAAAACAAAAACACACTAAATCACTGGGGAAGATTAGTAATGCTGTGGCATCATACCCTTATCATTATGGAGCATTGTTTTATCCTGGGAACAGAGCCACAAACACAAACCCCAGTAATCAGAGAAAAAGCATTGCTTTCTGTGCCCTTGCAGTCATCCTCGGCAAATGGACATGCTGTGTCTGGTTGTCACATAGGTTTTTATACACAACAGAGTGTGTGTGTACACATGTGTGTGCCATGTTGCTACCTACTGTAACAGCTAGATGCCTGTTCCCACCATGCGTCTGGGGCTCGGTATGTGCTGATTGTTTGACCATTGAGAACCTATGCCAAGAGATAAACCAGTTATTGAAAGCAAGCGCCTGTTAATGCCGTTTACATCTCCAGCAGAGGATGCCTTCTCTCATAAAGACATGGATAGTGTGTGCAACCCACCCTCCTCCACATTGAAATTTTGGTTGGGGAACTTGGCAAACGTGTCCCCATTTCTGATGGCCACAGGGTGGTGGATAAAGCTCTTGACCATGTATCCGGGTTCAGACGGAGCACCAGGAAAGCTCCCCTCAAGTCTTTCACCGACATTGTGATGTTCTACCATCTCCTTCACCTGTACCCTTTCATGCTTAACCCAATACAATCTCCCTCCACACTCTACAACCCAAGTGATCTTTGGGAAACACAGCTACGCTTGCGTGACCTCGGCTTGAATTGCTTCTGAAGCACTGCACCTTTAGGCTGAAAACGCACACCTTGGACATGGCATCTGGTTCTGCGTGGTTTGATCCACTGGCCTAACCGGCCTCACCCACTGGGCTGCTGCACCTCGACGCCCCTACCCACTGCTCCTTCAGTCCCATGTTTCACCTGGTGCTTTCCCACCACGGGGCCTCTGCATAGTCTCTCCCTCCTGCCTGGACCTCCTCCCTTCCCTCATTCCTCAGGGAAGTTCTGCTCACCTCTCAGGGCTCGGGACACCTGTCATCTCCCCAGGAAGTTTCCCCCACCTCCCTAAGTCAACCCCCATCTCACCCTGGAGTGGGACTCCACGCCGGTCCTATGGGGTAGTGAGACCGCTGCCATGTTCCATTTGCTTGTAGATTAGTGGTGGGTGTCTGTCTCCCTCCGGACTCTACTTGCTCCATGGAGACAGAGCCACGACCACACTTGTTGTCTCACAACTGTGTCCCCAGCACCTACCAAGTGCCAGGACGTGGCAAGAATTTGACAGATCCTTGTTGGCTGAAGGAAGGAATCCAGGCTGCATGTTGATTATCTCAGTGGCTAAAGCAGCAGTGAGTAGTCAGTGGTGCCAGGACACCCTCTGATGATGAATCTGCTGGTCGACATTTAGAAGTTTGACTTTGCCTGTTGCCAAGCAGACACACACCTGTCAGGGATGCAGCTGTTAAGTTTCTCTGGAAGGTTTATATTTTCAACCAAGATATACATCAGTCACAAAACTCCCTTCACCTGATAAAGCCTTTCCCAGCTCTGGCCTTAGGTCACCAGGCAGGGCAACCACTCACATCAGTGAGATGACAGAGCAGTGGAAGGGACCGTCATTCAAAGCGTAAGGTGCACAACTGGGGAACAAAGGATGCTTCCAGGTGGTCCCAAATGTGTTTATATTAATAGGCATGTATTCATTTGCGTGTGTATTAAAAACATATACGACAGCATATCCAACCTGGGACTTCAGAGATATTACTGCTTAGGGTGAGGTTAAATAAGTAAGTAAATAAATAAATAAAATTCATTTACAAAGTCTGATTATTTAAAAAATAAGCTACACACCAATGTTCATAGCAGCACTATTCATAGATGAATGGTCAAAGAAGATATTATACACACACACACACACACACACACACACACACACACAATGGAATATTACTCAGCCATAAAAAATAATGAAATATTGCCACTTGCAGCAATATGCGTAGACCTAGAGATTATCATACTAAGTGAAGTAAGTCAGTCAGAGAAAGACAAATATTATATGATATCACTTACATGTGGAATCTAAAAAAATAATACAAATCAACTTATTTACATAACAGAAACAGACTCACAGACATAGGAAACAAACTTATAGTTACCAAAGGGGAAAGAGGGGGAGGGATAAATTAGGAATATGGGATTAACATATACACACCACTATATATAAGATAGACAAACAACAAGGATTTACTCTATAGCACATGGAACTATATTCAATATCTTGTAATAACCTATGATGGAAAAGAATCTGAAGCTATACAGCTGAAACTAACACAATATTGTAAATCAACTACGGCTTAATAAATAAAAATTAAAAAAATAAGCTAAATCAGAGGTTGGCAAACTATGGACCATGGGCCAAATCTGGTCCCCAGCCTGCTTTTGTACAGCCCAAAAGCTATGAATGTTTATTTGTTTTTAAATGTTTTTTTAAGTGTGTAAAAAAAAAAAAGGAAGGGGCTTCCGTGGTGGTGCGGTGGTTGAGAATCTACCTGCCAATGCAGGGAACACGGGTTCGAGCCCTGGTCTGGGAAGATCCCACATGCTGTGGGGCAACTAGGCCCATGAGCCACAATTACTGAGCCTGCGTGTCTGGAGCCTGTGCTCCGCAACAAGAGAGAGGCCACGATAGTGAGAGGCCTGCACACCATGATGAAGAGTGGCCCCCACTTGCCGCAACTAGAGAAAGCCCCCGCACAGAAACGAGGACCCAACACAGCCATAAATAAATAAATAAATAATTCCCATTTAAAAAAATGTCATCATTAAAAAAAAAAGGAAGACTAGATGACAGAGACCATATGTGGTCCACAAAGCCTAAAATGCTCACTATCCAGCAACAGGAAGATGTGTCAATAATGATGGAGGGGCAGGTGTGATGGACATTCATGGAACATGGAGCTCAAGAAAGTCAGAAGTCACGCACATAGGCATCCAAATCTCTACTACTTTCCAGGTCTGTGGCCTTGGATAAGTTATTGAACCTTCCTAAACCTTTGTTTTCCAATCTGTAAAATGGGAATAATAATAGTACCTGCTTCATAAGGATGATGTGAAAATTAAATGGGATAATACATATGAAGCATCTGATATAATGCTTGATACATAGTAGATGCTCAATAAATGTTAGCTATTATTATTTAAAAATAAAGTTTACTGTTTGTTTTCTCCATGAAAAATTTGACAAGTATCTTATTTGCTTCAAAAGAATCTCTCAAAGACAAACACTATTTCTATTTTGGTGGTTGTTTGGTTTGCTAATTTATTATTTATTTATTTATTTATTTATTTATGGCTGCTTTGGGTCTTCGTTGCTGTGCGAGGGCTTTCTCTAGTTGTGGCGAGCGGGGGCTGCTCTGCGTTGCGGTGTGCAGTCTTCTCATTGTGGTGGCTTCTCTTGTTGTGGAACGTGGGCTTCAGTAATTGGGCATGTGGGCTTTACAGCGCAGGCTCAGTAGTTGCGGCGCACGGGCTTAGTTGCTCTGTGACATGTGGGATCTTCCTGGACCAGGGCTCGAACCCGTGTCCCCTGCATTGGCAGGTGGATTGTTAACCACTGCACCACCAGGGAAGTCCTGGTTTGCTAATTTAATTCGTGCATCTATTTATTCAAACTTTATTTTATTTAAAGTGTGGGTTGGGTCCTCTAAAGGGCAGATGCTGACGTGGAGTTAGTAATACAAGAGGATTATTGGGAATTAACACCCTTGAAAGACGAATGAAGGAAGAAGTGGAGCTAGGCAGGGAGAGCCTTCAGACCACAATGCAGCTCTGACGAGGTCTCAGCCACCAAGCCGGAGACGTTCCCACACTGGGCAGAAACATCCCAGTCTCAGAATCTGCTGTGCTTGGTCACTGTCTAGGGCAGCCCTGAAGGAATGTGGCCTCTTCCAGAAGCTAAGGTGGGGTCTGAAGTTGCTTCAAGCTGGAGGGTGGCAGGCAGCCCCCTGCACCCTTGCAGTGGACTGGCAAGTCCTCTTTTGCAGGGAGATCCAGCAGTGCTTTTCCAAGACCACCACTATCCACCCCTTACTCCCCGGTCATCCAGCTCTCCATACATCACCAGGAGCTGCATTGCTAGGAGTCCAGTGGGCCTCTCCTTCTGAGAGAGATTGCAACTGGTACCCTCTGGCCCCTCTTGATGACTGAAACTGATTACCCCTGCCAAGATGGTGACTCCTCGTTTACCTGCTGATGCCTGTGTTCAGAGCTCATATAGCTCTGGAGGCAGCTGTTGCTGGTACTTCACGTCCCGGAGCCCCAGCAGCACAGTATCCCCTTGGGAAACCAGAGACCCTGTAGAGCGCTGACTTGCAGGGAAGGGAAGTAAAAGTCTCCCAGGTGAGTTGTTTGGAAGGATGGTGTGCTCACGCAGGTCCTTTGAGGAGCAGATGCCGGGATGGGGTTGGACATGCAGGAGAGTTCAGAGGAGGCACCGTGAGGACGAAGGGGCATGAACAGGAGGTGGGGAGAGCCTTCTTCTCCTGCACGCCTGACGCCAGAGATGGAGAGAGAAAAGCACGGAGGGCTGGGCAGTAAGGGTCTCAGACCACAGCGCAGCTCCACCAGAGATCTGGCCAGCAGATGGAGAGTTCTCAAACCAAAAGTACCCGTTAGAAGTGTCCAGTGGAAGACAAAGGGGGAAGAGACAGGATTGAGGACCATGACGGAGGTGTGACAACTATGAAGGATAGCAGGGAGGACACGGATTGGGCAAGGAGGGACTCCATGAGCAAGGCAGACCCGAGAAAATCTTGGGCGACTCAGAAGGGACCAGAGGAAAGACTTCCAGCTACGGGATCTCTGCGTGGGCAGACCTGCCCGGGCCCCAGAGCCTGGGAAGGGCCTGGTCTCATCTCCAAAGCTGGAGTTGACCCTGTGGTTGTGAAGAGCTGGAGACTGCCCGCTCGCTGCATCCTCAAGCCCCAGGGCATGTTCTTTCTTGACGGGAGATTGAAGCAACACGCCTCCACCACTGCCGCACTGAACATCATTCTAGAATCAGTTTCCATTTTATTGCCAGCATTAAGTTAAATGACTGCTTATTTTCTTTAAGACGAATGAAACAATGTTGAATATTTTTAGTGCCTATTTACAAGTGTAAATAGGGCAGCTGCCGCCCACTGTCCAGACTGGGACAACTGTGACCTTCTTTCACACCCTCAGTGTCTAAATATGCACAGGTGTGTGTGTGTGTGTGTGTGTGTGTGTGTGTGAGAGAGAGAGAGAGAGAGAGAGAGAGAGAACTCTCCACCCTGTTCCTAGAGCAATGTAATCTTCTTCTAGTGACTGCTTTAGGGCACATACAAATGTCCCATTGGGCAGGTCCCATCTTCCCTCCTCCTCCTCCACTTTCTCCTTCTCCTCTTCATTCTCTTCTTTCTTTTTCAATGTCTTCCTGAATGGGCATGAGCTAAACTCCACTTAAATGGGTTTAAACCATTGAAGTGTTGAGATATGTGTCTTAGTTTCCCAGGGCTGCTGTAACAAACCATCAAAAACCATGTGGTTTAAAACAACAAAAATTTATTCTCTCACAGATCTGGAGACCAGAAGTCTGAAATCAAAATGTTGGCAGGACTGTGCTCCCCCTGAAGGCTCTATGGGAGAACCTGTTCCATGCCTTTCTCTTAGTTTCTGGTGTTGCCTGCCATCCTTAGCGTTGTTGGCTTGTAGACTCAGCACTCCCATCTCTGCCTCTGTCATCCCCAGGGGTTCTCCCTGTGTTCCTCTCTGTCTCTTCTTATAAGGACATAGCCACACTGGATGAAGGGCCAACCTTACTCCAAGGTGACCTCCTCATAGCTAATTCCATCAAGCAACGCTCTTGCCTCCAGGTGATATGAGAGGAGGGGGGAGCCTGCAGGAGAAGCCCAGCCCTGCCAGACATTCTCCTCTCCTCTCCTTTTCGGTGCCTGTAAAGTCATCTCCCCCTGTGTTCCTGCCTCCCCGTGCTCAGCACACTGGTCTCAGGCCCCATCTTGCCTTCTGGGCGTCCTGGGTAAGCTGGTCTGCTCAGCAGAGGCAAACCCTTCCTTGCACCGTTATCCCGAGATGCTGATGGAGGGCTGAGGGCGTAGGAAGCTGCACTGTGGCCCCAGATCCCAACTCAGGTCTCCAGTCCAGCTTTTCCAGTACAAAAGCTGATTTATTACATCCAGATGTCCGAATCCTGTGTCTGACCTTGAAATGGTTTGGGATTTGGGAGTGAGATATATTGGAGAGATGGCTGGAATGGACTGGTATCTGGGGGTGAGAATTCTCATATGGAGAGAGGGAAGCTCTGGGCTGAGGCAGAGCAGGGGCTTTACGCCTTTACGCCCTAGGAAGATCCGTGTGCAGAGGGGCAGAGCTGGGGCTGGTGAGGAACCAGCGAGGACTTGAGGATGAGGCCTGCCTGCATCTCTGTAGTCACCTTGACCTGACTCACCCGGGCCCCACTGGGCCGAAGCAGGAACTAGAAAGGGCGCTTGGGGCCCCAGCCAGGCAGAGCTGCCAGCATGGGCTGTGCAGACAGCAGCAGGCAGGTGCTTTTATTGGTTTTCTCCGGTTTCATAGCCAGCTCAGTGTTTATACTCAGAGAATTTTTGTATTTTCCTCTCCATCTTCTCTGACTTTCATCTGAGGTCAAAGCAGGTTTATCCAGTAGTTGTGTGACTTCTTCACATCCACTCTGATCCAGAAATGTACTAACTATGATTTTGGATTTTGGAAATCAGATGACTTTTACCCACAAGGCACAGTAGGCCTTTTTAAACAAACAATTGGAATTGCATAAAGACCCATATGGGAAAAGGAAGAGGAAGTAAAGTTGAATGACATTAACAGAAATCTAAAGGGCAAAATAATCCTCCCATGAGACTTTATCTGGAATATCTGAGTGTGGGAAGGGATGACACAGACACAGCGAGACCTAAAATGGCAGCGAGAGACGTTTCAGGATGTGATGGAACAAAAAAGGGAGAGAAGTCCAGACCCCGCCCGCTCCCACCCTGGCCTCAGGTCTGCAGAGTTAGTGTTGAGCAAAGCTAGGTTTGGGGGAGAGCAGACAGCAGAAGCATTGGTCCCACCAGGCCATGGGGGGCACTCCAAAAGCAAAGACAGCTGCTATTCAGGAATCTGCTGAGGGCAATTCTGCTGCAGAAGTAGATGCTGAGAAGGAGAGAGGATGAACCTCTAGGAGTTAGATTTCACTGGCTGGAGCAATTCCACAGCAAGAGGCAGTGGTAACAGCCAGGGTCGCCAAGACACTATCACTAAACAGCCCACGCTTAAGGCAGCACCCAGGTGCTAGGAGCTCAGGGCTCAAAGGGAAGTAGATATTGAAAATCTTTCTGTACTTAGAATGTGCAAAAAGGAACCCAAATCTAAGACCTGGCGATTGGAGTGTCATCATTAAACTCCCTAAATTTTTCAAGAAGACAGGATATCTCAAGATATTATTCTTTGACCGAGGAAACACAGGTGCTTGGCTTTTTGCCTTTGTATCAGACAGCTATTGCTGGTTAACAAACAAGCCCAGAATCTCAATTTTTATTTCTTGTCCATGGGTTCATGTGCACTGTGGCTCTGCTGGACTTGGCTCAGGTCTGCTCAATGCACCTTCTCATTCTCCTCAGAACAGTGGCTGGCAAGGCATGTCCCTTTTCTGGCAGAAGCACAAGAAGCCAAGCCAAACCACGCTGGCACTCTTGAGGCCTCTGTTAGCATCTTGTTTGCTAACATTCCATTGGCCAACAAAAGCAAGTCATGAGGCAAAGCTCTAAATCCACAGGAGACATAGATTATCTTCCATGTATTCCACCAGTTGGCACTGCAAAATCACATGGCAAAGTCTGGACGTGGAATCCTTTACAGAGGGCGGGTAAAGGACTGAGATCCATAGTCCAACTTACCATAGTCTTGCTGGGAGGTTTTTCTCAAAGGAGTACAGAACTGTTAAGTTATGGTTATGGACACGTGACACAAATTCTTCTGGCAAGAGCAAAAACAAGAAGAGTTTTCTTTCACATTCCCTCTGTCTGCCTTCTTTCTTTCAGACACACAAATCTCTAGATGGCCTTTGGAGACGTTGCCGGCTCTGCATTTCTGAAGTATCTCGATGCAGTCCTGGTGCTGTCTTCTAATCACATTGAGAAGCCCCTGGTGAGCTGTATAGTACATCTTGCTGGACATAATTTAAGACAGTTATTGGAATAGAGAGTATATTTTCAGCCTTGGGCACAATATGTCATGAGGCAAATTTGATTAATGTACTGTTCTGTACCATTGCAGAACCATCCTGGGGAAGAGCTGAAAGGCTCACAGGCACTCCCTGGGTCCCCTGGAGGATACACACAGGAGCAGTGGTTGAAATTAGGGAGGGGCCTCCTGAAGATGAGAGGGCCCTGATAGATTAGGCTCTTCTCCTCTGAAGGGTCCAGCCACAAAGCCCTGGTAGACCATAGCCTGATTGTACAGTCCAATGGCTGAAAGTACAAAATGCAGGGTAAATATTATTCCTTCACCCCTCACATCTGCACAGAAGGGAGATGTATTGGTCAGTATGGGTTGTGTTACACTGCAATAACAAACAAAATCTCAGGGGCTTGAAACAACAAAGGTTTGTGTCTGGCTTACTCTCCATGACCCTCACAGGCTACCGGCTGCTCTGTTGTACCTTGCTCTGTTGTAGGGGCCCATGAGAATGGAGGGGACCCCACTGAGTGAGATATTGTCTGTCACCTGGTGATTCATTCACTCTTTTCTTTTTAAAATTTATTTTATTGAAGTATAGTTGATTTAGAATGTGTTAATTTCTGCTGTACAACAAAGTGATTCAGTTATATATATATATACTTTTTCATATTCTTTTCCATTATCGTTTATCACAGGGTATTGAATATTGTTTCCTGTGCTATACAGTAGGACCTTGCTGTTTATCCATCCTATATATAATAGTTTGCATCTGCTAACCCCAAACTCCCAGTTCATCCCTCCCCCACCCCTCCTCCCTTGGCAGCCACAAGTCTGTTCCCTATGCCTGTGAGTCTGTTTCTGCTTCATAGATAAGTTCATTTGTGTCATATTTTAGATTCCACATATAAGTGATATCATATGATATTTGTCTTTCTGTCTGACTTACTTGACTTAGTATGATAATCTCCAGGTCCATCCATGTTGCTGCAAATGGCATTATTTCATTAATTTTTATGGCTGAGTAGTATTCCATTGTATATATGTACCACATCTTCTTTATCCATTCATCTGTTGATGGACATTTAGTTTACTTCCATGTCTTGGCTATTGTAAATAGTGCTGCTAGTGATTCATTCACTCTTAAAGGCATCCCTCGGGATTCATGCCCAAACCACTCATGTCTCCTTGTCCTGAGACAGTCATTTGGCCACACTAACCTTGAATGTGCTGGGGAAGTGCAATCCCACCTCATGCCCAGGGGGTAGAATGTTGGGAATAGCCCAGTCAACCACTGTGGGAAGGAACTCCCAGTTCTGTCCCCAGGAAGAGAAAATCTGGGAGAACCTCTACTGTCCTCCTTCCTCACCCCAATTCACTCCCATCTCCCAAAACTTCTCTGTGGTCAGACTGGGGAGAGGCCAAGCCCAGTGCCCAATCAGAGGCTGTTCGGCTCCCCTCTGCTGCAGTAAGCACACTGGGGTCAGGTACAGGTCAGGATGCCCCTCTCTATCCCCAGGCAGGGGACCCAATGTCCATGTGGTACTGTCTTCCTGCTCTGCAGACCCCAAAACTCCTCCATGTGAGTCAGCCCGTGGGCTGGCTTGAGAAAGAAGTGGACAAGAAGCCATAATTTGGGGACATAAATCCACATTGAACCCTTCAGTATAAGTTTACCTCTTAAACAAACAAACATAATCTCTTTTGCTGGTTTTAAAACTCAATCTCCTATGGCTCTTCTGTCTTATTTCTCAGTAGGTTCTTAACTCATAGGGAATTTAGGGCTTGTAACTAGTTACCACCCTAAATCCCAACAAGCCCCTCTTCAATATTCTGTTATTTTCATTTTTAGTAAACTTTTCATTAAAGTTTCATTACAGTATAACTCACATACAGAAAGATGCACAAACAGTAAGTGAACAGATGAATGCATTTTCATACACACACGTATAACCAACATGTAGGTCATCAACAGAACACCCTTTAGATCAAGAAACAGAAAATCCCCAGCACCTCAAAATTCCCCTTTATGTCCACTTGCATTAACTAGCCCCTTCTGCCTACTATTCTGACTTTGACCATCATAGATTAGCTTTGCCAGTTTTCAAACTTCACATAAATAGAATCATACAGTTTATATCTTTGGTGACCAGGTTCTCCCTTTATGTTGCTGCTGTGAATAGTTTTCATTTGTCCATTTCCATTGCCGTATGAGATTCTACTGTGTTCATCTCTTCCTCCCTTCATGAGCTTTTGGGTTGATTCTAGTTTGTTACTATAATGAATACTGCTTCTATGAACATTCCAGTGTGTATGTCTTTTGGTGAACATACATGTGCACTTCTGTTGGGTATCTACCTGAAAGTGAAGTTTCTGGGTAACAGGGTATAACCAGGCGTGTGTATATTTTGTCTCCAAAATGGTTGTGCCCATTCACGCTCCCATGGGCAGTGTATGAGAGTTTAACATCCTCACTAACTATTGGTCTTGCCTGTCTTTTTAGTTTCGGCCATTCTGGTGGGAATGTAGTAACATTTTTTGGTGGTTTTATGTTGTATTTCCTTGACGACTGATGAGATTGAGCCCCTTGTCATATATGCTTTGGCCATTTGAAGAACCTCTTTTGTGAAATACTTGGTCATGTCTTTTGCCCATTTTCTACTGGGTTTTCTTATCAACATGGGAGAGAGCTTTATATTTTCTACATATGAGTCTTTGGTCAGATATATATCTTGAAAACACTTCTCCCGTTCCATGGCTTATCTTTTCCTTATCATCCTGTGTTTTCCCATTTTAACTAACAATAACTCAAACAGAGCTCTCTCCTCACTGCATGGGAACGACCACACCCCACAACTATGCATCAGGTAGAGTATGATATTCTGGTCCTAACTTTTCAGGTCATAATCCAGAACCTACAGACTGGTTTATAGACAGGTGGGTCAGCACAGCATCCTTCCTCCTGTGTAAATTAAGGTCCAAGGTCCACTAAAGTGTGTGACTTCTTAAATGGGACCCTAATGGGAAATAGGCTTTACTCAGAGGTATCAGCCATAATTCATATCCATCTGCCATAAATCCAGGTGTCTTCAAAGATACGTCCACTGAAATAACCTCTATTTCAACCAGGAGAGTCTGTGAATCAATCTGGGTCCAGGGAAAAAAGAAAAAACTTACAACATTTCGCCCAGTATTGGACCTCCGTTGAGGCTCTCCAAAACGAGACACCATTCTGGCTCTAGGGGGAACGGACAAAGGGACAAAAAAAATTTCTCTTGTTTAAACGTAAAGGGGGAGTCACAGAGACTCTGAATATAGGGCGGACATTTGGAAGAAGCCTATATTTTACATTGAGGGTGAGACAGGGACCGATTCTGGTGTCTTTTCAGTGAAGATCTGCCCAGGAGGGACACAGACTGAGAAGGCGGTGATCAGCGGGAACACGCAGCATCTGATGGGGTCTGAGGGGAAGGTGAATGGACACACGGCCCTAGGTGGGCACGGCTGGTGAGGAGAGCATTCAGGGGGTCATCAGCAGAGACCCCATTAAACACATTCTGGAGCCTCTTTCCCAGGACAGTTTCAGAAAACCAGAGTCAGCGAACAGGGTCTACAAAACTCTCTTTCCTGGGAATTCCGTTTGAAGGGAATGAATGCCAAACAGATGTGACATCTTGGCTTTGGAAAACTTCTGAGGCTCTTCTTTCTTTCCCAGGAAGCTGGTGATGGGCTGCCTGGGCCGTGGGTGGACAGGCCTTCCTCCCCACCAGGGGAGCTCCACGGGGACCAGACGGAGGATGCATTAAAAACAGGTGGCTATCGAGCAAACCCTGCTTGGGATAAAACACAAACAGATTGAAAATCCCAATGTAGCAATTCTTTAAGTCCACATATGATTTTCGAGACAAGGGATTTTCACTTCCTGTAAAAACTCAAGAGTAAATAAATACACTCATTAAATGGCCAAATGTGAGAACATTTCTTTCCAAGTATTCTCAAAGCAAGTCAACGAGCCCTGGATGGTAAATGCCTCCTTGGCTCCAGGAAGCTCAGACCTTTCCCTGCCCCCTGAGCAGGCAGCCCGGGAGCGATGCGAGCTTTCCCTGGGGTGGAAGCAGGAACCGAGCCATGGTTTGGTGGGCCTAAGACCCCTACGTACCTCGAAGAGAGTGGAAATCTAAAACTATTCCCTGGGTTTGGGACCTGAAGCTACCATGGCCATGAAAGGAGAGAGAAGGAAGTTTCCAGATAATCAACCAAGGGGTTCCTCAGTGGCCCCCCCTCAGACACGGTGGGGAGACAGATGAACTTCACTGGGTGTTTGCAGCCAGCATTGGTCAACCCACAGACGTGGCCCCAGGGATGCTGGTTCGTGTTCTGAATCCCTCCAGCGGGACCCAGCTGACTTCCGCCCACCCCATTTGCACAGCCCTCATTGCCACCAGCCCGGAGTTGGGTGGGTCCGTGTCCCCCAGAACTGGGAGGCTCTGGAGGGCGGGGAAGCCGAGCTGTCAGTGCCCTGCAAGCTCACACCCCCCCAGACCTGCCTCTCTGCACTTCTGGCTCCCCAGTTTCCCCACCTGAAACCCTCACCAGAAATCCTGCCAGAATGATCAGCTGTTTAATCCAAATGCAACTGTAGATGGATACTGGATTGGTTTTTATATAGGATTTCCAAGTCCCCAATAAAGATTCTACCATGGGGTTACAAATTTACATTTACTAGAGTGAGAAAATAGGGAAACCAGATTTCCTTTGTAGATTTGGAACTCACTAGGAGCTGAGAAGCAGGGAAAAAATGATACTTCTGTCTAATCTAATAAACGTCTTTTGATCCAATAATCTAGCCGGTCTCCTGAGACAGCTGAGTCTCTGTCGGGTCACTTTGTCCTCAGACAGCCTCTCTCCTGGATCCCCTGCAAGAAGGTCTGAGGAGAAGGGGAGGTAAATGATACTGTGGCCTTGGGGGAAGGGCAGCCCAGGCCCTGCTGCTGCCCAAGTCTCTGGTGGCACACCCGGTGGTCCTCTCTCATCCTGCTCATGGCCCAGCGGCTCCCTACTGACCCAGGGCCATCTCAGCCCTCCCCGGTGTCTCCCCTGTGGCCTGACAGTGATTGCCACTCAGCCCTTAGCCCAGGTGTTTGGCCCCCTGTCTGTCTGCCTACAGGGTCGTTTCACCCCACCCCAACCCCTCCTCTGGGAAACCTCCCCAGCAAACTTCAGTGATGGCCAAAGGCCCCCTACAGGTGTGAACAGAAATTTCTAACTGTCCTCACACCAAGGTGGGCGGTCAAGGGCGTCTTGGGAGGGCTGGTCTGGAGTATATCCCTTCCTGACCCTGAGCTCCCTTCCCAAGTCCTTAATGGGGTGTAGCATAAAAGCCCCTCTGCTTTTTGCTTTGTCCTCTCTCTCTGTTAACACGCATCCCCCATACCCCTGGGACCCCAGCCTCAATCACGGCACGTATCGGACCCTCTCCGGCCATTCTGTGGGGCTGGCTGCAGCAGCAGAAGGGTGTTGTGCTGGTGTCAAGGGTCTCAGTGCTTTCAAGCTTGTACTGGCTGGAAAGAGTCGATTGTTAAAATTTTAGGGACTCTGGAAGCTGGTTGTTAAACATGGGCATGATTAAAAATTAAATTATATAAACTCACAATTAGGTAAATTTGATTAAACGCAGAGGGAATGAAAACTTAAAGCTCATCATTTTCTGATAATTTTACTAGATTTTACTATGATCTCTGCCCTTGAAGTTATTTATTTTCCATATTGCTGGTTTAACTTTCTGAAATGCCATTTAAAAAAATATTTTTTCCAACAATGATGGATTTGGTTTATTATATGCCTTATTCTCCTTTTCCAGCCTCATATTTTTATTTAAAAGATAACTTATTTTTTCGTCTCTTTAAAAATAGAAAACTACCCCTTTATAAAATTTTCCTTTGTTCAATGAAATTAATTTATTTCAGGGCACAGATTTTCCTCTTGCTTGTTATAGCAATGATCTTTGATGTTTTAAATGTTTATCCTAAGTCCCTATTTCTTGTTACTCTCTGCTCACCTCATTCTGAAAGCTGATATATCTTGTTGTTAAAGTTTAGGGGTATTGAAAGCCTGCTTGTTTGTATCATGAAAATGATCAAATATCTCCAACTTATGTCCACAAAGGTTCCATATACCCATCACCTGTATTCAAATATTATCAAGAAATCGCCACATCACTTATCTGTCTTCCCTCCTTCCTTTCTTCCTTCCTTCCTTCTTCCTGAAATATTTTTAAGCGAATTCCAGATATCAGATCACTTCTCTCCTACCCTCTTCAGTGTGCATTTCTTTAAAAATATGGGCACTTTCTTACATAATCATAAAACTATTAACACCTAAAATAATTAATAATTTCTTGATATCATCCAATACCATTTCATATTCAAATGTCCCGATTGCCTCAAAATGAAAAGTTCTGCTTTTAAAACCAATCCTCTGTGGCCTATTTGAATAGAATGGGGTCTGTGCTAGGCTGAGCCAGGACCAGAGAAGAAACTAGATGGAGGGCCCCCTCTCCTCCTCCCGCCCCCTGAAATTCCAGCTAATTCAGCTGTCCCATCCTTCTTCCTGCTGAGTAAATTGCAGGTCTGGAAGAATAACACTAAGTACTCACGGACAGTCTGGAGGATGAATATCTGATTTCTCAGCCCCATTTATTACCGGTCCCATTAAGCCTCGGCTCGCACAGCTGCCCCTCAGCCCCCGTGGAAACCCCGGCGTGTGCAAGCCCAGCCACTTAGGCTGGAGATGAGAAAGGACGGCTTGTTTTTTCAAGTGTATATTATATCCACTTCAAAAATTTCTGAAGGTTGGAGAACACTTTCATTTTGTAAAAGGTTAAGAATAAAGAACTTAGGCAGAGTGGCCTATTTCGAAGGAGAGGATAATTCAGAAGATCAAAGGGCACACCATGGAAATTGTAGTCACGGCTTTGGTATTTTTCCCCAGGAGATCAGAAGCCTGGGTACAGAGGAAGGTGAATACACCTCTGAAAATATCCCGATTAAGGACACATATATACACTACCAAACGTAAAATAGATAGCTAGTGGGAAGCAGCTGCATAGCACAGGGAGATCAGCTCGGTGCTTTGTGACCACCTAGAGGGGTGGGATAGGGAGGGTGGGAGGGAGGGAGACTCAAGAGGGAAGAGATACGGGAGCATATGTATATGTATAACTGATTCATTTTGTTACAAAGCAGAAACTAACACACCATTGTAAAGCAATTATACTCCAATAAAGATGTTAAAAAAAAAAAAAAAAAAGGACACCGTGCGCGGAGAAAAGCATTCTCTCTTGGAATGCGCCCGGGTCCTTTGAAGATGCGACTGCTACCAAAACAGCCTTGCTCTGGGAAAGAGTCCAGGGGTTTGGGGCGGTGCCTCAGGATTTTTAGATGCACTGGGCAGGCTCCAGGTAAGAACTAACTGCTGAAACCAACTCCGCTGCAGACTAACCTCCAGATGGAGAGCTGAGAATTCAAGGTCTGTTCTAGGCTCTGCCCGGGTCCCCATTTGGTCTGGAACATGCCATTCTGCTTCTCTCTGCGAGTGCATTCTTTGTGACTCTGCTTACCATTTGTGCTTCTATTTGTCATGGAGCAGGTATGACATCATCATACTTGCAGAAAATAGAAACTATTTGACCACGGTGATACATTTTTCTACAGGAAAAAAATATGTCTTGTCATCTGGATTATTTAGATGCTTCTCTCTCTTCTCCTGCATCTCTGCCTGATTTGGGCAGACCCAATGGGAAAGAGAAAGAACAAGCTTTTCTTGGGCAAGTCATAGAATATCTCCAGCGTCCCTTTTCTGAACAACAGAGATAAGTGCCTACCTTTCAGATTGTTCTGGCACTTGATACCTGTAATTCCTGGTTTCTCCACTGACTCATTCTTTCTCATTTGACCAGTAGTGCTGGTAGCTCTTCGGTCTACAAACAATCTCCCGAAGGATGTAACTGCCTCCCAAGTGCCCTGCGGCTCTTCATCTCCATGTACCTACAGCAATGGGAAGCGGGACCACCAGGATTCACCGCTGGCTCTGCTGTCCTGGAAGAGACTCTCTCTATATCCCCCTCCCACTTTACCAGCCTTGAAACACCAGGGCCTTTTCCAACATCCGCTTCATCTGACTCAGACGTTTCAAAGATCCTCCGCCTCGGATCTGCTCAGTGTCTCTCCCTGCTCACGTGGTAAGAACTGTCCCTTCCTGGACCTCTCCTCCTGGAGGTTCAGGCAGGGCTGGGCCCACAAGCCAAGCTGTGGGCAGTGAGCAGATACCTCTCGAAGGCTGGAGCGAGGGTGGATCGTGGTGGTGGCTCACAGCTCTTCCTCCCCCTCCCTGTCTGGCTCCCCTTGGATGCAGGCTGCCCCCTCCGAGCTGAGTGGGCTTGAGCAAGCGGCCTGCTGTGACTAAGGACACGTGGGCAGAGGCGTGGTTGGCAACGTTTGTCCTCCTGTACCCCTGCAGCCCCCCTGTAGGTCATTATCCAAAATTCTCATGTTGTAGAGCTGTTCACCTTTGTTCAGATGACAGATCCCACTTACACAATCATTGGACCCAAGGTCACCACCGGCCCTCATTTTCCTCTGCCCCCCTCGGCATGGGTAGACCCCACAACTTCGCTCCGAGTGCCATCCACTGCTCAGATGGAGGACCTGTGCCCAGAGCAGGAGCCAGAGGCCGCCTCCCAAAGCCCTTTCCCTCCCATCAGCTCTCTGGAGCCATGAGTGACCCACAGGCCTTGGGTATGATGGTTGTTCCAAAGTCCCAGGACATTTCAGCACCCACTGCTTTCCTTTGAAATTTCCTTGAGTAAGTTTTCAAATCTCCCCGCCAAGGAGAGAGGTTGCTGCTCTTTCTTCTACCTGCTATTGTGAAGCCCTTTAACTATTTTCCACATAGATTCTAAGCTGGGGAATTTTAATTGGGTCTGCGCTTGGAGGTAAGTGGTCAGGAGAGGGACGGATTGCTTGGGGCATGAGAAGGCAGGTGTGAGGGGGTTTGGCGGTTGGGAATCTTGAGTGGACAGAGGGAGCAGGGGATGGGAGACAGGAGGCGAGCAGGTGAAAGGACACACATGGCCTCTTCCCCAATTTTGTTGGAAATGCCATCGGCAACCAAACCAATGAAAGAGGAATTGAAAACCACCCAAGTCTGCTCTAGAACATCACTGCCTTTGTGTGTAAAACTTTGGTAATAATTGCCTGGAAGGAGCTTGTATCTAAATTGGTACCCAGTCCCCAGCCATGAGGTAAGACTCAACGGATGGCGTCCACCACAGCCCCGCCCACCACGGCTAGCAAGTTCCCCGAGGGACAGCGGGGAGGTCCAGCACCACGAGGTGGTTTCATCCTGATGAGCTGGCCAAGCGTGGGCTTTAGCGACTTTGGGAAGTAAAACCCTGTCATTGGGCTGACAGTTCAAAGACACAGATGCATCTTTGCTCCCTAAAAGGGTTGGATTCAGTTTAAAGGGAAGCACCAACTCAAGAAATGGGGTTTATGTTCTATTAATAACGTTGTCCACTTGGGTAACACATAATGAAGAGAGAAAAGCACTTGATCAGGGTCGAACAAGGGGGTCCAGACTCCTTATTATCAATTACCAACTAATATTTTTTTACATTTTATATTGGAGTATAGTTGATGAACAATGTTGTGTTAGTTTCAGGTGTACAGCAAAGTAATTCAATTATACATATACATGTAGCTATTCTTTTACAAATTCTTTTCCTATTTAGGTTGTTACAGAATATTGAGCAGAGTTCCCTGTGCTACATAATAGGTCCCTCTTGATTATCTATTTTGTATATAATAGTGTGTATATGTCAATCCCAAACTCCCAATTTATCCCTCCCCCCGGCTTTCCCCTTTGGTAACCATAAGTTTGTTTTCTAAGTCTGTGAGTCTGTTTCTGTTTTGTAAATAAGTTCATTTGTATCATTTTTTTTAGATTCTGCATATAAGAGATACCATATGATATTTGTCTTTCTCTGTTTGACTTACTGCACTTAATATGATAATCTCCAGGTCCAACCACATTGCTGCAAATGGCATTATTTCGTTCTTTTTAATGGCTGAGTAGTATTCCATTGTAGATATGTACCACATCTTCTTCATCCATTCATCTGTTGGTGAACCCTTAGGTCGTTTCCATGTCTTGGCTATTGTAAACAGTGCTGCAATGAACATTGGGGTGCATGTATCCTTTCAAACCATGGTTTTCTCCGGATATATGCCCGGGAGTAGGATTGCTGGATCATATGGTAGCTCTACTTTTAGTTTTTTAAGGAACCTCCATTACTGTTCTCCATAGTGGCTGTACCAGTTTACATTCCCACCAACAGTGCAAGAGGGTTCCCTTTTCTCCACACCCTCTCCAGCATTTATGGTTTGTAGATTTTTTGGTGATGGCCATTCTGACTGGTGTGAGGTGATATCTCAAGGTAGTTTTGATTAGCATTTCTCTAATAATTGGTGATGTGGAGCATCTTTTCATGTGTCTCTTATTTACCAGTTAATATTGACAGAGCTCTCATGGGGGTGTAACCACAGCTTGGAGGGACAGAGGAGTTTGAATACGTTTCAAAACAATCTGTAGGTAATAACAACAACAACATTATTTTAACCTTTTGATAGAAAGATTAACTGTCATATAAGGATTAGGAAATTGGCACAATACAAAAGGAAAATGTTACAAAAGTAAAGGAAACAGAAATTCAAAAGTCTGGCTCATCAGCCAACATGTGGCAGAGGCCCTGGATTATTATTCTCTTCTCTCCTAAAATGTTTTCATGTTTACATTACAATGACAGCAGGATGAGAGCTGGCACCAAAGTGACCTTGAGGTCACCTTTATGTTCCTTAGGAGGAAAGGCACAAGTCCCCGGAGTAGGTGGTGGGCTCTGTCTGCCAGCCCCCAGGGCTGAATCCTAGCCTTGTGGTCGGGCAAATCGGGAAGTTTGACTTCCTGGTTTTGAGCAAGCATCAAGAAGATGCCTTGCAGGGGTGTCCTGAAGATGACCCCACAGGGAGCTGGGGCAGAGAGAGGCTCCTAAATGCTTGTCCCTGGGTCTCCCCTGTTTTCTGTGTAGAAAGGAAAAGCTACAGGGGAGGGGATAGTCCAAGATCCAGACTCACAGTCTCAATGACTTTCAGGAAAAATCCCCTAAGAATTTCCCAAAACATATTTAGAACAGGAATTTAGAATATACATATTCCAAATACACCTATTGTTGACTATTTATTAAACAATACAAATATATACTAAGCATAAAAGAAAAACAGCTGTATCTTTGATTCTAACTTACAGATAACATTTTTCAATATCCAAGAAATCCTCCTTTTCGGTTTTTGTATTTCAACATTGTCCATGTAAATGTTTTCTATTCTGATAAACAAGGTCAATGGACATTTATTTTAACATAGCACTTTGTTGCTGTTCTTCTGACTGCTCTCTCTGTGGAATTAAAAATTATCTCTGGTCTTGTCCTCACATGAGACCATGAAGGAAATGTAAACCATAAACACGCCTCTCAGGGCACTGCCAAGTTGTACCCCGTGGAAAAGGCCCTCCTACCTCAGCCTTGGCAGAAATTTTTGTTGCTGCTAATTATGTGACTAATTTGTAGATTTCGTTAAGGAGTGACCTTTTTTTCACACAGAAGAACTGATCACTACAATGACCTTCCAATTTTCCCTTTGACACCAGCCCCCCACCACACCCCTAACCCCTGCTTTTCTTGTGTTTATTAAAATAGTCAACATTTCTTGAAGTTGATTTGGGAGCCAGAGCCTGAAAAGCCTTACAACTTGCCCAACAGATGGGGGAAAGGTGTGCACCTTCCAGGGAGAAGTCCTACATTACCAAGTTATTATATCATGTATCTTGCTTAATTCAGGTGTAACTATAGCAACTACCTAGAATCAGAGATCAGTGAGGAGTGATTCCCATGAATATGAACTTTGCCTTAGGCCATTTTAATTAAAGCATAAATATTTTGAGGAAGGAACAAGTTAGATGTTTTTAAAAGAGGAGGCAGAAAGGAGGGCAATCACATACATGCTTAGCGTATGTGGATCTTCTTTACTTCTATTTTCCTTCCTGGCCCATAAAACTAGTGAAACTATTCATGTAAAAGGAAAATACATTTAGAAAAAGATACATTTAGTAACACTCATTTTTAAAAAATGCATTATTTAGAGACGTAGTACGTTTGTTCTTATTTTTATGCGTAAATTCAACTACTGCACAAACGATACCTGCCTGGAAAATGAAATACACTTCCCATAAGTACTGAGGTCTGTGGGTGGTATAGATTCTCCCAGGCAGAGGCCTGATTGGGTAATGGCCACGGACAGCATTCTGGGTGGTACCGCTGGATCCCAATCCTTCATCACTACTTACTAGCTGCATAAGCGTGGGCAAATTTCCAAACTCTCTGAGCCCAGGTTTCCTCATCTATAAAAGGGCAATAATAGTACCAGCTTCATAGGGTTGTTGGTGGAATTAATTAGGATAATGAATGGAAAGTGTTTGGCATGGGGTAGTCCGTAAGCACCAGCTATGATAATTATCACTCCAAGTCTCATTAATGAGGCAGAGAGTGATGGGAGGCTAAGGAATAAATAGAAGTTTGGAGACAGGGGTCCTAAGACTTACTCTTCCAAAAACTAGCTAGGAAATCTCTTCCCCTCTCTGGGCTTCAGTCTCCTCACCTACAGTCTCAGGAGATTGGGCTACAGAATGTTCAATATTCATCCAGTTCTCGAATCCTGTGCATCTAATCCAACCTTTCCAACTTCAATGCCATTGTCTCATCCCTCACTCTCTGAACAACCCAGGAAAGGGGTGTTAGTGCATCTCCTTGTCCTAGGAGAGAATACTGGCACACGCAGGGGGGACCCCAATAATCTCATACCTTTCTCACCCTCCTTTGAGTTCGGAGGTCTGTGTAAAGAGATCTGATCAAAGGGGACACATAAATCACCCAGCTAAAGCCATGCCCCAGAGTTCAGATTGATTTCTGCATTCAGACTTTATCATCTGATCCTCCCTCAGAGGTTCACACTCCGGTGACCCAAGCGTCCTCCCAGCATTTGGCTGTGTTAATCAGCCTGGAAGTGACAGCCTGGACACAGGTGTGAGGTGAGGATTCCCACCCTTCCCCTTGAGCTGTGTACGATGACTTTGTGAACATAATTACTAAGATTTATACAAGGGAATTAGATGCGTTTCAGATTTTTAAAAACTCACAACCCTATGTGAAAATGCACATGGCCCGCCTGCCCTAGCAGAAGTGAGCATTTCAGGGACCTGGGGCGTTGCATTTCTTAGAATCACATGGGTAAATATATTGAGTGTTAAATTTATAATTCTATTCAGTGGATAATTCTATTAAAAGAAGAGGAGAAAAATCTATCTCATGAAACTTCTTATTTATTTAAATTTATTTTATTGAAGTATAGTTGATTTACAATGCTGTGTTTGTTTTTGGTGTACAGCAAAGTGATTCAGTTATACATATATATAATAGTTTGTATCTGCTAATCCCAAGCTCCCAATCCATCCTTCCCCCACACCCCCTCTTTCTTGGCAACCACAAGTCTGTTCTCTATGTCTGTGAGTCTGTTTCTATTTTGTAGATAAGTTCATTTGTGTCATATTTTAGATTCCACATATAAGTGATATCATATGGTATTTTTCTTTTTCTTTCCGACTTACTTTGCTTAGTAAGATAAACTCTAGGTCCATCCATGTTGCTGCAAATGGCATTATTTCATTCTTTTTTATGACTGAGTAGTATTCCATTGTATAGATGTACCACACCTTTATCCATTCATCTGTTGATGGACACTTAAGTTGCTTCCATGTCTTGGCTGTTGTGAATAGTGCTGCTATGAATGTAGTGGTGCATGTATCTTTTCAAATTATAGTTTTGTCCAGATACCTGCCCAGGAGTGGGATTGCTGGATCATATGGTAACACTCTTTTTAGTTTTTTGAGGAATATCCATATATGGCCACTCTGACCATTGTGAGCTGATACCTCATTCTAGTTTTGATTTGCATTTGAAACTTCTAATTTAAATTCAACAATCCCACCCTTGTTACTGAGGATGTAGATAACACCAGGGAAATTAAGGCAAATTATTGCTGTCGCGTTTACCCCAGAGTGATGGGTTAACAGTCCCTTTGCCCTTGTCAGTTTCAGGTTTTGCCTGTCACCCCAGGAGAGCCTACAAAGGATGGGGAGAACTGAGGGCTTGGAGGGGACGTGGCTGTCTGGATACCTCAGGGAAGACTTAGTAAGAAATATTTCTCCAGAAGGATGTGTAGAACTTGTAGGATGAAGAAATTAGGGAATGGCCTTTGAGGCACAGAGACCAAAGCTGTGAGTTTGGACTTTATCTTTTAGCTGCAAGGGGTCTGGTAGACTGAACTGACAAGCCTGCAGGTTGGGTTCTTCCAGAGGCAGACGCCGAGGCAGAGTGAACAGAACAAGGGAAGTATTGGGGAGAGACATCTGTGAAAGGAAAAGAGAGGGCAGGGAGCTTTTGGGCTGGGGGACAGAACTGACAAAGCCCCTGCCCACCCTCGGGGCTGCCTACGAAATGAGGCTTTGCTGGCGGACATGGCCATGCCCTCACTGTGCGCCATCACTGTCTGGGACCTCCCTGAGAAGAATGACTTTGACTCAACAGCCAAGGTGAGCACTGAAGGAGCCACAAGTGGAGGCCACTGGGAGAACAAACTCTTCTAGAAGGCCGGGCTGAGCGGTGCAGCTTCGTGCTGGCCATGAGAAGAGTCAAGTGTGTTAACAGGAAGAATTAACATTTATTGGGTGCAGGATATGCCCTCTGCTAAGCACATCACCCTTGTTCTTTCATCTGACCTTCAGAGTAGTCCTGTAATGGAGATGCTCTAATAATTATTCCCAATTTCCAGATGACGAATGGGGGCTCAGGAAGGTAACATAAACTCAGAATCATGAGGCCTTCTAAGTGACAGAGGCCAGGTGGCAACTTCCCCCCACCCCTTTTCACTGTCTAGAGCTGGTGGTCTTAGCAGTTTTGCCAGAAAACAATGGGGTGAGTGGCCGAGGCAGGAAGCCTGATCAGAGGGCTGGTCCACAGCACAGTCCAGAGCCGTGGCAGGAGGTAAAGAAAGATGAAGGGACAGCTTTGAAAAAGTCTTCCGAGAGAGATCTTCCATGACTTTGTCTGTAAGGTGAAGGCAATGGGTAAGAAAGATAAGTCACTAGACGAGGTTGAGATGTCCGGCCTGTTTAGGTTTGATATGTTTCTTTGATCAATTTTGGCAACTTATAATATATTGGAAAGACATTAACCACATCCAGATTCCTAAATTTATTAGCTTAAATTACGTTCACAGTATTATCTTATTTAGTTAATTTGCTGAAAGTGTAGTACAGTCACAAGTTTTGAAGATCAGAAAGTATAAAAGTGTACATGATAAAAATCTCCATCCTTCCTCTGTTCCCCATCTGATCAGTTCCTACCATATGGGATACCCAAGTATATATCCAATGTTATCAATGTCTGATACATTCTTCTAGAGATTTATAATGTAGATAGAAGCAAAGACAAAATTTATACTTCCTTTTTTACACAAATTAAAGCATTCTCTATTCACAGTTCTGATTTTTCCATGTTAGTACATAAAACCTGTCTCCTTATTTTTCATGGCAGCATAATATTCCATAAAATGGATGTAGCACATTTGCTTTATCCTGTTGACAAACATTTACTTATATGTCAGTATTAAGAACACTTCTTCTATGGAAAAAAATGTTCTTTATCTTAAAAGTTTTAGTTATTTTATCTCTGTAATTATATTCTCTTTTTAATTCCAAATACTATAGGTCTTAATTTCTTTCTTTTTTTCCCTTTGATTGTACTTCCTGAAAGCTTCTCTGTTTTTTAAATCTTTTCAAGGAACAGGATCTTGACTTTATTATTTCTACAATTTTACTTCCAACTTATCATGTTTTTTATCATGATCAGTACCTGCATTTTTGCTTATTTTTATTGTTAAGTAAGTTCTTGAGTTGAATACTTAGTTAAATCTTTAAAAATCTTTCTTCTCCAATAGTAAAGGTTTGTAAAGTTATGAATTTGAATTGACAACATACTACAGGTTTGATTGTATTTTATCATTATTATTAATTTCTAAATCATTTGTAAATTACCTTGACAATAATTGATTTGCTCTTTTTTTTAACATCTTTATTGGAGTATAATTGCTTTACTATGGTGTGTTAGTTGCTGCTGTATAACAAAGTAAATCAGCTATACATATACATATATCCCATATCTCCTCCCTCTTGCATCTCCCTCCCACCCTCCCTATCCCACCCCTCTAGGTGGTCACAAAGCACCAAACTATGCAGCTGATCTCCCTGTGCTATGTGGCTGCTTCCCACTAGCTATCTATTTTACGTTTGGTAGTGTATATATATCCATGCCACTGTCTCACTTCATCCCAGCTTACCCTGCTCCCTCCCCATGTCCTCAAGTCCATTCTCTACATCTGTGTCTTTATTCCTGTCCTGCCCCTAGGTTCTTCAGAACCTTTTTTTTGTTTTTGTTTTTTATTCCATATATATGTGTTAGCATACGGTATTTGTTTTCTCTTTCTGACTTACTTCACTCTGTATGACAGACTCTAGGTCCATCCACCTCACTGCAACATTTGCTCTTTGACTCAAAACTGTTTGAAAGAATGCTTTCAAAATGTCCCAGTACTTAAAATTTATTTTTTCTTATTCATCTGCAGACTGTTTCTGGATTTAAAACATTTTAGTTAAATAGTGTGACCTCTGTAATTTCTACTTTGGAGTATGTAATCAAGTTTTTCCTTAGCCTACATATAACCAAATTTTGTAGATATTCCATGGTTTTTTTTAAAGCCTTGTCTCTATTTGTAGGGTACACAATTCAATATGTGTCTATTAAACATGTTAACTGCAATGTGCAAATCCTTGTCTTTCCTTGTTTATTTCTTGTTTCCTTCTGGCATATTCTGAGTTGGTGCATTAATGTCTTCCATAATTATTGTTTTGATCATTTCTCCTGGTAATTCCAATGCTTTGCACTTTTACATATTTCAGCGCTATGCTGTTTGTGCATCAAACTCATCCATGACTTTACACATTCTGAAGCATTTTTATGGAATATGTAGACAAGGACAAGAGAGCTGTGTTACTTTTCTTTATTTACAGAGCATTTTGTGGAGTGAAGTTGCCTCTAGTGGCATCTCTTTAACCACTAAATTTGACCAAACCACACATAGTGCACAGAAATTCGTTGGCTCAGTAATTTCACTGTTGTTCTCAGAAATTCAGCCAATATCTTTTCTCTGAATGTAGTCCAGCCATTTCATGGAGCTCATGAGCTCTTCCAAGGTATTAGTTTACAATTTCTTAAATGATGGGGTTACTGTAGCAAAATGAGCAAGGTCTAATTTGTACCCAGACACAAATTTCTACTCTTGGCAAGACTTGCTCTATTTCATCCCCCAAAATTTACTGTAAAGATTAAAAATGCAGCCACAGTTGGGGTATTTTCAAAGAGACTTCAAGTTAAGCTATAATTCACATTTTGCCTTGCTGAATAAAGTTTAACCTATCTCAACAGGGAAGAAATTTCAACACAGTTCCTGGTCCTGAGTCCCTAAGCATCCATATTTGGAGTTTGATATTTCACAGGATTTGGTGAGAGACAATAACAGGGATTATTTTCCCCTCCTGACATCATCTTTTCAAAATATACTTATATATACCTTTAGGCACTTACGCTAGCATTCCTTAACCTTACATTCCTAGAAGTGAAATTCTCATATCAAAGGATGAGCAACTTAAAATTTTGGTATGTAATTTGAAATTGCTCTTTGAAAATCTTATCCCAATCCACACAATCACATTGGGTGTAGAACTTCCTGTTTCCCATGCTCTCACTGAACTAGGTGTTATCACTTTCTTATGTGTCCAATATGGCAGAAAAAAATATTTCATTGCTTTAATTTGTGTTTCTTTCATTGCTAGTAAGTTTGAACATTTTCCTAAATTTAATGGCCATTTGTATTTCTCATGTTAATTGCTTGTTCATATTCATTGCCCATTTTTCTATTGGGTTATTTGTATTTTTCTTATTTGTCTTTAAGAGCTGTGTGTAGGGGTATAAATCTTTTGTCATATTGATGAGGTCCTTAAAGCATTCTGTAGTCCAGCCATTTACATATCTGACCCAGCTGAGTTTTTCTTTTCTTTTTTTTTTTTCCACACACACACACACACACACACACACTGTATTTTATTTTTACAAGAGATAAATAGACTGACACCAAGCATTGTACATGGATGACCACAACAAAAGCAACAATGATTGCAATTAGCTGAGTTTTTCTTACTGATCATTTTTCAGTATCAAAATATACTGCAGGGCTTCCCTGGTTGCACAGTGGTTAAGAATCCACCTGTCAATGCAAGGGACATGGGTTCGAACCCTGGCCCAGGAAGATCCCACATGTCACAGAGCAACTAAGCCCATGTGCCACAGCTAATGAGCCTGTGCTCTAGAGCCCGTGAGCCGCAACTACTGAGCCCACTTGCCACAACTACTAAAGCCTGCACGCCTAGAGCCCATGCTCTGCAACAAGAGAAGCCACCGCAATAAGCCCGCGCACTGCAACAAAGAGTAGCCCCCACTCCCGCAACTAGAGAAAGCCCGCACGCAGCAACGAAGACCCGACACTGCTAAAAATAGATTAATTAAATAAATTAATTTAAAAAAAAAATTCTAAATACACTGCAAAGTGGGTAGGTATTGTTATTCCCATTTTAGAGATAAGAACAGAATTCAGAGAGGTTAGGTGGACAGAAATTGACAGAAAACCAGGATCGGGTTCTGAAGTTCAATGCATTTTGTCCTCAATCCCTGGAAGTCTTGCACAACTTTGTTACTGGAGCTGTGGTCGCTGCCGCTTCTACTGATGCTCTTTTGGCTTCAGACAGTGCAGTCAATTTCCATTTGACCCAGAAACATCTACTGCCCCTCAAAGCCTGAATAACCTCTAAAATCTTTACCTAGGACCAACTTGGTTTAAAGTCCTGCCTCCTTAAATTCATGGAGTTTCGTTTTGCAAGAATATCTACGTTCCATCTTAAGGGAAAAATACGTTATTCTGTTTGGGTTTGTTTTGTGTTCAAGAAGCCAGAGAACAATTCTGTGGGTTGAGGCAGAGCCATGCTGCGAGGCTGCCTCCCATTTGGTGTTTGCCACGAACCCTGGAGAGCTCTGATCCCCATCACAGGGCCTTCGCTGCAGATTTCCTTCCAGAGTCTGAGGTTGACTAGATGGACCCACCGTGTTATTCACAACCTTTAGTTGATGCCAGCCTGCTGAACTGCTTCGATGAAGAAACAGGCAAAAGCTAAAACTCACAAGGTATTTTGTTTCACTGTTGCGGCACCAAACCAGCATTCTTTTTTTTAGAAGCACCACACCTCTTTGGTGAGTGGACATGGGTAGACGAGAGGCAAGCTGGCCAGCCCAGTGATAAAAGCCAGTGCCAATAAGCGAGTCAAATGACAGGGTGGCAGAACTGGTCTAACACAGCAGCGTGTCCAGACCATGCAGTCTTTGTTCAAGTGTCCGATCCAGGCCACCCCTGTCTGGTCTCCAGCTGTAGGTGGTTTTGGCTGTTCACCCCCCAGAGCAATTTCTAGACCAGTGACATTCTCGCTTACGTTGCCTGCAGGGTTTTGTTTGTTTGGTCTCCTCTGGGCTTTAGAGACTCTAGAAAGTGGCCACAGTAAAGGTCAACCCTGGGCAATTTGAAGTTCTATGTGGTGAATGCCTTGAGTACAGGAGGAATTGTTCCTAAGATGGTGGTTGCCCCAGAAAGGTTTGTTGAGTTCTGGGGACTCTGTATACAGATTTACTTGAATTAACCACTTAAATTCACAAACCGGAGAGGAACCGAGGGGACGGGCAGGGACGGAGAGGTGGTGCCTGTAAACTCTAGGGTCAGACTACAGGACTGAAACATTGACTATGTATTCAACTTGGGCAAGACACCTCGGCTTTCTTGGTGCCTTCCTCATGGGTAATGGTACCTACGCTGCAGGGTTATCTGAGGATTAAATTGGATAACACACTAGCCTAGCAAACATGGGAACATTAGCTAAAGCCATCAAAGTCATTGCAGTGCCACATCTGCTGCTGCCTTTCCTGATGCTCTGAGGGCCCAGTTCCCTTCAGCACCCATTTTAGGGGTTCTCAGACCCACCTCTGCGTTTTCCTTAAAATTCAATCATAGCACTACATTTCTGAATTTAAATTACACGTACAAATTTGAAATAGCATGACATTAACATACACGCCTCATGAAATGATGACCACAATAAGTTTAGTGGACATCCATCATCTTGTATAGATACAACGTTAAAGAAATGGAAAAAAAAAGTATTTTCCTTGTGATAAGAACTCTCTTAACAACTTTCATATATAACATACGATACAGTGTTGTTAAATTATTCAATGGAGGCTTTTTAAATGGCACTTTGGTGGTAAGGAGTATTGAAGGTTGTAACTAAGTCAATTCCATCAATGCAAATAATTCATCACAGCAAAGAACTTCAAAACCAATCATTCTCTTTTCCCTATAGCACAAAAACACAGATACCTAACGCTTAAGAAATGATCATTATGAAAGAAAAATAGGTGCACAGATGGCACTGCCCTTGGCTTATGCAACTTAGTAAACCAAACTCCCTCCCCCCGATTTGTGCTATGAGTGAAGCAAAGTTTCAATTACACATAACTAAACATACAGCGCTGAGTGTTCTAGAATGATCTGATTTCAAATACCCTAGGCAGAGACCTGAAGCTGAGCCTGGTTGGAGCCGTAGGTCTGGGGTGGAGGTTGGGGTGTGAGTGTGTGTGAGGCCATCATGGAGGCAATATCTACCCGGGATGTGGAGAACCAGCAGGCCTGCAGGGTTTTCCCTGTTTGTTTGCTTGACTTTTTGTTTGTTTTTCACTTGTACCGAAGGCACAACCAGAACACAAGAATGTAAATTCTGTTTTAATGATTACCTAAGTCATTATTATTGTTATTTAATTTTCTGGGAAGGCACACTTTATTTTAAAACGACAATGACACCAGACCATGGAAATACAGTCACTGCCCCCTTATATGGCTCTTCTTTCAGTCCTCACTCTGGGTCAGGGTCGCAGGTGACAGAGGAGCAAGGCCTGACCTCTAAGAGGGCCAGCTTTGCCCAAACACTGGGCAGCATGAGCCCAGCACACTCAGACTTTGTGTGCTACAGCAGACCCCTTGCTGTCTGCATCGGACAGCAACTTTTCCCAAGATGTCAACATCACAGGATGCTAATAATGAGAAGCATTCTGTGTTCCGAGGCATTACTAGGCACCCAGAAACGTGAGGCAGCTACCAACTTAGCCCAGCATCTCCCCTGCCCCATCAGGGTTAATAGGAGGCAAAGATGAAAGGAAGGGAGAAATGTACAATAAAGGAAAAAAGGGAGGAGACTGAAGGCTGGAATGGGGAGAGGGGAGGCAGGGAAGACAGGACGGGGGCAAAGAGAGGGGGTAACATTCCCCCCGGGAGGATCTCAACCTGACCCTGGAGCCTGGAGAGCAAAGATCTTTCCCTTCTTCCCTCCCTCCTTCCTACCTTCCTTCCTTCCTTCTAAATTCTTTTCTTTCTTCCTAGTTTTCCTTTCTTCAGAGCCTCAAGGGAGAGTTGGTAATTCTTCATCCTTAAGGAATTATGACAAGGTTTAGAGCTCCTGGAATGTGCAGTGTCTCAGAAACACTAGGAATTTATTATCTATTTCCAAACAAAGCAATAATTAGATCACTCCAGATAACTAATATCATGTTTTCAGAAGCCCTGAGTAGATGATAAGCTAATATTTGTACAGTTGACCTTAAAAATGTGACAGCTGAGAGGCTTCTGGAGAGATGCCCAGAAAGGCACCAATTATGAAAGGGTTTAGCAAGTTGTGTGGAGAGGAACTTTCGGAATTCTTTTAAAAATACGTTTTCCATTTTGTAAATCACTATACTAGAGTAACTGTGGAATTATTCTTTGACAGTATAATTACATTTTAATTGTAGAGCAATTAAGTGTTCAATAGTCATAAAGGGGAAATCCAGTAGCCAATCAGCTGCCACCGCTATGAAATATAGACTGTGGTTTGTATGGTAGAAGACTTCGGTTCCCTGGTGACCATTGGCATCTTTCAGTTGGGTTCAAGCATTTGCAAAGACAGTGAGGACTTTCTCAAAGGCAGCTGGACACTCAAGTACCCCAAAAAAACAGCCAGTGTCTGTCAAAACCCAGCTAGAGGCTATTTTGCAAAATGTTCTGAAGACATATTTAGGAAAATATTCCCTGGTGTGCAATCAGCTCCCATGAGACAATGAAGTCTCCATAGAGAAAAGGAAGCTTTTTGCAGGGGCCTGGGTAGGTATAGGCGCCTCACCCAAGATTCTCGCTGGAGGTCCATTCAGAACTGTTCTCTTTTCTTTCCACTCTAAATGCGAAGCACTTTGGGCTAGAAACCACAACTAGCACGAATGAGCAATGAAATGGTCCTTAATCCAAAAGATCCGAGTGTTATTTTCTCCCCCATTTTGACACTTCCCATCCCCCGCCTCCCTCACTTACAGATCTGCTGTCTGAGCTCTGAGGTTGATCAACACTGCAAAGCCTTTTCACTGTAAACTACTTTCCCAAACACCTGCCTCCTAAAATACTAAAAGTTTTATCTCCAATATAATTTTTAATCCCCTGTGGCGATGCTCATTGGGTCTAAAATGGTAGTTGGGACTTTGGGGCAAATTGGCAGCTATTTAGGAAACTGGAGTCTGCTTTAAAACAGATCTGGAGGTTCCTATTACAAATTAGATACTAACTGATCTACATCCTTAAGCGGGTAGCGAAGTAAGTCATTTCTGAACTTGAAGGCAGGACCAAACTAAACTCCATCAAGGAGATGCAAGGGAAAGGACAGGAATTAGCTGAAGGGGATGTAGGTGAACATGACCTCTTGGGGTGATTTCAGCAGGCTTACAGAGGGCAGAGAGGAGGGACCTTTCCGGTGTTTAACAAACCAGCTGCTTGGGTAAAAAGTGTTTCTCGAAGTCCGTGGTGTCAGTAAGTCCCCCCTTGGCTGATTTCCAGCTACCCACGTGTCACCACAGAATTCAGAGTTGGAGAGAAATGCCCACCGTTTACTTTCACACCCTATTTTTCTCTGTCTCATTTATGGATCATTGGAGAGTTAGTTGAAGACTTCATATCCCCCCGAATATTTCAGATCCCACTCTGTGATGTATTTTAAGGATGGACAGACATAAAGTGGTCTTCAATTTTTCTAGGAAAGTAGATACTTGCCATTTGTTTTTGGTTGCACAGAATCCAAAACCCGTATCTGTGGGTTGGGAATACCCCACCTCTTGAATCTTGATACAAAGCCGAACCAGAGGTGCCAGATCCTCTCTTTCCCAGCATCCCTTGCAGTTAGGGCCTGGTCATGTTACCAGGCTCCACCAATCAGATGTGCACCACCTCCTTTAATTGAGAGCTGGTGGCACAGGAAGCAGAGAGGCAGACCCTTGTCGTGGAGAGGGACCCCGGCTGCAGCCCCACATCAAGGGCCCAAGCCTCCCTTCTGCTGCCCGTTTCCCAGCCTAGTCCTGGGAGCGGCCCGATTCTCTTGCTCTGCTAAATCAGCCAGAGCTGGTGCCGGTTGCCCTGACGCTGGACCTTCAGCGGGGTTCATACTTCCACGGCCAACAACTCACCACACACAGAGCAGTATGACGTCACTGTTAAGGTGAAAGTAAAATCAGGAAGGGAAGATCTTCTTCATCCTCACTCGGTGGAAAACAGTCTGGCTGTTGTGAGAGGGCAAAGCTGTCTCTGGAGCCGGGCTGTCTGGGCCCCCATCTCAGCCCCAGCACACCCTGACCGAGGACACGGTACCCTCCTCCCTCCTCTGGACCTCTAGTGGGTACCAGTGCTCACAGGATCGTGGTGAAAAGAAGAGATGTGGGGGGGCGGGGAGCTTCTCACATGGCGCAGTGGCCTCGGCCCCTGTTCCAGGCATGTTCCTACTGTTCCTGTGTGTCATGCTTTACTACGCACAGCATCTTAACCATCTAACGTTATGTGGAGAGAAAATATTTTTATCCTGTACCGCAAACTATATTTTACGAAGGCAGCATTCAAGATTTTGCCATTGGATCCTGGACCCCCCAGAGTCTACTCATATTCTCCAAGTGTCCGTGGGACCCAGGGAGGACCACCCCGGCAAGGAGGTAGCCAGGTTCGGACAGGCTCACTGAAACCAGACTCATCTTAAATCTCCCTTCCATCTGCATCTTTTGCCTGATGGTTAAAGTGCTTATCATGAGAATGAATCTCAGGCTCCGAAAGGTTACAGGACTTGCAGATTTTAGGCAGCAGAGCAAGAGTTGCTCCTGGACCTTGGGCCTCCCTGGTGTGGACGTCTGTGCCATTTCCTCGACGGCAGCAGACAATTAGCAAGATGTTTCAGACACCGTGTGTAGTGGTTGGTGCAGGAGGGGACAATTGAGGGGAAGGTGTTTTCTCACGCACAGAGCATGCGATTATAAACTGGTGTGTTTTTTTTTATGAAAAGTGATTAGGTTAAGATGCTACAAGAGCCTTGAGAATATTCACAATCTTTGTCTAATTCCACTTCCAGGAATCTGTCAATGGGACTCAATCAGAGATGAAGTCAAAGCTTTTTCCTTGTTTCCACATAGAATATATTAACACAACTCTGTGAAGTATTGGTATCAAGCATATAAATTTAATCCATGTACAGACAGATTGAATGACACAATTAACACATTTGGTCTAATGTATATTTACAAAATCCCTCATCCAACAATTACAGATCATTTTTCAAACCCTCACGAACTCATACAAAAATTGACCATATGTCAGGCTACAAAGCCAATCACAAGAAATATCAATGAATCAATATGATATAGAGATACGGTCAAAGCTTTAAACTCAAGGTTATTTCAGCTTTATTTATAAAAGCAGAAAGCGGAAACAATGGAAATAACTTAAAGGGGGAAATGATTGAAAAATGGTAATGCATCCCTTTAAGCAGCCATTATTATAGTGCATGTTTTCAATGGCACGAGAAATTGCTCATGAGGTAATGGTAAGTGAAAAAAGACAACTATATTCAGCATATCAATTTCATATATAAAACTGAAACAAAAAATGGTAAGAATGATTCTACCTAGCCAGAGGGGTCACTGGTGATTCACAGTATTTGCCGAAATCTCTACAATGAAATTTTGTGAAAGAACCAACAGAATTCTCTAGTACACATTTTATTTATTTAGTTTTCTAAATTTATTTTCCCCAGCTTTATTGAGATATATTTGACCTATAAACCGTGTAAATTGAAGGTGTACAATGTGATGATTTGATACACATATTTCCAAATGATTACCACAGAAGGTTAGGTAACACGTCCATCACATTACATAACTCCTTTTTTTTTTTTTTTTTTTTTTTACTTTTCAGGGAAGCATTTATTATACCCATATATAATTCCAGTCTGGACATACTGTATATGATATCAGAAGCTTAGAGTCTTTGCAATGAGTCGGTACATAACTGCAATTTTTTTTTTTTGTACTGAGAATGTTTAAGATCTGCTCTCGTATCAACTTTCAAGTTTCTAATACAGTATTTTTAACTATAGTCACCATGCTGTACTTTAGATCCCAGAACTTTTTCATCTTCTAACTGGAAGTTTATACCCTATGACCAGCATCTCCCCACTTCCCCACCCTAAGACCTCAGCACCACCATCTTATCCTTTGTTTTCATGCACATTAATGTATTAAAATAAAAATGTACATGTATAGCAATGAATCTAGATAATCTGGATCCCAATATAAAAAAGAAAGTGTTCTAATGAGATTATGTTAAAAGAAGAAAAAAAACTGATGGCCTTACAACAAAATGAGGACACAGATGATGGAAAAGAGGCAGCATGGAAGCAAAGAGAAGGCAGACGTTGAATATTGACACAAGACAAAGTTGAGGTCTATTAAGAAAATGCATTGTGAGAAACTTGTCATTTTAGAGGAATGAATTATAAAATTCATCAGGAAAGTCTGTCCTCAGACTTTCTGCCACTGACCTACTGTTGGCCAGAGGAGTTGGGGACACTAGTCTCTTTCTATGCCGTTTGCTTCATCCCTAACAGCACAAATACCATGAGTGACCTCGCAGCGTTGCCGTGGAATTGAATGACCTGTATGTGGAAGCACTCTTGCACAAGAACCTGGATAATAGCTGCTCAATAAATTTCCTTTTCATTTCATGTGTCAAACAACATGGCAACAAAATATGCAAAGGAAAATTGATTAGACCTACAAGGGAAGTGGACAGAAATACAATTGTTATATGAGATTGTAACTCACTGTTGTCGAAATTCACACAATAGCAACCACCTGACATTGTCTGGGGGATCACGAGACAAACAAAAGGGTTTTGTAAGCCAGAAAGTAGCATGACAGTGTTAGTTATTTTCATGATGCTAAATAATATTTATGGGAGTGATTATATTTTTCTCAAGGTCATAAAGAAATTCTCAATAAATTTTAAAGAAGTCGAAATCTTGCAATCCATATTTATGAACCCAATATAATATCTAATATTAGTCATTTATATTTAAACCAGAGAAAGTCCATCCCCTCCAACATTTTCAAGTGCTCTCCTGAATAATACTTATGTATAACAAATGAAATGATTTAATAGTAATTGATTTGGAAAATAAAACACAATATATTGAAATAAAATTATAATAATAAATCAAAGCATGCCTTAAAAATGTTATTGAATATTAACTTTTCGAAGAAGGATTGATTAATGGGCTCTAATTTCACTGAAGAAATCACAAAGACATTTGAAAGATTTGGTAATAAAAAATGTTTAAAATATATAAATGAGGACAGGCTGAGATAATACATTCCAGCAAATATCCAGACTCCATAAAGAGCTCACAGAAGTTGATTAGAAAAAAGTTAAAGCTCCAACAGATAAGTGGACAAAGGGTTTCAACACACAGAGCATACTTCATTGTTAACTTGTATATAATAGATGGAAAGGTAAATGAGAATACTTAATTAAATACCCATAAGCTCTTCCTATGTGCTGGGCATCATTCTAAGTGTTGACATAGTAACTCCTTCCACCCTCCCAACATCCCTGTAAGGTAGATAACGTTGTTGTACCCATTTTACAGATGAGGAAAAGAACCCCAGGAAGGAGGAATGACTCACCCACAGTCACCCAACCAGGAAGTGGCAAAGCCAGGATTCAAGCCCAGGGTGTATTGCCTCAGTCACTTGGGGACTGCATCCCCAAGGATGAAGAAGCAGAAGGTGCGTACATGAAGATGTGGACACAGCATGGTTTATAGTGGTTAAAACACAGACACAACCAACAATGTGGGAAAGCTGAAATCAGTAACTGACATCAACTGAAGAACTTTGACATTGTCATTAAATTTGTAATGAAGCCAACTTGGAGCAACTTGAAAAATATGATGTTGAGTGAAAAGAACATAAATTGCATGCACGCTATGTTTGCAATGATGAAAGCATGCGTGCATATAGACTACGATGGGAAGGCTGTGTGGAAAGTGAAAACAGTTGATGTGGCTATAAAACTGTATGTGTATAATATCAAAGAGAGGAGTGGTTGGAGAGGAAACGGTACACAGTGTTCGAGAACTCTCTGCATTTCCCCCAGTACAGTACCCTCTCTCACTGAAGGGCTTCCCAGGGCACAGCAGCTCCCTGCCCACCCACCCCATCAAGGCTGCCTGTTCTTCATCCTTCAGTCTCATCACCTCCTTTGGGAGGACTTCCCTGTGCCCCGCCCTTCCCTGGCATCCTCTGTGTTTCCGCAGCAGCCTGTTTCTCCTCATTTTGCAAGGCTGGCTCCTTTTCTTGCCTGCAGCTCCCAGAAGACCCTTGAGGGTACGGCTACATCTTCTCCACCACGTAGCCCTAACTCCCAGACTGGGATGTACTTTTTGAAGAACTCAGACATCTAGGTACTGTGGATGAAGCTCTAAAAGCTTCATAACATTTGTCGGAAAATGCACATTTCCCCCTCCCCCGAGAATACCGTAAATTTTAACCCAGAATTTCATATTAAACGTGAGGCATCCCAGAGTATCGTAAATGAGACGATTGCTAGGTAATCTTTCTTATGGAAAGGGAATGTAAGACAGTATATACCTATTAAACTGAGATGTCAAATAATTTTAATCTTAATTCCAATAGCTCCACTGTAATAACAATACTTTAAAAACTTGCACATTTTTCTAACTAGCATACTTCAATTTACAACACTTTGATGTGAATTGGTGTGGTTCTTAAAATGGCCCCGGGGAAGTAAGGTTTTTATTTATCCTGTTTGACCTACATGGGGTGGAGGTGACATTGCAGGTGGTACAGCTTGCGCGAGGGCATCCAGCTGAGAAAGCCCACCTCTTTAGGAGATACCGAATGACACCTGGGAGAAACATTCAAAAGCGGATAAGTGCAATCCTGAGATGGCTCCAGCTCTTCGGTGACAGTAAAACAAAGTGGCTCACAATTTGTCCTTTTCAAAGCAGTGTCACGTGTCAGTTTGGTTCCTGTACCCACCCTCCCTCTGAAGTTTCCAGTACCGGGGAACCCTCTCACCTCAGGACAGCACCTTGAGAGGGGTATGTGCATTAAGATGTCAATTGTATAGATTCAGGAACTGAAGAGGAGGGAGGTGAAGTAATATTCCTAAGACCGCACGGCTAGTAAACGGGAAAGCCAGGGCTTGAATTCAGCAGTTCTGGGTCTGAGCTCACAAGCAGCCCACTAGACCCTAACTCAGCAGGTCTGGGTCTGAGCTCACAAGCAGCCCGCTAGACCCTAACTCAGCAGTTCTGGGTCTGAGCTCACAAGCAGCCCGCTAGACCCTAACTCAGCAGTTCGCGAAGACCAGGTTCAGCGTCATCTGAAAATTTGTTACAGGTGCAGACTCTTGGCTCCACCTCGCCCTTCTACATCTTAACCTCCGGGAGTGGAGCCCAGGATTCTGTGTTTCTGCAGACCCTCTGGTGATTCTGATGTCCTCATCCTCGTGTGGGTATCCATACACAGGCGTATACGTGTATACACGCACATACACAAACACGTACGCACACGTGTGCCCGTGCACACATATACACATACCTGTGGGCGTGCATGTACACACACATATATATCTACACGGCTGTTAACTGGTGGGATGAGAGCTCAAATCCAGGTGTTCCGACACCTAATTCTACTCTTTCAGGGGACTCTACCAGCTGTTCTCCATCCCACCTGAACATTGAATCACTTGGAGATTTTGAAAGCAACCCATCAACAACAATAACAAAAAGCACAAAGAAACGAACAGCAAACGTTGTCTAGACCCCATCCCAGGATAAGTGAGTTAAACTTTCTGAGGGTGGTGCCAGGCACTGCATTTGTTTAAAGCTCCCCAGATGCCAAACAGCTGTTTCCCCGGTCCGTCTGATAACCCCTGGCTATCTGTTTATATCTGAGAGCCAGGCCCTAAAAAGTGGCCAGGAAGCTGTGGGGCAGAGGGGGTGTCAGCTGTGGTTCACTATAGCGGTCACTGTCAGGAGATCACCTGGGCCACATCTCTGGGGAACCTTAGCATTTGTTCTCTAAGAGGTTGGGCGCTAAGATGAACAGGAAGTGTTCACCGCTGGTGGGCAGTGTCCCTGGAGTAGGTTCTCCTGGTCTGCTTCCACAGGGAGGTGTCAGGATTCAAGTGGGGAAGAAGCCTGGGGTCTGAGCATCCTTATGAAAACCTTGCTCTGGGCCTTTGGGGACCACGGTGTGAGTCAGATAGCTCCCTTGCTTCCTTGGTACAGTTCTCTCTTCTTTCATGCTATCTGTATAGGCTGATAGCCCCTTTTTTTGAAACCCCTTTATTATTGTTTTGGGGGTATTTCAGGAAGAAGGGCTACTCAATGCGTGTGTTAAGCCTGCCGCCTCCAACCAGAGAGCTGTACAAAACTTCCTAACAGGGCCCTCCTTCATCCCAGCTTTGTGTTCAGACACACCCTCCCTTACTCTCTAGGAAAACAGCCCCCTCTCATCCTCACATGCTTACTCTGTTCTCTCCTTCCACAGGGCCTTTGCACATGCCCTTCCCTCTGCCAGGAACACTCTTCCCTTTGCAGTCTGCCTACCTAACTCCTTCTCACCTGTCATGGTCCAGTCCAAGCACCGGTCCCTGAGTGGGGTCTTCCCTGCAGGACACTGTAGTGTGGTTTGATTACTTTATTAATGTCTGTCTTCCCAACTCAACTGCAAGTTCATGAGGCCAGAAAGCTTGTCTGATTGTGTGCACCACTGCATCTATCTTCTCTACTCAGTAAATATGTTTTGAATGAACAAATGAATGAATGGGCAGGTGGGGCTTGAAGGCGTTTTCATTACGGCAATTGTGCGGGGTGGTACGAACTGGCTTCACAGGCTGGCGAAGTTGCCGCATCTCAAGACTCTTTCAACAATATGAGAACTGTTCAGAGCTTCCCTGGTCTACAGTCAAAAAACTTAAAAGTGAACTAAACTGGGCTTTTACTGAAAAGATCTCTAAGACCAAAGTACACAGGTATTGCAAGCCTATTTAATATTTAATATTCAGTTTCTAATACTAGCATCCTAGATTAAAGAGAGAGTTAGGCCACCTGCATTCAGTCCTTTCTTCTACTTCTCACCAAACATCTGTCCATCTGATTGATATGTTAGGATCTCAGTAAAAAGGACGCAAAATCCATGTCGAGTTGAGTTTTGTGGCAAACCTTAGGAACATTCAATAAAAGCCATAAAACAAATGAAGCTGCAGATATTGTGGATGGAAAAAATGCTGCCACTTGCAGTGATGAGTCTTTGGGTGGTTGAACGCGATTCTCTGAGTTCCATTCCCTTGAACAAGCAGCCTGTCAAGGAAATGTGGATGCAAGTGATGGCCTCATTCTTTGATACGGTTGTTAAGTGTTCCTCCATCCAGTAGAACATTAAACAAGCAGAGTCCGGGACAAGTTCTCTACTATGAGCCTTGGTCCAGATTGCCACCCCTGCCTAATCCACCACCCCCTGCCCACATAAGCATTCTAAATCTGGCCCTTGCTGTGACAAAGGCTTCTTAGTTTTCTACGTAGCAACTAAAAGCAGACTGGTCAAGAATCCAGAAACCTGACGTTTTACACCAGCACTGCTCCTGGCTAGCTTGGGCATGGGAAAAGTCCATTTTCCCTGTTTTTGTGTCTCTTTACTCAGTGATGATGTGGGACTAAAGGAGCTTTAATTCCTTCTCGTTCTAATATTTTGTGCTTCTTTTATGAGTTCTGGCCCTCAGTGTCTTTTACTTGCATGGGACACCACTGTGTCTTGCTTGATTATGACTGGCAAGGCGGGGAGGTACCCAGGATTGGAGAGAGAGGTTTGCGATCCGGGCAGGCTCCCAGATGAGAGTGACAGATTGGTGGGAATTAGAGAACCCTGTAGATTTTAGGGACGGAAAATTGGTCTAAAACATACTCAGAGGAAAATCAGTAAGCTATCAGGATTGCGTATTCACTCTCTATTGCTGTGTAACAGATTACCTCAAAACTTAGTGGTTTAAATACTCCATCTCATGGCTTCTGTGGATCAGAAGTCCGAACACAGCTTTTCTGCAGCCTCTGCTCAGGGTTTCCAACAGGCTGAAATCAAGGTGTCACGGAGGTGTTAGCAGCTGAGAGTGGACAGGGGAACGCTCTGCTCCCAAGCACAATGGCTGTTGGGAGGATGCAGTTCCTCACTGGCTCTCCAACAGGATGGCCGGCTCCATCCCACTGTGCAAGCAGGAAGGGGGATACTCTGCCAGCAGAACAGAAGTCACCATTTTATGTAACTTAATTATGAAAATGACCTCCATCACCTTTTACATCCTACTGGCCAGAGGCAGGTCCCCACATGCAGCCCACAACAGGGTGGGAAGATCTCACATCTCTCCATCCTCCTGGAAGTGAAGTCTGTTGGGAGCATCAGGTCTTGCATGGTGGCCAACATAGGCATTGAGAGGGCACCAGAATGGAATATTACTCAGCCACTAAAAAGAATGAAAAAATGCCATTTGCAGCAACATGGATGGACCTAGAGATTATCATACGAAGCGAAATAAGTCAGGAAGAGAAAGACAAGTACCATATGATATCATTTATATGTGGAATTTAAAATACGACAAATAAACATGTCTATGAAACAAAAACAGACTCACAGATACAGAGAACAGACTTGTAGTTGCCAAGAAATAGCGGGTATGGGGGAGGGAGGGATTGGGAGTTTGGGGTTAGCAGATGCAAACTATTATATATAGGATGGATAAACAACAAGGTCCTACTGTATAGCACAGGGAACTGTATTCAATATCCTGTGATAAACCATAATGGAAAAGAATCTGAAAAAGAACATATAAATGTATAACTGAGTCACTTTGTTGTACAGCAGAAATTAAACACAACATTGTAAATCAACTATACTTCAATAAAATTTTTTAAAAATAAAAGGGGCACCAGTGCTGTGTCAGTGTCCTGGGGCCACCCTAACAAATCACCTCAGCTTAACCACAGAAATGTGTTGTCTCACAGGCCTCTCTCCCAGCTTCTCGTGACCTCAGGTGTCCTAGGCTTGTAGATGTGTCTTTCCCATGTCTTCACATTGTCTTCCCTTTGTGTACATCTCTCTCTGGGTCCACATTTCCCCATTTTATAAGGACACCAGACATCTCGGGCCATCTAATGGCCTCAACTTAATCATCCACAAAGACCTTACTTCCAAATAAGGTCGCATCTAGGGTTTTGACTTGTTTAAAGTAGGCCATTGTTTTGTTTTGTTTTGTTTTTCCTGAAACATTGAATATTTCTTATTTATGTTGGGGTGCAATTCACATAACATACAGCTAACCATTTAGAAGTGAACTATTCAGTGACATTTAGTCCATTCGCAATGTTGTGAAACCACGACCTCTATCTAGTTCCAAAATATTTTCATCACCCCAAAAGGAAACTCTGTACCCATGAAACAATGGCTCCCCAGCCCTGGCAACCCCCAACCTATGCCTTTGCTTTTTTTTTTTTTTTTTTTTTTTTTTAAATTTATTTATTTATTTATTTATTTTTGGCTGCGTTGGGTCTTCGTTTCTGTGTGAGGGCTTTCTCTAGTTGCGGCGAGCGGGGGCCACTCTTCATCGCAGTGTGCGGGCCTCTCACTGTCGCGGCCTCTCTTGTTGCGGAGCACAGGCTCCAGACGCGCAGGCTCAGTAGTTATGGCTCACGGGCCCAGCTGCTCCGCGGCATGTGGGATCTTCCCAGACCAGGGCTCGAACCCGTGTCCCCTGCATTGGCAGGCAGATTCTCAACCCCTGCGCCACCAGGGAAGCCCTATGCCTTTGCTTTTTAAGGGATTATTTTGAGTATACTGAGCTTACTCTGGTCCATCCCCCTACCCTTCACCTGGGCATCCCCAGAGAGAGCTCACAATAATCTAGGGGTGAGTAATATTACCATGTTAGGCAGGGTTCTCCAGATAAACAGAGCCAACAGGATGTATATGTGTATAAATAGAGAGAGATTTATTTTAATTACTTGGCTCACATGATTGTGGAGGCTTAGTGAGCCTGCAATCTGAGGGGGTAGTTCCGGCAGGCCGACTCAGGGAAGAGTTGCAATTCAAGTCTAAAGGCCGTCTGCTGGCAGAACTCCCTACTGCTTGGGGGACATCAGTCTCTGGTCCTTGAGGCCTTCAGCTGATTGGGTGTGGCCCACCCACACGATGGAGGGGCAACTGCTTTCCTCAAAGCCCACCAACTGAAACGTAAACCTCACCGAAAGAAAACACCCCCCCCAGAAACACCTAGAATAACGTTTGACCAAACATCTGGGCACTGTGAACCAGCCAGGTTGACAAACACAATTAACCGTCATGACCGTGAATCATCACCCCCTTTCCAGAAGTGAGAAAACTGAGCTCCAGGGAGGTGAGCAGCCCCTGGTGAGATGGTGGAGCTGTTTGGTCCCAGACAGGCTGGCTTCAGTGTTCACACTCTATCCCCCATGCACAGCCTTCTGTCCACACACCAGCCTCAAATAAACTGCATCCGAGACCAGGGACCCCTTCTCACGCTGGGGTTTCTCCACCCTCCTGGTCTTGCTCATGTTGAGAGTTTCTTCCAGGCCCTTGGGCAGCAAGAAACTTGCAGGAGCTTCTCTGAAAGCAGCTCGTGTCTCCTATTAGGACACCTTTGGTTTCTACTGTCCTAACCCACCTTCTACAAGAGAACTGGATTTCCCCTCTTCTCCTACCTTCCTGGGTGTCTCCCTCCTCCCCCCTGGTCCCCTTGTCCCCCGGGCTTCACTGCAGTCCCTGTGGCTCACACACTCCCCTGACTATCCCTGCACTTACTGGCCTCAGAACTTTCCACGGCCTTCACTAAAATAAACATGTGAAAAGCACTTCAGCCTGCTGGAAATTACTGTGGGAGGAATGAACTGCAGGCCGCACATTCAGGTATGTAAGAAAAAACACTTTTAAACCAGACAGAGGAAGACAAATATCATATGATAACGCTTATATGTGGAATCTAAAAAAAAAAAAAAAGATACAAATGAACTTGTGTATGAAACAGAAGCAGACTCACAGACATAGAAAACAAACTTATGGTCACCAAAGGGGAAAAGCGGGGAGGGATAAATTAGGAGGCTGGAATTTACATATACACACTATTATATATAAAATAGATAAACAAGGACCTACTGCGTAGCACAGGGAGCTCTACTCAATACTCTGTAATGACCTACATGGGAAAAGGCTCTAAAAAAGAGTGGATATATGTATATGCATAACTGATTCACTTTACTGTACAGCAGAAACTAACACAACATTGTAAATCAACTATACCCCAATAAAAATTAATTTAAAAATAAAATAAAATAGATAACCAACAAGGACCTACTGTATAGCACATGGAACTCTACTCAGTATTTTATAATAACTTATAAGGGAAAAGAATCTGAAAAAGAATATATATATATATATATATATAACTGAATCACTTACTGTACACCTGAAACTAACACAACACTGTAAATCAACTATACTTCAATTAAATAAATAAATAAATAAGAAAAATCACTTTTATTTCCTAAAAGTAGCAGCACGGGGGCCACACAAAGGGGAGGGTGGGAGACTGCAGCAGGGGCAAGGGCAGGTCCTATCCATCCCCCTCAGTATGTCCAGTAACTGCCCCAGGCCTGCGGTGCCTTCCCTGTACCCTCAAGCCCAGCATCCCCTCCCCACCCTCCCTCTGAAGTCAGCCACGTGTGGGCCACTGACGTGGAGCCCAACCTGCCCCTCCTGGCCGGCAGAGCCTGGGGACCTCGGTCCCTCCTCCGTCTCTTAGAATCACCCCCAGACAATCCTGTCTCTGCTTTTCCCTAGAGGTAAACCGTGTCACTTCATGTCCTTTACAACACCCACCCTCAACTTCCATCACTACCAAGGGCATTGGAAACAGGTGTCCGGAAATCCAGCCCAAGCCTGGTTGGAAGTCTGGTCACTCCACAGCTGCCTTCAGCCTGAATGGGCAGAGGGACTAAAGAAAGGCAGGGGAGGAAAAACCACCCTCTATACCTCGAAAAGTTATTCCGCCAAAATGAAGAACGCGCTCGTGGAGTTTTCTTGGGACCTTATCAGAATGGCGTCTGGAGAGAAGGGTTTAGATGGGACGCACTGCTGTGACTTGGACTCCGCTTCCCAAAGCCCTGGCGTCTCACTTTGGAAATGGCACGAGGTGCCTGTTTGTCACAGGGACTCAGTAAAGAGAACACGCTTCGTCAACAGTTCAGTGCATCCCCCAAGAAATAAAAGCCACGGTGGTGAGAAGAAATGAAATTAAAAATTGAGAGCTGAGAGCAGCCTTAGAGATCGTCTAGTCCGATTTCCTGCTATGGATGGAGTCAAGGGCCTGAAAAATGAAATTACGTGTCCAGGCCTTCAGTGAATTAGGAAGGGATGCAGTCAGTACCCCCACTGTTGTCCCACGTAGGGGGGTTTCTCAACAGGCCCACAGCCCAGGTCCCGGGCAGGACCCCCTCAGTCAACCACCGAGGCTGTCTGGACGCCCACAGGTGATGAGACGCAGCACAGAAATCACGCCAATAGAACCAACAGCAGCTTTCCCTGGTGTTTGACAGCAGACGTTACAGAGGGATATTTCCAGATGTGTACGTAGCCATTTTACAGCACAGAACGCTTTTCAGAGGCAAATTTTACAAAATGCCTGTCCACAAGGAGGTAAGAGTGGGCCTTCAGAGAAAGAGGAAACCAGGATGGGTGAACATTTCTGCTCTCTTTGAATAAAACCACAAAAACCGCAGCAGGAACAAATGCGACAGAAGAAGGCTTCCTGCCAAACGTGGGAACGGGGGAGAGGAGATTCTTTCTTTATAACTGAGACAGAGACTGATCCCTCACCGGAAGCGGAAGATGTCTCTCCAGAGAACAGGCTGTTCCCACGGTCACAAACACGCTCATTTCCGAGAGACAAATGGGGCGACCCGGCAGCCCTCAGTTTATGTAATAATGTATCTCAGTATTTATGAGACTTTGCAACAAAGGCAACTGAAAGTGGGAGCAGAGTTCAATATAATGACATCCCAAGAACTATACACTTGGCTCTGAAAACAGACAAATGACAAAAAGAAATGACATGTATTTACTAAAAACTAAACAGAGAGCTTAAGTGTTTCTTTTTCTTATTATGCCATAGGTTAAATTTGGTCTTGTGGAAGATTGAAAGCATCTCAGAAGCCACAAACTTACTTCTAGCTTCTACTGGGATGGTCTCCGACTGCAGACAAGTTGTCCCAGCCACCATCTCAGCCGTGGCTTGTGCTGCTGTGAAGACAGGATGCCACGTGGTGGTCCTCATGGACAAGTTGTGCCAGTACCTTCTATCCCTACAGCTGATGAGCTTAATCTATGATCTGATTACAACGCCCAAGGAGACCCAAAGGCCTTTTGCAGAAGTGGCTCATAAAACAGGTTCACATAAACTAGAAATGAACACAAAAGCTGACTCCAGGGGTTTATCTTTGGAAGCACCAGCATGAGAAAGGAAAGCCGAGCTGACATTTCACGGCACTCCTAATTATGCCCCACATTTTTTTTTCTCTGCACCCCCTTTCTTCCATATCAAGAGTGAGTACAGGGCTTCCCTGGTGGCGCAGTGGTTGAGAATCTGCCTGCCAGTGCAGGGGACACGGGTTCGAGCCCTGGTATGGGAAGATCCCACATGCCGTGGAGCAGCTGGGTCCGTGAGTCACAACTACTGAGCCTGCGCGTCTGGAGCCTGTGCTCTGCAACAAGAGAGGCCGCGATAGTGAGAGGCCCGCGCACCGCGATGAAGAGTGGCCCCTGCTTGCCGCAACTAGAGGAAGCCCTCGCACAGAAATGAAGACCCAACACAGCCATAAATAAATAAATAAATAAATAAATAAACCCAAAAGTTTAAAAAAAAAAAAAAAGAGCGAGTACATTTGCTAAAATATCCTGGAATATGGAAACATGATGCAGCTTTTCAAAAATGACTATAGTTAAGAGGATTTCAAGAGCATTTTATCTTTTTTTTTTTTTTGAACTTTCATTGACTTTTTATTTTTTATTTTTTTAATTAATTTTTATTGGAGTATGGTTGCTTTACAATGCTCTGTTAGCCTCCACTGCACAACGAAATGAATCAGCCATACACATACAGATACCCCCTCCTTTTTAGACTTCCCTCCCATTTAGGTCAAGAGCATTTTACCTTGGTTGGACTATAATCCTAAAGAGCCCACTTCTAAGCACAAGCTTAATGTTACAATATTGGAAAAAAATAAAATAAAAAGTTTGGGCCATTTAATCAAATCACACAGCTACATCTTTATTGAAGAAAGAGGGACTTCCCTGGTGGCGCAGTGGTTAAGAATCCGCCTGCCAATGCAGGGGACACCGGTTCAATGCCTGGTCCGGGAAGATCCCACATGCCACAGAACAGCTAAGCCCGTGCTCCACAGCTACTGAGCCTGTGCTCTAGAGCCCGCGAGCCACAACTACTGAACCCACGCGCCGCAACTACTGAAGCCCTCGCACCTAGAGCCCGTGCTCTGCGACAAAGAGAAGCCACCGCAATGAGAAGCCCGCGCACCACGAAGAAGAGTAGCCCCCGCTCGCCGCAACTAGAGAAAGCCACGCGCAGCAACAAAGACCCAATGCAGCCAAAAATTAATTAGTAAGTTAATTTTAAAAAAAAGAAAGAAAGCTGCCATAGTCATGCAATATAGTCGCAGAATTAGTTTCAGATAGTAATGTAGAACAATAATAGATTAAAGAAGAAAAAAAGCCTGGGGTATCTCAACTGATAGAGAAAAAGTATTTAGTAATGCTCAATACCTATTCATTAAAAAAAGAAGTTCTCAGCAAACTGGAAGAAGAAATGAACTTCCATAACTTGATAACTTGCAGTCAGTCTTATCATCCTGTTGGAGAAACTTTAGACACATTCCTTTCAAGACTGGTAACAAGACAAGAATGCCCACTATTACAGGTACTGTTGAAGATACTGACAGAGGTCTGACCAATAATGAAGGGGAAAAAATAAAGATAAGAATTAAAGAGAAAGAGATAAAAAAATCATCATTTACAGACTGAACAATTTTCTACCCAGAAAAACGAATGGATTCCACAGACAAAGTATTAAGAGTGAAAGAAAGATTATTCTCCAAGCTTTTGGGTACAAGATCAACCTTCCATAGCAATTCTCTACATCACATACACAGAACACAGGTGCATAATTATATGATCATCTCAGTAGGTACAGCAGAAGCATCTGACAAAATTCAATATTCATTCATGTTAAAAGTGGGCATTAACCTGACAGTAAAGGGACCCTCCTTAATTTGATACATTAAGAAAAGAAAAGAAATACAAAAAGCCCTTCTAAACTTTGTGGTTAAATGTGAATTGTTTTTTTTTTGTTGTTGTTGTTTTTTGTTGTTGTTGTTTTTTATAGCTACTTTATTTATTTATTTATTTTTGGCTGTGTTGGGTCTTCGTTTCTGTGCAAGGGCTTTCTCTAGTTGCGGCAAGCGGGGGCCACTCTTCATCGCGGTGCGCGGGCCTCTCACTGTTGCGGAGCACAGGCTCCAGACGCACAGGCTCAGTAGTTGTGACTCACGGACCCAGCTGCTCCACGGCATGTGGGATCTTCCCAGACCAGGGCTCGAACCCGTGTCCCCTGCATTAGCAGGCAGACTCCCAACCACTGCGCCACTAGGGAAGCCCCAAATGTGAATTGTTGAATTGTTTTCTCTAGACCAGAAACAAGACAAAGATGCCCACTGGCACCTCTTCTAAACATCACACTGGAGGTTCTAACAGTGCGATAAATCAAGGGGACAAAAAGACGTAAGGGTTGGAAAGGAAGGTATATAACTGTCATTACTTGCTGACAACATGATGTTAATAAGAAAAGCTAGATTAAATATTAGAATTAATAAGCAAATTTATCAAAGTCACTGGATAAAACATCAATATTTAAAACCCAATTTTATCTCTTCATATCAACAATAATCAACCAGAAAATTAAATTTTAAAACATTTTAGTAACATCAAAAATTATCAAATACCTAGGAATGGATCTTATCAAAGACATGCAAGCCCTTTATAAGGAAAACTACTGAATATTAATGAGAAAATTTTAATAAAAAACTAAATAAATGGAGAGATAGACCATGTTTATGTATTGAAAGTCTCCATATTATAATGATGTTGGTTTATTTCGAATTGATCTATAGATTCAATGCCATCTCACCCACTGCAAAGTCTAACAGGGTGTGTGTGTGTGTGTGTGTGTGTGTGTGTGTAAATTGGCAAGTGTATTATTAAATATATATGTAAATATGAAGGGCAAAAAATAGGCAAAATAATCCTTAGAATTAAGGACAAAGTTGGAAGATAAACTCTGCTTACTGGTATTGGGACAAATAGAGAAAATATAAATGGAACAATGGAACCAAATAGAGAATCCAAAAGCAGACTCACACATAAAAAGATACTTGATTTATGGCAAAGATAGTATGCAGATAAATAGGAAAATTGTGGTCTTTTTACTAAATGTGCTGGGTCAGCTAGATATTCATATGGAGCATAATGAATCTCCATTCCTACACCCTAACTTCAGTCTCAAGGATTGTAACTCTAAATGTGAAAGATAAAAAATAAAACTTCCAGGGGCTTCCCTGGTGGTGCAGTGGTTGGGAGTCCGCCTGCCAATGCAGGGGACACGGGTTTGATCCCTGGCCCGGGAGGATCCCACATGCCACGGAGCAGCGAAGCCCATGCGCCACAACTACTGAAGCCCGTGGTCCTGGAGCCCGTGCTCCGCAACAAGAGAAGCCACCGCAATGAGAAGACTGAGCACCGCAACGAAGAGTGGCCCTCGCTCGCCGCAACTAGAGAAAGCCTGCGCGCAGCAACGAAGACCCAATGCAGCCAAAAATAAATAAATAAATTAATTAATTAATTAAAAAATAAAACTTCCAGAAGAAAACACAGAATATCTTCATGATCTTGAGATTGCAAAAATTTATTAAACAGAACCCAAAAAGCAATAATCATAAAGGAAAAGACTGATAAATTATACTGTGTTATAATTAGGAACTTCTGTTCAACAAAATACATCATTATGAGATTTAAAAAGCAAACCACAGGGCTTCCCTGGTGGCACAGTGGTTGAGAATCCATCTGCTAATGCAGGGGACACGGGTTCGAGCCCTGGTCCAGGAAGATCCCCCATGCCGCAGAGCAACTAAGCCCACGCACCACAACTACTGAGCCTGCGCTCTAGAGCCCAAGAGCCACAACTACTGAGCCTGCGAGCCACAACTACTGAAGCCGACGTGCCTAGAGCCCGTGCTCCACAACAAGAGAAGCCACTGCAATGAGAAGCCCGTGCACCACAACGAAGGGTAGACCCTGCTCGCCACAACTAGAGAAAAGCCCTCGTGCAGCAAAGAAGACCCAACGCAGCCAAAAATAAATAAATAAATAAATTTAAAAATTAAAAAAAAAGCAAACCACAGAATGAGATAAAATATTTGCAACATGTGTAACTGACAAAGAGCTTATATCCAGAAAATATACAATATTCTTACAAATTAATAAGAAATAGCAAGAATTTCAACAAGCACTTCACAAAAGAAATTATCCAAGTGACCAATAAACACAAATAGGTTTTCATCCTCATTAGTCATCAGGGAAGTGCAATTAAAACCACAATGAGATATCACTGGATACCTACCAGAATGGGTAAAGTTAAAGACATTGACTAAACTAGACATGGCAAGATGTAAAGTGATAGGAACTTTCATTTATTGCTGGCAAGAAATATCAATTCTATGACCACTTTGGAAATCTATTTGGCTGTATTAAGAATACTAAACATATCCAACACTTTTACTTCTAGATATATACCCAACAAAATGCATATATATGAACACAAACAGACCTGCTCAAGAATCTCCATAGGAGTGTTATTTGTAATTGTCACAGACTGGTGACAACCCAAATTGTGATATAACAATACAATGAACTAGTATACAGCAACGAAAACAAACTAATCTACATGCATCAAGGTGAATGATTCTCAGACACATATTGTTGACTAAAAGGAGCCAGACACAAAAAAAGTCATAGTGTATGATTTCAGTTATACGAAATGCAAAAATAGCCACACTAATCAATTGGCATTGGAAATCAGGATAGCAGTTACCTTTGGGGAAAAAGAAGAGAATAGCAATTGAGGGGATCCACAGAGGGGGCCAGGAAACCTTCTACTTCCTGACCTGGTGCTTATCATGTGACTGTGTTTACGTCATAAAAATTCATTGGCATGATGTCCCCTGTATGTAGGATCTAAGAATAATAGTCGAACTCATGAGGCAGAGAGTAGCATGGCGGTTGCTTGGGCTTGGGGGTGGGGGAGTGGAGGATGTTGGTCAAGGGGTACAAAGTTTTAGTCACGCAAAATAAGCTCCAGAGACCTAATGTGCAGCATGGTGACCACAGTTAACAATAACTTATTGTATTCTTGAAATTTACTAAGAGAATAGATAAGTGTTCTCACCACAAACACGCAAAATTGGTAAATATGTGAGGTGATGGATTTGTTAATCAGCTGTATCATGGTGATCATTTCATCATGTATACGTATATCAAAACATTAAGTCACACACTTTAACTGTATACAATTGTTATTTCTCAATTATACCTCAATAAACATGGGGAAATTTTCATTCAGCTACACACTTACGATGTTTGCAACAGACTGGAGGAAGATATTTGCAATCAACATGCAGACAGTGGAGTATATAGAATACATGTTTAAAATAGCTCCAACAAATCAACAACACATCAATTTGAAAAAAGATCAACGACTCAAGAGCAGAAGGGAATAAAGGTAGAAAGACATTTCATGGGAGAGAAAATGCAATAAAATACAGGACTATAAAAACATGAACAGATGGTCAACTTTACTAAAAAAAAAATGCACCCAAAACAAAAAAACAAATTTTTCAGGAATTCATATTGTTATGGGTTAAATTGTGTCCTCCTAGAATCTATATGTTGAAGCCCTAACCCCTAATACCTAAAAATCTGATTGTTTATAGAGATAAGGTCTTTAAGGAAGTAATTATGTTAAAAATGAAGTCATTAGTGTGGGCCCTAATTTAACTGACTGGTGTCCTTATAAGAAGAAGAGGTTAGGACACAGATATGCACAGAGGAAAGCATGTGAAGATAAAGCAAGGGGACAGACATCTCCAAGCCCAGGAGAGAGGCCTCAGAAGACACCAACTCTGCCAACATCTTGATCTTGGACTTCCAGCCTCAAGAACTGTGAGAAAATAAATTCTATTGTTTAAGGCACCCAATCTGTGGTGCTTTGTCACAGGGGCCCTATCAAACTAATACACATATGAACAAGAAGATAGACATTAAATACATTAAAATAGTTGCTGCAAGGAAGATGGAAATGAGGAATTCAAAATGGGGAAAAAAGGATAATGGAAGAGGCACATTGCACAGATCAGTAGCAGAAAAGTGTCCTGAACTGAGAAATGTGATTAATTCGGCTGTCTTACCATGAGGTTAAAAACCAAAAAGAAATGAAATGAGAAACCAAAGCCCTCACAGTATCAACACAATCTGAGCTTGGAGCTGGATTCCTCAGATGTCAAAAACCATAAGCTTCCACTTCCATCATGTCCCGTGGTCAGGGTCTTTTATTCTTCCTTCACAATTCCCAACAACATAGTCATATCTTACTTTAGTAGTGCACTTTTTCATTTATTCCCAGTATTCATCTTCCTAAAAATCGAGGCAATTTTTGTTTCCTCTTTGATTATTTCATCGTTGACTACTTCTGATAAAAATGATAAGAATAAATACTTAGGCACAGACATAGAAAGCAAACATGGTTACCAAAGGGGATAACAGGAAGGGGGGTGATAAAGTAGGAGTTTAGGGTTAATGTATACACACTACTATATATATAATAGGTAAACAACATGGACCTACTGAATAGCACAAAGAACTATACTCAATATCCTGTAATAACCTACAATGGAAAAGAATCTGAAAGAGAATATATTTATATGTAATAACTGAATCACTTTGCTGTACACTTGAAACTAACACATTGTAAATTAACTATATTTAATTTAAAAAATTTTTAATAAATAAAAAATAAGTAAATTAAAAAAAATTTTTTTCAAGATTTTTAAATGGAAAAGTACTCATTTAACTATTGCAATCATTGTTTATATCTATTTGGGGGAAAGAAAAGCACAACTGAATTATTAAGTTATGAAACAAAAATAAGAGATTTTGGTTCTTCTGAAAATAAAGAGTAAATAATTGAGGAAGTGAGAGCCATTGGAAAATATGTACAGGAAGATAATACAGATTATTGCATTAAAAAAATACCATCACTTCCTTTGAGTTGGCAAAGATGGTCACCGATTTGGCTCTGAGTTTTTAGCAAAGAAAAGAGGAGAACGTGTCACTGCACATATAATAAAATTAGAAGTTATTCAGGACAAGTCCAGCCAGGTTCTTCAGTGATCAGTTGTAACTCTTTGAGATAGAAATATGGATTTTTTTTTCTTTCATCAACACCTTGAACTGTACGTTGTTGGATCTTCCTTTTCATTCCTTAATAATGCGTTAAACAGAATCCAGAGCTTTCCAGTTACTTTTGGGTTTTAAAACTTAGTCAAGTCTAAAACCTCAACAAATTTAATAGGATAAGAATTATTTCAAGCATCTTTTCTGACCACAATGGCATGAAACTAGAAGTCAACCACAGAAAGAGAAAACAATTAAGTGGAGACTAAACAGCATGCTACTAAAAAACCAATGGGTCAACGATGAAATCAAAGAGGAAACAAAAAAATACCTCGAGACAAATGACAGTGCAAACACAACTTTACAAAAGCTATGGGATGCAGCAAAGCAGTCCTAAGAGGGAAGTTCATAGCGATAGAGGCTTTCCTCAAAAAACAAGAAAAATCTCAAGTAAACAACCTAACTTACCACCTAAAAGAATTAGAAAAAGAAGAACAAACAAAACCTAAAGCCAGCAGAAGGAAGGAAATAATAAAGATCAGAGAAGAAATAAAGAGATTTTTAAAAAATAGAAAAAAAATCAATAAAACCAAGACCCGGTTTTTTGAAAGATAGACAAAATCAACAAACCTTTGGCCAGGCTCACCAAGAAGAAAAGAGAGAGGACCCAAACAAACAACAAACAAACAAAGCTCAGTCCAGTCTAAAGCCTCCATCTCTGGTGTAATTTATATCTCCTCCCTTCCCTTGAGCAAACGTTTGCACCCAGGCACTATCTGTCTGGATCTGAGGAGGGGAATGCAACACCACCTCGCTCCCTCCACGGTGCTGGCATGTGGAGGAGGGAGAGGGATTCTTACCCAGTTGTTGAGTTGACGTCCCCTCTTGGCTGGTTGGCTGTCCCTGTTGCTCCATCACCCATGGTTGTCAGTACCGTCTGGGGCGGGAACGTGAATCCCACTGTCTCATGGGATTCGTGGACTCTTGGCTGCATCATCCCCTCCTGCAGGAGAAGCAGCTCCCACTCAGCCTCTTCTGCTCTTCCCAGATACCTACGCCGCAGCTCTCTCCTGTTCTCCCTCACCCATGAGCTGCCCTGTGGGACGGGCAAGACTATCTGGGTGCTGGCAAATGTTTATCAATGGACTTCCCACCCTCAAAAAAGAGAATATGTGTATATACACGTATATATGGTTATTATAAGTTTTACTGATATAAAGGATGTGTAACATACAATTTACAAATTCTAAAATATACCATACCCTTTGCTGTAAATTCTATGTTGCCGATTGACTCTGACACAATGATTTTTTTGATTTTTGGTAGACTCTTGTATCCACAGCCAACCTATGGTTGCAACTGACAAATAAGTGTAGTTGTGAGACAAATGTTGTTTGATATTTTCCTTCATGTGGTGTGTATATATGTACACACACACACATACATACACACACACAGACAATGGAATACTACTCAACCATAAAAAAGAATGACATTTTGCCATTTGCAGCAACAAGGATGGATTTGGAGGGCATTATGCTAAGTGAAATAAGTCAGAGAAAGACAAATACTATATGATATCACTTCTATACAGAATCTAAAAAATACAACAAACTAGTGAATATACAAAAAAGAAGCAGACTCACAGATGTAGAGAAGAAACTAGTGGTTACCAGTGAGGAGGAGGGGCAATGTAGGGGTGGGGGGGGTGGAAGGTACAAACTACTGGGTGTAAGATGGGCTACAAGGATGTACTGTACAACATGGGGAATATAGCCAATATTTTATAATAACTGTAAATGGAGTATAACCTGTAAAAATTGTATAAAAATAAAAAATTAATTAAAAAAGACAAAAATGAAACACCGAAGTTGTGTGTTGAAACTTGTTTATCAATGGTGTGAGTCACTTTTGTTGAATCAGACAATACTTTTAAACACTGGAAGAAATTTCCTCAATTTTTTTGTGCTATTCATAATATGGTGGCTATAGACATTCCCAGTTTCAAATCTAATTTGCATTATTAACATTTCTCTATCAATTTCTCAAGTCTAGACAATTAACACCACAGTAAATTAAGTCCTAGTATGTCGCACTTGACAATTTCCATGGTGTAAATACTCCTGATGGCCAACCTGACATCACTAAATGTGCAGTTGGGTAGAGACGCATCATGGTAACACACCATTAGACAGTACCTATCACTGAGATAGATAATATCTATTATTAGGCATAGATAATAGCAAAATGTAGTAAAGTAATTAGTATTTATATTTTGTTTTATTGAAAATTTGTACAATTTAATTTTTAATCATGACTGTGTTTAACTGGCTCACACAATTCCTGGAAGTTTCAGTCAGTTCTCATGATCCAATACGAGTTGGCTCCAGCACACTTGGATTAAGCAATTTAAAAAGATTGTGTTGGCATGTCAGCCCTGCCCATGGCCCTTCTAATGGAACTGGTCCTGTCCACAGCCCCATCATAATCGAGGCTGGGGAACCATCTTGGTGCCATGTGACTCCCCTGGGCCAGAGATGGTTGTACGAAACTGAACACACATAACCTTAAGAAGACCGGTTCGTGTTTAGACTGAGTCAGATCCTCTATTTCTCAGGATTAGAACCAAGGTTCAGAGAAAGTAGCCCGAAGGTAGCTGGGTAGAAGACTCACAAAGAGTGAAACTGAGTTTGTCGGTGGTGAAATACGAGCACTAGAATGAATCGTCGCAAACTATGTTGAGGTCATAAATCTAACCGTGTTCTGAACCTTCCTGAGCCCTGGTTATTCAGATTTCCCCTTTTTATTTATTTATTTATTTTCATCTTTGCTCTTCCCCCACCGAACCCACCTATCTCTGAGCTAGAACCAAGAAATTTAAGACAGCTGTCACATCATTCACTGTAACCTGACGTTGCCTGGACACCAACACGGGGGTGGCCAGGTGTTACCTCCCCATCTGAGGAACGTCTTACCGTCACTGTCCTAGTTGAAACAATGATCCGTTTGGCTGATGTCTGAGTCACGCAGCCCATTCTAAGGGTCGCACACAGAGCGCAACTGTGTGTTCTCGGGGGAGACTCAGATACAGCTCAGGGAGAAGGTGAAGGATGAGTCAGCGACAGGACCACAGAGCCTTCCAGGAGAAGCTAATGAAATATCAGGAAAAACAGGCCCACAAAGATTCATTTAGATGCTGAAACCCTGGCCAGATTGACACCAGCTCGACCACTTGTTCTTTTGTTCTGTGGCAGAAAGCGTACAGCACACCATTACAAGCCTCCCAACTCCTAGAAAATATTTGATCTTGGCATCTTTTCATTGAAAAGATAAATCTGGAGTAAATTTTGTGCAAACTAAAAATAGGTGAAGGTTTTGTGTATTTGTTTCCTGAAACTTCTTTCTTGGTACTAAGTAAGCTAAAGGCAACTATACCATCCCAGATCAAAGAAATTAACTCTGTTGGAAGAGAAGGTAAATGCAGGCAATGTATATGCATTTATAAAATATATGCGTGATGGCTGATTGCATGTGTCAACTTGACTGGGCCACAGGGTACCCAGACATTTAGTCAAACATTACGCAGGATGTGTCTGTGAAGATGTGTTTCTGGATGAAATTAATACTTTGAATCGGTAGACTGAGTAAAGCAGATGGCCCTCCCCAATGTGGGTGGGTCTCACCCAACCCACCGATGGCCTGAATGGAACAGAAAGGCAGCCACGTCCAGGAGTAAGAGGAAACGCCTCCTGCCTCACTGCCCTGAGCTGGGACATCAGTTCCTTCCTGCCTTCAGACTGGAATGTACGCCATCACCTCTCCTGGTTCTCAGGCCTTCGGGCTTGGACTGGAGCTACATCATTGGGTGTCCTGGGTTCCTCAGCTTGCCAATGACAGATCTGCGGACTTCTCAGACTCCATAATTGTGGGAGCCATCTACACACACACACACACACACACATACACCCGTTGGTTCTGTTTCTCTGGAGAACCTTGACTAATACAACATGTATCACAGGGATGTGTCCAGTCTCACATAGGATAATGAGTTCACTCATTCATTCGTTCATTCATTCAACATTCAGTGGGTACCAATGTAGCATCCAAAAGCCCTTGTGAGGTACCCAGATCCTGGCTGGAGGATGTGAACAAGCTCTGAAGACTATAAAGCTTGATGTTCATGCAAGTTATTGTTTCTTATCATTGCTCTACATGGGAGTGGGCAGTTTAAAAAGAACGTGATTAGAAAGTGAAGACAATTTAGAATTTAACTGTGCAAAATTTCACGAACCCATAAATCAGGGCCTAAAGAAAATATGCCTGGTTGGAAGGCAGCTCAGTCCAAGTTTGGGGGCCTCCTTGAGCCCCACCCTGAAGGACTCCCGTCCTGCCCTGAAGACCTGAGTCGGCTGCCGCTTCCCAGACTCTGAACTTCTGGAACATGGGGAAGTCGCGTTTTAGGCAAAAGGTGGATTTTTGGAAGGTTTTGCGTTATTTAAGACTAATTTTCTCGTAAGAATAATTTAAAGAAGGGGTCTTTATATCAAATTTTGTGCATAAGGTGAAGTGAGATTCAAAATTTTATATTATATTACCTCAAAAGCTTCCATAATTAAGTTTTTATAAAATGCATCTGGGCTGTGCATTGTCTGGTCCAGGCTCACTGACGCTGACCCCTGCAGTGGGCTCCTTAGATCCCGCGCTCCACCAACCGGAAGGCCCTCTCCTCCTGGGTTCTGGGCTGCCCATCAGCGCCTGATACCTACCTCACCCCCCTCCAGCCTCTCCTGGGCTGAGTGCTCCTTCCACCGGTGGGATCCAAGCCGGTGATAAGGGAAAGCTCCTGGCCTGTCCCCAGGATACACTTCCTGGCCTCTGACCACCCCCTGTACTCTTCTTCACTTTCTCCTGCAGGTGTCTGTGGCTCGGAGTCTGTGTGCTTTGGGCTCTCTGTCCTATCTGTTCAAAAGTGCACCCCCTGGGCAGCCTCTGAGGGTGTTTAACCGCAGTGCTCCTCCCCCTTCCAATGGCCTGGTCCCCACATCGTGCCCATCGTGAAGCATAGCCTCCTCCCCAGAGTGCCAATCCAGCAGCATCTTGATACAGGCCGATGGGCAGCTGTGTGACCCTAGTGGAAGACCACCTTTGCCTGAAGCTACCAGCATCATGCACGTGTCTTCTGAGGGCGACACTCTCTCCCCTCTTTCTTCCAAAGTCCCCTTCCCGCCACCGTGTAAGCCCTGCTTCCTCTCCAAGGGGCCAGCTCAGCCAGGTGATGGGCAGAAATGATGATGTAATTAGAGGTCAGGGATCCAGCCTTTGCAACCCATGGGATTGTTTTCCGCTTCTTCCAGGAAGCGGGACAGACACTTTGACCTAAGAGAAGGACTTGCCCTGGGAAAGAACACAGGACACTCCAGACAGTAAGGAGGAGAAATGAAGAACCAGAGATGCCATTTAAATCACTTAGTTATATCTAGGGATTACGTGGTACTCTGTGATAAGCTGTATTTTTCCTGTTTATATTCTGAATCTATTTTGGGTTATAATCACTCTCCCTGCCCGGACGAGCAGGAGTGTTGTGTGTAGAGAGATTTCTTCACACCCACCGCATGTGACAGCCACTGCCAAGCACCCTTCTCTGTGCTTTGGACCCCACACTTGCACGATGAAGAGGAGTTAGCTACCTCGCTTCACAGATGTGGACCCAGACTCTGAACTTCTGTGATGTGCATAAGGAAACCCAGCCAGGAGCTGGGTGACCCCGGATATGAACTCAAACTGCTGGACTTCAAAGTCAGTGCCCTCTTTTCAACATTAAAAGAAAGCCCCAGCTATTTTCCCACGGACTAAAATCAGTTTTCAAGTCTGAAGCTGACTTTAAAAGACACCAGTTCTGGTACATTGATGGCACTGTATGGGCCCAATTCTTCACCCACCCTGCCTTTTGCAGGCACCTTTGCAGTACTCTCACTCCTACCAAGAGGGGGGTCACCAGTCCTGCCTTCTGACGTTGGTCTCGGGCCTGTGACTTGTTTTCGCCAACAGAATGGATGGAAGTGGCAGAATCCCAGTTTCAAACTAGACCTCAGGATGCTGTGCCCATCTCCCCTTGCTCTTTGCCCTTGGGCCATTGTTATGAGAACCTGTCCGGGACATTTTGCTGGAGGATGAGAGGTACATGCATTGCAGCCTAACTGCCTCAATCTCCCAAACCGCGGCCAGCCCCGCTCATTGGTGGCCAGCGCCACTCACTGTCAGCCGGCCTGCCCCCCTCCTGTGAGTCAGCAACACCAAGGTCACCAGGTCCACCTGGCTGACCCCAAGGTGACCCCGCACATGTGGGAAAAAGATGCCACTGAGCCTGCGTGTGTGCCAGGGAGTTGTCACACAGCATTCATGTGGTCTTCGATAACCAAATCAAAGGCAAAATTCATTTTATTTTGCATCACTAGCAAGTTAGTAATTTTCATTTTTATTTGTTCAATTCTGCCCCCAAATTAGTATTCATACTGCAAACTAGATGAGAAACAGCTGGTGGCAGAGGGACCCATTGCCAATTCGGACGGTAATCCTCAGGTAATGACTTGGATTCACATCACTGAACTTTCTTTTCTCCCCAGTTTTTGCAGTGGGATTTCTTCAGTGTTTATTCCTTAATAACTAGTTCATGCTCCTAAGACAGGATCTGAATGCTGATTAGTAATTAGCCTTTGGCTTTTTTTAGAGAGAACCCTGCAAATTGAAGTTTCTGTTAAAACAGCCCCGAAAGTGAGGCCAGACAGACACATTGCTGGGACCAACACTGCTGTTTCCCTCACAGGGAATCTTTGGGATTAGACAAGGCTGGTAAGGGAGTGCCAGACACTTACCCTTAGAAACCCCTCCCATGAGGCGATTCAGTGGGGCATCCGGAGGGGCCTGCGGGGGCAGATTTCTGAGACGTCCCGCAGGCCGGGCATGGCACACTGGGACAGCAGAGGTCAAGACGGGACCCTGGGAGCGTCCACAGAGACAGATCCTAAACCGAAAAGTCCCATGGATAACTATTTAAATTGAGTCCAGAAAAACAATGCTGGACACAAAACAAGTTCGGCAAAATGGTGATAATTGTTGAAGCTACGTGATGGGTATGTGGTGATTATTACATGCTTCTCTTTATATTTGTGTATTTTTGAAAATGTCCAGACCAAGATGATTTTTTTAAGAAAATCAATTAACTAAAGCTGGGCCAGGGCTCTAGGGCTGCTTCTTTAGGGAAACCATCCCTGCCATCACAGGATCGGCCAGGGCCTCCGTCAGCAGCTCTCCTTTCACACTGTTCTCACCCTTTTGGGCAAAGACCTGAAGAAGGATCAGTTAGTTAGGAAGAATAAGGCCAGAGTTCTGAGTGTTCTGGAGTGTTCTGAGAGGTGATGGGGCCACTGCAGGGGTGCACCCATGTGCGCGTGGCATCTGGCTGGGAAGCGAGTGGGTGATGCTCAAAGACAAGGCAGAGCTGCAGCAGCCCTGGGAGAGCTGAGCCTGCCGGTGTCAGGGTGCCGGCCCCAAGGAGCGGGACAGCCACCAGTAAGACAGGCGGGCCCACCCCTCTCAGGGCTGCACTTATGCTGTGGACAGAAGCCCAAGCAGAAGCCCACAAGAGGGGAAGACAGAGGCCAGAAGAAGAGGCAGGGGTTACTGACAATGCAGAAAAAAGTAAATAAAGGGACAAACCATCCCCCAAGTCATCAGCAGGCAAAGCTGGCAAGAATGCTCCCTCCAGGCTAACACGTGCATGCACGGGCTGCGGGTGACGCCAGAAGCTATTCTGTAACCCTGCCCTTAACACCTAAACCAGCAACATAAGCATTTTTCCAAGTGCTCGTCACTCTAAGGCCAACGTACAAGAACACCAAGATTTGCTTTGGAAAAGGATGATGAATTGGACTAGAGGCTATTTCCAGATATAACCCAAAGGCAAGCATGAAATCACCAAAGACGAACCCAACAGCAGCCATGGTTAAGATGTGAACAATCTGTGTATGCAAATAGGGAACTGCAAATACATCCAATTACTAGATAATGCTAAGGCTGTAGGACACTTTTTAAAATCCTAAATTTTTCTTTCACACGTATTCAAATCTTTCAGAACTCCTTGAGAAAGTGAAATGAATGAAATTTTATCTTTAAACCAAACTTTGTGAAGTTTGACAATAAAAGCACACAATGTTCTTGGGGTCAAGAAAGAACACTTTCTGGGACTTCCCTGGCAGTCCAGTGGTTAAGACTTTGCCTTCGAATGCAGGGGGTGCGGGTTCAATCCCTGGTCGGAGAGCTAAGATGCCACATGCCTCGCGGCTAACAAAACAAAACATAAAACAGAAGCAATATTGTAACAAATTCAATAAAGACTTTAAAAAAAATGGTCCACATCAAAAAAAATCTTTAAAAAAAAAAAAGAGAAAGGACACTTTCTAAGATACTGAAATTCAAACTTTGGAATCAAAGTTTCAAAGAACAGAGAGTTGGATGAAATATGTGTGAAAGAAAAGTGCCTTGAAAATGTAAATTATATTTCGGTATTAATCTGTTTGTATCACTCACTTATTTACTTGTCAAAATAACTTTCACAAGGAGGAGGCTTTCCTGCAAGGTTTGATGTATTGGTGGGTTAAATGTGACAGAATCGGGGAAGGTAAATTCAGTGATTTAATCACGCCACAGCCTGGTGAGTAAATTCACCCTCCTGTGACACATGTAATTTACAACTGGAAGTTACTAAGAGCAGTTTTTCACATCAAGCATTGTAACAAAATGCAGTTTCTATGATATTCCTACACGGCTCAGTTTACTAACCCCCTCTCCCTGGAAGATAAGTATTAATGCAAACCTCAACATCGTACAGGAAAATTCCTTGTCCCTTTTGTTAAACGGACTCAATTTTTTTTTTAAAGATAGACACCAAGGGCTTCCCAGGTGGCGCAGTGGTTGAGAGTCTGCCTGCCAATGCAGGGCACACGGGTTCGAGCCCTGGTCTGGGAAGATCCCGCATGCCATGGAGCAGCTGGGCCCCTGAGCCACAGCTACTGAGCCACAGCTACTGAGCCTGTGCGTCTGGAGCCTGTGCTCCACAACAAGAGAGGCCGCGATAGTGAGAGGCCCGTGCACCGCGATGAAGAGTGGCCCCCGCTTGCCACAACTGGAGAAAGCCCTCGCACAGAAACGAAGACCCAACACAGCCATAAATAAATAAATAAATAAATTTATTTATTTTTAAAAAAAAAGATAGACACCAAGTACATATTTAGTTAAATTTTGTGTTTCATAATTACATTTTCTCACCTCCCTTATTTCCTAAACCAGGTGATGTTGCCCACCAATGTCTTCACATGCTCAAAACATTTGCGTAAATCATGGGGAGTTTCTCATTAAGTTCAAGTCTCTGTTGAAACTTGTGGCCTGGGTTTATACACTTTTAGACGAGGCTTAGTTACAGTATTTGGAGCTGATGAGAATCTCATCACATACACAAACCCTGTGCTCATGTCCGAAGCCTCTGTACCTGTCCGGTGCGACACACCCAGTGCAGCTGTGGAGAGACTTTGAACCTACGGATGTTCTCTTCTCTTCTTTCCCTTCGGTCCTTCTCATGTATTTGCTGTTTTCTCTTCCTCATCGCCCCATCACGGTTTCTCTGCCTCCTTCCCCTCTGCATCTCTGCCCCCTCATTACATATGGTGGAGCAGGGAAACAGTGGACCGGCTTCCTCGGTGGCCCTCTTCCGGCTTAGAGGGATGGTGACGGACTATAATGTCGCCGCGGACACGCAACAAGTGACACTGAACCGCTGCTTGTAGGGAAAATACAGAGTTAGGTTCACGCACACTTCTGGTCAACCAATCAATGTATGACCTTGTTTTCTGTGTGTTAAAGACATCTTCTTTAATATACTGTTGATTCATTCATTAACATTAAACTCACGGCCAACAGCTCTATAACTCAGGCCTGAACAAAGCTTACCTAACACTTGTATTTTCTCCATAAGGCACATCACAGCATTCTTGAGCTGAGGAGACTAGACAGCACTTCAGCCGCATGCATAGGGGGCCACTTTAAACAGCAAAATCACCAAGAAAAAGCACCCAATGGTAACAGCATGGCACTAAAGAGAATGTAAAAGGGAACCCTGTTTCCAGTGTGAGTAGGAGACAAGAAGGCAGAGCTGCTGGTGCCACCTGGTCTGGGAAGAGGGCAGTTGGGTGACTCACATTTTCCAAGGCTCTGTGCATGTCTGCAAAGGACCCCAAAAGCACCCCGAGCATTGACCTGGGGGTTACAAACAAATGGTAACAAGTAGGCAAATCCCCAAATACGAATCCACAAATAATGATTGGCTATGTTTTGTATCTCCTCTTTGGCCTCAGTCTCATTATTGCAAAATTTATGGGGGGAGGAGTTAGGAGGGAAGGTGTAGGATGGTTTTCAAACTGAGCTCTGGGACCCTAAGGGATTGGGGGAGGCGCCTCAGAGCTGTGGGCTGGGAGAGAAGCCCCGCCCCCATCTTCCCTCTCTTTCGGTGGCCGCCCCTCCTTCTCCCTTAGTCCCACCACGGGTTTCCAAGAACGTAGATTTGCCAGCCTGGAGACCAGCGTCTGACCACAGGGGCTCATCAGAGGACCCCCTGCTCCCCTCCTGCCCCAGTCATCAGCCCAGGGGGCAGAAAGGGCTGCAAACAGGAAGGAATGCCACCCCTGCTTTGTCTGGATAGTACGGCAAGGACATTGTGAGCCTAGCGTGACTATCAGCCACCTCCTGCCTGGGAATGAGGCCATGACGGGGTAAAACAGAGCCAAGACCTTCGAGAGGGAAAGAGGAACCCGGCCCAGCCCACAGCAGGGTCACTTAACCCTTAGACTCCCCAGTAAATACATTTAAAAGAATGTTTCTAGACGCAAGAGGGAAGAGGTATGGAAACATATGTATATGTATAACTGATTCACTTTGTTATAAAGCAGAAACTAACACACCATTGTAAAGCAATTATACTCCAATAAAGATGTTAAAAAAAAAAAAAGAATGTTTCTTAATTTATACCCCTTTCCCCTCTGGTAACCATACAAACTACTATATATAAAATAAATAAACAACAAGGTCCTACTGTATAGCACAGGGAACTATTGGGCTGGCCAAAAAGTTCAATCGGGGTTTTCTGTAAGATATTATGGAAAAACCCGAATGAGCTTTTTGGCCAACCCAATATATTCAATATCTTGTAATAAACCATAATGAAAAAGAATATATATATGTATAACTGAACACCTTGCTGTACAGCAGAAACTAACACAACACTGTAAATCAACTATGCTTCAAAAAATTAATTAATGTTAAAAAATATGTTTCTTAAGTCAGTTTCAGTTGGATTTCTGTCACTTGGATTAAAAACAAGAAAAACACCCTTATTTGCACCTGAAGGCTGGACAAATTGGAATTCACTGGATCAGATGGTCTCTATGATTCTTTCTCTTCATATTTTTACATTTTTCCTCTTTTTTTCCCACAGTCCCCCTTCTCTCCTTTACCCGTTCATAACATCAGGCTGCAAAATTTAATTCACTATACATCATGTTTTTCCAACCAAGTTGCATGTCTGCTTTTCTTATTTTGAAAAGCAGGAGGATAAATGGTTTCTTTACCTCTGTCATTAAAATCATATGAAAGAGGTTTCTCCTTATAAGTGATGATTGATTTTCCCCCCCAGGGGTGATTGTCCTTTAATTTTTAAACAACAGGCATATGGCATAATCTACCCAAGTGATTAAAAAAGAAAATCAATATCCTGACTCTCCAGTGCAGTCAGGGTGGGCTCAGGAAGGCAGCGGGTGTTTCCGGATTTCGGGGCCCACAAGCCTGAGGAGCAGACGGCAGTCTACCCTGCTTTGCTCTGACTCATATTTCCTGCAGCTTTCTCTCCTGGTTTCCGCTGTGACATCCTCCGTGCTTGTCTCTCTGATACAGGAGCCTCTAGATCCGGTGCCTCGGAACTTGGCAGCTCCTGTTTCTAACCGCTACCCCACCCCTGAGAGCTGTCATGAGACAGGCCATCTATCAGAGCCGAGAGCCATCTCTCTCAAATGGCCCCATCACTTCTAAACCGAAGACTTTTTCTCATCTGCAAAGGCCATCTGACGTCATTGTTTTGACCTGGAGGATCCGTGCTCCTCAGAAGATGCAAGCAGCAGGTCTAATCTACACGTTTCCTTTTTTATTCTCTACATGCGTCTCAACAATGTAGAGCAATACCCACCCCTTGCTGAGTTCAAACTACGTGGTGGCATTTTAGATACATTAACTCAGCTAAATATCACAAAACCCATAAAGAGTAGGTATGTTTGGTGTACTTTACAGACTAAGACACTGAAACTCAGAGAGGTTAAGTGACCTGCCCAGGATCACACAGCTCAGAGATGACAGAGCCAGGATTAGAATCCAGCCCTGTTGGACTCCAAAAGCATACAAGGTTACAACAGTCTTAATGTGGCTACCAATAAATTTTGAATTACAAATGTGGCCCCCATTTGAGGTTCACGTTGCATTTCTATTGGACAGACCGGACAAGACCGGTAACGTACCAAAGCAAGTTAGCGTAACTACCACCAGAACCTTCCAAAGCTCAGAGGGTTACATGCCGTAGGAAGAGAAAATTTCAGGAGGAACCCTCAGGATATAATAGGGTGCTTTTATGAAATCCTTAAATATCCAGAAAGAGTATTAACTTTATAATGCTCCTAAGGCTGTGATTAAGAATCTGTAGCAAGTTAGAATGAAATGCATGATTAACTTTGGAACCTCATTAAAGCTGTAAAATAATTGGCTTGATGGTGTGGCCTTGAAGCTGGTGCTCTCAGGCCTGCAGGTCCAGCCCCACTGGCTCCAGTGGACCCTGCGCTCCAGCGGGGAACGCGGGCTGGGCCTCCACGGGCTGGTGGGTTTGGCCAATGGGAGGTGCTGGCAGGAGCTCAAAGGGCAGGAGGGGAGGAGGGCCAGGGAGTCAGTCCCCTCGGCCCCGCCTTGCTGGGCTGCGGGGTGGTGTGGCTGCCACCCCCTTTCACCACCTGTGACAGCAGGTGGTGTCCCCCTTTCCTGATAGACGGTCTCTCCTAACGCCACAGCCAGTTCTCAGGGCCAGTCCCTGCCCCCAGCCCAGGAAGCTCCCCAGCCTCATGGCTTTCCCGGAACCCTGCCCACTCCTTGTGGACTGAGCCCTTCCAAGTGTATCAACCTGTCCCCATCACCACTCCCAGCCCTGCCAGCCCAGGGGCTGCAGAGCATAGAACAGAAAGACACATGTTAACTGGGGGTGAATTCACCAGCCCTAAAGAGCTGGGATGGACACCAGGCAAAGGAAACCAAGACACCAACAAGCAGAGCTTTGGAATCCCTGTGCAGAGGCAGGAGACGGGCACAGAACGGGCTGGCAAAGGAGAGGGCATGGGAAAACACATTGCAGCCCAGCAGACCCCAGTCTCGGCTGCATTCTGTTCTGGCCACCTGTGTGAGTATTTGCAACCGCCTTGGCCCCCTTTTCCTGACTTGTAAGATGGGCCATATCCACCTGACAAGCTGTTGGGAGGATTAGCCTAGTGCCTGCCTGGCACGAGGAAGAGAGCGCCAACATCCAGCTCCTGGTTTATCAGTGCCCATCGGCAGGTAAGACAAGCCCAAGGGAACATCAGTCCTGACACCAATCCTCAGAGTCAGGAGAAGCAGCTAGGACCTCCCTCCACACCCAGCCCTCCACTCGGGAGCTGCCGGGAATCTCCTGGGGCCACTGGTGAAAGAGAACCATAGTCTAGAGTGTCAACCACGCACATCGACCACCTGAGCAGAGAGAGGCTGCCTCTGTGGGGACAGGGGTCCCACTGGCGCCTTCCCCACCCCAACCGCGGGCCAGGAGACTGGGGGGCCGATTCCTCCCACTGCAGCCTCTCAGACACCCTGGAGCTCCCCGTGTCCCGCCCCCATCTGCCTTATTCCACCCTTCCTCCTACAGGGTCCTGTCATTTCTTGCCCCTCACTCGACACCTGCGTCTTTCATCCTCCTAACCTTCCCCTGTACCCTCTGCATCCTGCTCTCCACCATCTGCAAGCATCCTCTGTCCCCACCTTCCCACCAGCATGTTCCCAGCACCGCATCTCTTCCCTGAGGTCACCATGCCACTGCAGCTATGCCAAGTGGTGGTTTTAATGTCTCAGAAACCCCTTCTCCCCAGGTTGAGACGGGGTTTGTGCCCTCTTGTAATATCCAAAATGGCTCAAGTCCCAGCCCTTCCCAAAGGACCCCGTGAAGGGTCACCTGACTGAAGGATATCTGGGCTGAACAGGAGACTTCCACGTGCCACCTGAGTCCATCTAGACGGTCCTCATCACATTACTGGTCACCTGACATTCTGTGACTCTCCACCACCCTCACCTCTGTCTCCCCAAAGCACCACCAACACAAGACTCGGGGAGCTAGAAACATTTGAGACAGGCAGAAAGTCTTCAATGGGAGACTACATCCCAACACGCCCCAGACCCTTCCGTCTTCACCAGACCAGGTCCTGCTGTGTTACTGGGGCGACCTCCCCTTCCCGGCTCCTCCTCTTCTCTCCTTCCTGGCACCACTCCTCCTGCCTGTGAACCCCAGTCTCCCCAAATGCAGAAGATTTGCACCCTTCTCAGTCTAAACCTCTCCCAGCGAAGCTAAGCAGGGGACCATCACCTTTCACAGCTGTTTTGGTTCTTTGCCTAAACAAAGAGCAGTTTTCTCCCAAAAAAGGAATTCTGTGTTCTCATCCTACTACAAACAGATTTCACAATAGCAAGCATCCCTTCACATCCCATGTTACTCTCTCCCTTGCTGTCTTGCTCTCTGCTGAAGCCCCAGCATGTACCACAGTGACTCACAGTAAACAATCAATTACCATTTGCTTAATAAGTGAAGGGATGCTTTAGGATGACTCAAGGCAGCCCACCACCCACCATCATTATTGAAACCATATTCCACGCCTATGCCTATGGGATAACAGACTTTCATCCGCATCCGAACCAAGGCAGGGAAATACAGATCTGGCTGGTCAGGTGGCTGAATCCTACCAACTGTGTCATCAGCTCACATTTCTTATGAGACTCAGGAGCTCTAAACAGTCTCACTTCATCTCATTTTAAGTCAGGGTACACAGTCTTAGTACAAACAGAGACCTACAATTCATTAAATGCATAATTCTTCTGTATCCTGGGGTCTTGCTGTAATGCTTCAAAACGGAAGCTAACCTCCAATGCTGACATTCGCACCTGCCAGCCCCCATCTTGACTCTCTCTGAGGGGACTCATCCCTCTTCACTGACGGCAGGGAGAGACAGCTGTCAAGATTGCCCAGGTTTCTCTAAACTCCATGCCCTTCGGGGTCTGGGGTCCTTCCATGCAGCAAAGGCAAGCAGGACAGGTGTGTTCATTCTGGTTCCATCCCATTGGCAGGAAGTCTTGATGGCCAGAGCTCTCTCACACAAGCAGATTGATGCATCCCTCTTACTCCCAACTGACTCCCTGTTCCCTGATCCCAACTACTGTTCTCATAGAAACTCCTCCCTTCCCCACCCCAGGCTCTCCCTCCCTCTCTACATCAAGACTGTGCAATCTCTTCCCCTTTATCATCTCTGTGTCCAAATAGCATCATGACAAAGACACGTGTTTGCTAATCCAGGTAGATTTGTCTTATTCTGTGGAATCCACATTTTTTATTTCAATTTAACATTAAAAATATTCTCAATTATGCAAGAACACATTCCAAATCTCAGAGCTTTAATGTAACCAAACAGTTCAGAGGCTATTAGTCCAAGCTTCAGGTGTCAGCAGGTTTGGCTTCTTTTGAGGCCTCTCTCCTTGGCTTGCAGACGGCCACCTTCTTGCTGTGTCATTACATGGCCTTTCCTCTGTGCATGCGTCCCTGGTGTCTCTCTGTGTGTCCAAATTTCCTCATCTCATAAAGATACCAGTCAGACTAATTAGCGTCTGAAAGACCTTATCTCCAAATACAGTCACATTCTGAGGTCCTGGGGGTTAGAACTTCAACATATGAATTTGTGGGGGGTTGGGGAGGAAGGGCCACTACTCAGCCCATAACAGATATGGTGTCGTTCTCTACCACGCCTTCAAATACTGGTTATGTTGCTTTCTAATTGCATATCCATAGGCAAATTAATCTCCCTGAACCCTGAATCCCACATCTTCCAAATGTAGGTAATGATCACGGTCCCTCAGGGCACAGGGAAGGATTAAATGACATAACGTGGCTGAAGTGTCCAGCACGGTGAGGTACATAGTAGGCGCTCAGGTAATGGAAGTTCCCTTCCATTTGAGCCTTTCTCTGCATCTGCAGATGGGAGCCCCAGCCTTGAACTTCCACCAAGAGATGTGAGTGCTCATTGCAACAACAATACCAGGTTGCTATGGCACTGTCTCTCCTCCAGACCTCCTGGTAACCAAGGACCACATCAGATTCGTTGAGGTTTCTGGTCCAGAACTGTGGAGCTCAGAGGGAAGTTGCTATACTTTATTATGGGAGGAAACCTACTTTTATATTCTCAGTCTAAAGAGGAAAATTCAGGCATTATTTTAATGTCTTGTTACAAAATGCTTGATACTAAAATTTCTTGCCTACTCAGAAGGCACTGAAGGGTTACAGTGATATCTTCTGGTTGTTTTTCCACATTTCCATTTCTCAGCTACTATTTTTAAGGTGACTTTTCTAGGTTTTCAGTTTTTTCTTCTTCTCTTGGCTAAATATATTCTCATCATTAACATATTTTTACTTAGCAGATTTATATTTATCATCATTATTTATGTCCATCCACTCTTCTGATTTTATAAATTGAGAAAAGAGATTTTTTTACCAACTGGCTAAAATTACTTTAATATTTCATTTCAACTGTAATTTTTTCTCATTTTTACCCTATTTTCTCCATCCTCCTGCTTTGTTTTCCATTTATTTAAGTGGACAGAAGACTTTGAGAAAAATCAAATTATCATTTTATAAATAGCACAGTTTCCCCTCTGCCCTTAACCAATGAGATGAACTGTACATGAAGGTTTGCCCACCCTCAGACTCTCATTACTCCTTGTGATGTATTCCACCTTGTTGCCACCTTTTAATAGGTCCATTCTGCCTGGATGCATAAGAGCTTTATTACTTCAATACATTTCTTTTTAAATGTTCCACCCAGAAAGGCTGCAGCCTTCTTGTTCTCGCAAATGTGAACTCAATTTTCTTAATTGCTAAATGGAGACACCAGCTGAATGACCACCTGATCTTTCCAACGGCATTTACAAAAAACTCACGGTTAAGATCTAGTAAAGGGAATGATGATTCATGCATCCAGTGGAATTTTGTCCTAGAGGACAGCAGAGGACCTCTTCAATCCTGGGGTTCTCATATCTCACTCTCCCAATTAAACTGATGTTTTATTTCACCACAGAGCCCTTCAATAATCCATTCTGCTTTCACAGTCAAATACAGTCAACTTTTAAAAGTACACAACATCCTGCTTCTCCTTCAGAAAGAGTGAGAAAAAAATATTAAACTAAGAAAGGAAGAACTCAGCTTGGAAGTGAAAATCTCTTTGTAGGGACAGGTAAACCCAGTAAGGTAAACCCAGGGAGGTAAACCAGAGAACTGAAAAACAAACTATTGGGAGTTTTGCTTATGATTTGAATAATTCTGTATCTGCTAAAGTAGAATCTGAAGGATGTGGTACCAAGGGCATAGGTAATTTATCTCATGCTACTGGGCCTGATGGAAGTGCGCCTTCACAACATCCAGTGTGGGTCTACACAACCATGCCATTGACTTGCAATCCAGTTTTGACTGTCAACCTTTATTGAATGAATGAATGAATAGTATGGTAGAATAAGAATGATTATGTTCCCCTGTATATGTAAGCCTGGGACCCCATTTGATAGAATCCTAGAATCTGTATCTTCTCCTTCTTTGAAAAATAAACTGAGACCCAAAGAGGTTCTATGGCTTGGCTGACATCCCACTGAGAGAAGACTCCATGTCTGACCCCTGGTTTTCTTTTGTAACTAAACTCCATCCCCTGCCGTGTTGGCGTGCATGGTACGGTGGAGGAAGGGCTAGGAGAGCATGTCTCCCTGGCTCTCTCATTGACTGAGTTATCTGGGTCAGAGACTCCTACTCCATCTGTACCAGCTCTTCCCCATCCATATAGTGGGAAAAAAGAGTGCCTGCCGTGCCACCTACCTCACTAAAGGCAGAGAAAAGGATCCTCAGATGAGACTGTGGGCATGATTTGAAAAAGTAAACTGACATTAAATACCAGTGATAGACATTATTTTATAGCATTTTCTTCTTTGGTGACAACAGTCAGCTAATTAAGATGACATTTCTTTCATAATTTTTATACAATTGGATATGTACTAGGAAAACTTCTTCCTGGTGTCTCTGGATTCTTTGCTTCATGTTAAAAATCCTGGGTGATGGAAAGGATGTGGGTTGGCCAGCAAGTACTGAATTCTACAGGGCACTGTACCATAACCTGGCATGCCAGAGAAGTCACAGAACAAAAAGTATGGGTGGCCGTGACACCACTGGAACCTCAGCGGGCAGCCACAGAAACAAAGCATCTTGGAGGAAGTTAGATTTTGGTTACAGGCAACCGCAAGGAACGTGCTATCACAAGTTGCCACATGGTTGTAGTACATTTGCTAAGAGGCAGTTTTTCTCTGGGCCTGTGAGTCATTGTTCAAAATCTTTGTTTTCCTTTGTGTACGTGCAAAATGAGATTATTTATGCATTATTCTTAAAATTTCAGAAGAATGGAACCCATGAGAGGCATTTTCTGTACCCCATTCCCTAGCCTTTGGATTCCTTTGGCATAGCTCATTGCTGTCAGCTTGTTAGTCTAGAAAACCTAAATTCTTCCATGGGAATTTAGTGGCCATCAGACTGGCAAAAATTCACAATTCTGACAATATACTCTGTTGGCAAGGTTGTAGGAAACAGACATTCTCATACATTGCTGATGGGAACACAAACATGGTGTGACCCTTATGAAAAGGAATTTGGCAATATGCAAAAAAATCTACCTATTCATTTGCCCTTAGACCCAGCAATCCCTAGGAATTTATCCTAAAGATATTAGGAAATTATGCTAATTTACCTCCAACAATATGAAAATACAAATGCACAAGGTTGTTCATTGAAACACTGCTTATAATTGTAAGATATTGGAAACTGCCAAAACACCCAAGCAAGGAAATCTACTGAATCAAGGAAATTGATTCAGTAAACTCTGGCACATACATACAATGGAATACAATGCAGCTGTGAAAAGAAAGAGGTACATGCATATATTTCCTTGCTTTGTCAGCTGAGAGAGCTTAGAAGCATGACACTCCAGTAGAATGATTACAGTTATTCCCCAAATCTTTGTTTCTAATACCATTCTCCAATAAAAGGAACCAGCACTCCTTAGAGAAATGGCTGATTCTAGTACTAAAGCAGAAAATATACAAAACAAACCTGGAACATCTTATATTGCCAGAAAGTAATGAAATACTTAAAAAACAAAACAAAGCAAAACCACAATGTTTTGGATATATCAAAGAAATATAGGGGCCAACCGGAAAAGCTCCCAGTGACAAAAGCTGGAACAATTTGAGCAATAAAATACAGTAGTACTTATGGTAGTATTGGATTATATAACTCAAGTATAAAATAAATATCCATGAGTCCATACTGGTATAAATAAATGATCTGATAAGTAAATAACTGGGGGAGGATAGACAAATCTCCCATGAGGAGGAATTACAAATAATTATGTAAACATTCTCAAAGTGAGGAGTAGGGACACATAACCCCTCACTCCTTAAGTATGGCCTGTGCATGGTGATTTCCTTCTGAAGAGCACAGTATTAAAAGGGGGAAGAGAGTAATTTGACAATGGAGAAACCTGACAAACACTACCTCAAACAGGTGATCAAGGTTAATATCATCAATAATAAGTTGTGTTGATGAAATGTACCCTTGATTTGATGTGAAAAGAATGGCACTTTATCTCTGTAGTTTCCTTCCAAACCCTCATAACCCCAGTCTAGCCATGAGAAAAATATCAGAAAAATACCAAGTGAGGGACTTTCCATAAAATACCTGGCCAATACTCCTCAAAACTGTCAAGGTAACCGTCAAGAGATCCTAAGAAGACATATAAGTAAATGCAATATGATATCCTACAGGGGATCCTGGAAGAGAAAAAAGTAAAAACTAAGGAAATCTGAATAAAGTATGTACCTTAGTTAATAGCAAAGTATGTATAAATATTGGTTCATTAATTTTAACAAAAGTGCGATTCTAATGTAAAATGTTAATAATAGGGGAAACTAGGTGTTGGGTCTATGGAAACTCTCTGTACTATTGTAATTTTTTGATAAATCTACACTACCTTAAAATTAAAAGTTTATTTTTTTAAAGTCTGGAAAAAATAAATTTAAAAAGAATGAGGAAGAGTGCCGCAGACCGGCTGCAGAAAGCTAGAAGATCCTGGCGGTGAGGGGTAAGGAACTGAAAAGCACCAGTATGGGGTCAGAAGGGCCAAGACAACTGATGGTTGCAAGGCTAGTTCATTCAAAGAGCATGAATGTATATATAGGTTTAGTACGGAACGAATATTAGACAATAAATCAGTAAACCTTGTATTTCCACATAATTCTGTCGCCACTATCTATGCGCCACTATCTATGCGTCAGCATGCCTTATGGGCCATTCTTTGGAGATACAGACTTCCTCCTCAGGGCAGCATGTCCTTCTTCTGGGGAACAACCAGGGGCTCTTAGATCCAGAGCAGGCACCTGGAACGAAACTGGCCGCAAGCCATTTTCCTTTTTTACGCTCAATACCGCAGCGTCAGGAGTGCATACCAAGAAAGAGACAAGCAGTTCTCCGGAAAGCAGAAAGCTGAATAAGCTTACAGCTTGGGGGCCACCACAGAAGAGCTCTATGAACTGATATGGAAAGATTTCTGGCAGACATTAAAATGGGAGGGGGGGAAGTATTTACAGGGAAATCTACACACTAAACACCAGTATTAGAAAAGATGAAAGTTCTCAAATTAGTGACCTTAGCTTCCACCTTAAGAAACTAAAAATACAAAACAGAAAAAAAATTAGAGAAAATCAATGAGACCAAAGCTGGTTCTTTGAGAATATCAATAAAATTGGCAAACCTCTGGTTAGATTTCTCAGGAATAAAGAAAAGAAAAAACCACAATTTATCAATACTAGTTATGACTGAGGTGGCACCACTACAGATTCTACAGATATAAAATGCAATATAATGAAATATCATGAACTTTATGCCTATAAAATCAACAACTTAGGTGAAATGGGAAAATTCTTTGAAAGACACAGACTGTCAAAGTTCACTCAAGAAGAAAGAAATAACCTGAATAATCCTATATCCATTAAAGACATTGAATTTGTATTTTAAAATCTTCCCACAAAGAAAATCTCCAGCCTTGATGACTTTACTGGTAAAATCGACCAAATATTGTACTTAAGGAAGAAATCACATTAATTCTAAACAAACTCTTCCAGAAAATTGACAAGGAGAGAACACTTTTGAACTCTTTCTATGAAGCAAGCGTTACTCCAATACCAAAATCTAAGACATTAGAGGACAAGATAACTATATAACAGTATCCCTCATAAACATAAATGCAAAAATTCAAAACAAAATTTTAGCAAATAGAAACCAAAAACACATAAAAAGTATAATACATTATGACCAATACACTTCCTGACAAAGCAAGGTTAAGTTAACATTTAAAAATGAATCCATATATTTGCCATAGTAACAGATTAAAAAAGAAAATCCACTTTATCATTTCAATAGACACTGAAAAGTCCAACTCATAGCAAACCAGGACTAGAAGGGTACTTTCTCAATCTGATAAAGAGCATCTATGAAAAGCCAATGCTAATATAATACTAAGTGGTAAAACCGAATGTCTTCCTTCTAAAATCAGGAAAAAGGCAAGGATGTGTACTCTCACCACTCCTATTTCTTGAGGTTCCTAGGAATCTACAGAAAAGCAACTAATAAGCAACTGAGCAAAACTAATAAACTAATAAGTGATTTAGCAAAGTATCAGGGTACAAGAACAATATACCAGAAAATCTGTTGTATGTCTATATACTAGAACAAAATAATCTGAAATTTAAATTTTAAATTACCAGTTTACAGTAGCATCAAAAATATGAATACTTCAATAAATTAGTCAGAAGAAGTAACAACACCTGTATACACTAAACTACAAATATTGCTAAGAGTTAAAGAAAACCTAAATAAATGAATAGCTACATCTCATTTATGGATGGATTTATGGATTGATGACTTGATATTGTTAAGATGACAATTTCCCTTCAATTATTCTATAGTTTCAGTGCAATCCCAATCAAAATCCCAGGAGAATTTTTAGTAGAAATTGTCAAGCTTATTCTAAAATTCTAATGGAAATGAAAAGGACCTAGAATATCCAAAACAACTTTGAAAAAGAACAATGTTGGAGGAATAACACTTCCTGATTTCAAGACTTACTATATGGAACACTTGTATGCTGCTGATGGAAATGTAAATTGGTGCAGCCACTGTGGAAAACAGTAAGGAGTTTCCTTAAAAAACTAAAAATAGAATTACCATATGATCCAGCAATTCCGCTCCTGGGTAGATAGCTAAAGAAAACAAAAACACTAATTTGAAAAGATACATACACCCCAATGTTCAAAGCAGCATTTACCATAGCCAAAATATGGAAGCAACCTAAGTGCCATCAATGGATGAATAAAGAAGATGTGGTGTGTGTGTGTATATATATATATAAAATAGAATATTATTACTCAGCCATAAAAAAGAATGAAAATTTGCTATTTGCAACAACTTGAGTGGACCTGGAGGGTATTATGCTTAGTGAAATAAATCAGACAAAAAAAGACAAATACTGTATGATATCACTTATACGTGGAATCCAAAAAATACAACAAACTAGTGAATATAACAAAAAAGAAGCAGACTCACAGATATAGAGAACAAACTAGTGGGTACCAGTGGGAGAAGAAAGTGGGGAAGGGCAAGATAGGAGTAGGGGATTAAGAGGAACAAACTACTATGTATAAAATAAATAAGCTACAGGGAATATAGCCGATATTTTATAACTTCAAATGGGAGCAAAATCTATAAAAATTTTGAATCACTATGTTGTACACCTGAAACTAATATAACATTGTAAATTAACTACAAACAAAGACAGAGAGACAGTGATTAGACAAGGTGGGAGGGCTCTTGCTCACAGGAAAGTGCTGAGACCCAGCTGGTAGCTGTGGAGAGAGCTGGACTGAAAAGCCATCATTTTGCAATCATCATGTAAAGATTGGATCCAACAAAAATCAACAATGGATGGGCAAGATTTTGATGAGAAACAGCATATTTTTGTGGATATTGACAAACTGATCCTAAAGTTTATATAGAAATTCAAAAGACCCAGAACAACAAACATAACACCGAAAAAGAACAAAGTTGGAGGACTGATATCTTTTGACTGCAAAATTTACTATAAAACTACAGTTATTCAGAAAGTGTGGTATTGGTGAAAAATAGACAAATAGATCAATAGAACGGAATAGAGAACCCAGAAATAGACCCACATAAACATTATCAACTGATCTCTGACAAAGGAGCAAAGGCAATTCATTGGAGCAAAGATAGTCTTTTCAACAAATGCTTCAGGAACAACTGAGCATCATATGCAAAAGAATGAATCTAGACACAGACCTTGCACCAAAATGGGTCATAGACCTAAATTTAAAATGCAGAACTATCAAACGTCTAGAAGACGACATAGGAGGAAATCTAAATGACCATGGGTTTGCAGAACAACACCAAATACATGATCCATGAAAAAACTGATAATGGACTTCATTAAAATTAAAAACTTCTACTCTGTGAAAGACTGTTAAGAGAATGAAAATACAAGCCACAGCCTCGTAGAAAATCTTTGCAAAACACATATCTGATAAAAGACTGGTATCCAAAATATACAAAGAACTTTTAAAACTTAACAATAAGGGGGGAAAAAAAAACAATTTAAAAATGGGCAAAAGATCTCAACAGATAACTCACCAAAAAGATAAATAGATATCAAATAAGCATATGAAATTATGCTAAACATCATATGTCATTAGGAAATTGCAAATTAAAACAAACAATGAGATACCACTACATACTTATTAGAATGACTACAATCCAAAAACCTGATAATACCAAATGTTGGTGAGAATGGGGAGCAACAGGAACTCTCATTCATTGCTGCTGGGAATGCAAAATGATACAACCACTTTGGAAGAGAGTTTGGTGGTTCGTAATAAAACTAAACATACTTTTACCATATGATTCAGCAGTTGCTTGAATCCTTGGTACTTATTCAAAGGAGTTGAAAACTTATGCCCACACAAAAACCTACACATGGATGTCTATAACAGTTTTATTCCTAATTGTCAAAACTTGGCAAAATGTCCTTTTTATAGGTTAACAGATAAATTAACTGTAGTCCATCCAGACAATGGAATATTATTAAGCAATAAAAAGAAATGTACTAACAAGTCACAGAAAGAGATGAAGGAACCTTAAATACACATTTCTTAGTAAAGGAAGGCAGTCTGAAAAATCTACATATTGTGTGATTCCAACTATATGACATTCTGGAACAGGCAAAACTACAGAGACAGTTAAAAAAATCAGAAGGTGCCAGGGGTAGGGGGGAAGCATAGGGTATCTGGGGGCAGCAGAACTATCTGAAGGATACTGTATCAGTGGACACATGACATTATGCATTTGTCAAAACCCATACAATTGTACAACACAAAAAGTAAGCCTTGGGCTTCCCTGGTGGCGCAGTGGTTGAGAATCTGCCTGTCAATGCAGGGGACACGGGTTCGAACCCTGGTCTGGGAGGATCCCACATGCCGCGGAGCAACTAGGCCCGTGAGCCACAACTACTGAGCCTGCGCGTCTGGAGCTTGTGCTCCGCCACAGGAGAGGCCGCGACAGTGAGAGGCCGGCGCACCGCGATGAAGAGTGGCCCCCGCTCGCCGCAACTAGAGGAAGCCCTCACATACAAAACAAAGACCCAGCACAGCCAAAAATAAATAAATAAATTAATTAATTAGTTTAAAAAAAATTAAGCCTTAATGCAAACTATGGACATTAATTAATAATTGTGTATCAATAGTGATTCATTAATTGTGACAAAAATGCACACTAATGCATGATGTTACTAATAGAGGAAACTCCGAGGGGGAGAAGGAGGATGTGGGATCTCTCCATACATCTGTTTAATTTTTATGTAAATCTAAATTTGTTCTAAAATATGAAGTCAATTAATTTTTTAAAGATTTTGAAAATCAGTCAGGCTCACAGTAGGTAATCTGTGCAGTCATAATGTCAATTTATTTATTTACAATGATGGAGAGTTATTAAATTGAACAATATAATGAATCATGTAATAAATATCTGAGCATTTTCTCTCTCTAGGCGGACCTGCATAATAAATGAATGAGAAAGCAGGTTGGCAGGCAGGCTGGGAGGGAGGGCGGGAGGCGGGGTGGTACCTGGGAAAACCTGGGGCCTGTCCTCTCGCACTCTTGACAAACCATGCCCAGGCCAGTCTGTGGTCCGTTCAGCCTGGAAGCTAATCCGCAAAATAAAACCTAACAAAATGTTCCTGGGGTCTTCATGGACCTCTGTGAAAAGCCCAAGGGCCCAAAAGAACCACCCTAGCAAGTGGGCATGAACCAGAGGCAAGACTTTCCCTAACTGGGGGTTTTCCTGTCCTTGAGGTCCATAGACCCTGAAGTTCACTGGCACCAAGAACACATTTTCAAAATTCATTGCAAAGTGTGTGTCTGCGTGGGTGTGCCTTTGTCTGGAAAGAGTGCCTCCAGTTTGCTTTAGATTTTCACAGGGGTTCTTAAACACTCCCACATCTGCCTCTGCTTCATTCTTGGACTTGTAGACAAGGATCCAGTTCCTTACAGACCTCTTGCATAACAAAAAGCACCCATAGAGCATGGATGGGTAAGCAAGAGCATTCAATACAAGCACAGGAAAGGATCACAGTCACTCCTGAGTCTTCTTCTACATGCAAGAAAGAAACATGGGGCTACTTAAAAAATTCTTTAGAAAAGAAAGCGTAACGGTTTTTTTTTTCCAGATATTTATTTATTTATTCACCTGGCTGCCCCAGGTCCTAGCTGCGGCACGTGGGATCCTCGTTGCAGCATGCGGGATCTTTTTTTTTTTTTCAGTTGCAGCAGGCGGGATCCAGTTCCCCGACCAGGGATGGAACCAGGGCCCCTGCATTGGGAGCGTGGAGTCTTAACCACTGGACCACCAGGGAAGTCCCGAAAGCATAGTTTTTTGTGGATGTCTCTGCCGTGAAGTGCCAGTGCATTATACAACACTCATAATTCCACTTGCATGCAACTTTTACCACATACACATTCAACACTGACACCTTTTTCTAGAACCAAAATTTGGTGTTCTGAACTCACTTTTTTTTTTTTTTTTGCCCTTTTTTATTCCTGCTAAGGATGAAAACTTTTGAGATGACAGTTATGATGTTGGGATCAAGTTATTTTTAGAAATTGGGTTACAGGTTTTTTTTATCTGGGATGTTTCATGAAAATTGCAGTGTTTTCATTTCTAAAAGATCTTTGGGAAGCCACCTTTTTCTGAGGAATGTATACATTTCGGAAAAGGGATGAATCATTTTCTAGACAGACGTATCCTTGGGATAAAGCTATGGCAAAGAATTGTCTAGACACTGTGAGCCTCTTTTCTTTTGCTCAGAGATCTCTAAGTGCCTAGCTGGCTTTATTCTTCAGCTTTGCTGACAAACATTGCCTTTGCTGCTTCTCTGCACGCTTGCCATGTGGAGGGGGCTTTCTTCCTTAGGTGAGCATGCGCCAAGCATGACTGATTAACAGAGTCTTAGCAGGATTTACTCCTGATTGAATTTTGCATTGGTTCCTAGAACTCCAGCATGATAACAAGGGTATGTGTTTTGCATACTTACTTGTATAGCCAATGATTAACCCAATGTTGTAAAATAAAAAACGCTTGTTAGAATCAAGGCTGGGCCTCGCACTTTTAACCTGGAAGGGATCTGATAACTTCCCCCAACATATCCAGGGAATTCAGGGTTTAGATGCTCTTGGTCAAAGATGGGCTAAGCCCCTCTATTTGTTATCCATACCGTGTAACAAATTGTCATAAATTTAGCTGCTCAAAACAACATATATTTATTATCTCAGAGCATCTCTGGGCCAGGAGTCTGGGCACAACTTAGCTGGGTCCTCTGATCAGGGTCTTACAAGGCTGCAGTCAAGGTGTTGGCCAAGGCTGGGGTCTCGTCTGAAGGCTCGACTGGGGAAGGATCCCCTTCCATGCTCACATAGTTGCTGTCAGGAATTAGTTCCTTGCAGGCTGTTGGACTGAGGGTCTCAGTATCTTGGTGACTGTTGGATAGAGGTAGCCCTGAGATCCTCACCACATAGGTCTCTCCTGTGGATCTTCATCGAAGCCAGCAAGGGAGAGTATAATAGAGCAAGTCTGTTAGCAAGACAGAAGTTACAGTCTCTTGTAAGCTAATTAGCTAATCACAAAAGCGACACCCCATCCTTTTAGCCATATCCTATTGGTTATATGTAAGTCACTAGGTCCAGCCCACACTCAAGGGGAGGGAATTACACAAGGGTGTGAATAGGAGGAGCTAGAAATCATCCTGGGTCATCTGAGTCACAGCCACCAAAATTGTGTCTATTTACAAAGAACCTGTAAGTTTCCAAGTTCTTAAAACTTGCCCTTTGGACTAGGATGGTTCTGTCTAAGACAAGGATGCAAGAGAGAGCAATGAGAGCTGTGGCAGCCATAGAAATAAGCTGCTAAGATCACCAGCCATGGGGAGAGTAGTTGACTGAAGGCCCCAGATGGATCCACCATCATGTCCCCATAGAGGCCACACTGGCTGCAAGCTGCTCCCAGTCAAGGCCTGAGCACTGGGGGAAGGTATTAGCTCAAGCCCATACCTGGGCAGATATTCAACTCTTTACAACTGGTGACTTTGGGCTCAAAGACTCCCCATCAGCCTGGCCAAACCATTCTTGGAATGGCACTGCGGTCTGAGACTCTTCCCACCCTACCCTCCTTCCTTCCTTCTCTCCTTCCAAGGGTCAGATCTTCATAATGGTCCACAGAGTCTCCCTGCCTCCTCCTGGCCCCTTCACAAGCGTTTCCCCATGATGAATCTTTTGCACGTCTAATCCCTTGGCATTTGCCTCTTGGAGGAGCCCATCTTACACAAGAATCTGAGAAGGAGAGAAAGATCAGTTTTAATATTTAGGGCCAGATCATTTAAGGCTTGATGCAATCTTATCTGGGCATAGTGCTGAGAGAAGACAAATTTGCCTACCCATCTGGTCTAGAAGATTCCCTGCAATCTAAGGAAATCCACAGGGACCCATGACAGCAGAGGCTGGAGCAGTGGTCACAGCCCAGAACATGACTCTGCTGACATACTGAATTTCTGGAGGAAGTGACTCCTGGACTTTGCCTTCACTGACCACAGCAAGGGGTGCCAGGAAGAGCCGAGGGGCTGCAATTCCTCTCTGTGGGGTGATGTGCACATGTTTCCTGGCTAGCCAAGGTGGGAAGGACAAGTACTTTACCCCGGGCTCCAACACTTTTTGGTATCAGAGCCATCTTGCTTCAGGACCCTTTCCAGTCTCTTGAGCTCCCTTGTCCCCCTGTCAACATAGTCTTGACCAGAGATCACCCAATGGAGACCTCGCCTCCTCACTCTGTGGTAACCATGGGTGTCTCTCTGTCCCAGGTGCAATGACTCCATTCCAGCCTCACTCATCTTCAAGTGCATGACCTCCAAGGGACATGAAGAGATACAGGGCCCGTCTGGGATAACTGGCATCCTGGCCAGGAATCAGGGAGGACTCGAATCCCTCTTCCATTGATACAGGTCCAGAAGCACTAGACCTGACCTCAGGATGAAAGATCCCTTTCTTAGACACACCAGGGACAGGAGAGCCTTGGCATGGTATTAGGGGTTTCAGTATAAGGGGGACTTTGTACCCCAAGCTTGTGCAAACTGGACATACTGGTTACAATGGCATTCTTTGCCTTTTGCCTAGTAGATAGACCTCTAGGTTTAACAACAGAGCTCATTCTCTTATTCATATTTATCTCTGACCACATGCTGGAAGGGCAAATGGCCAGAGATCTTCCATGCTAGCCACTGTCCCAAAGAAGGGCAGTTTGGGCGCTGGAGTAGAGGTACATGGGTTATAGACTCTGGTTCCAACCTCTAGCTCTCAGCTTTAATCCAAACCAGGGCTTTCAGACCAAGTGTCTCAGATGCCTAACTTGACCTCTTTTCATAATTCTACTGTTAAAAGTAATTTTTTCATCCCAGTCCAGAATTGAAATAAATAAGAAGTCCTAATAAATTCCATGTTTAAACAAATTGAAAGATAAATTATTTCCATTTATTACAAAACAACAGAGGGAAGAAAAACCCTTTTAAGAATTTTGAATAAATTGACTAATTGGGGTGTCAACTCTTCTATTTTGATTTTATTTTTAAGGAATATAAGTTACCTTATAAAACCTGAGTAATAATTCTGAACAAATTTATGCAGTCATTCAACAAATATTTGTCAACACTATGTTCCAGGCTCTGTTCCAGGTACTGAGGATACAGTGATAGGAAAAGAAAAATGAAAAAACAAAACATCCTAGAATCCTAGAATCACAAGAATCATGGGAACAAAGACTTGGTGTGGACTGAATTAGAAAGCTCAAGTGACATTTGGGGACTTCAAAAAAACTTATTAACATACATTCATATCACCTTAAAAATACTTTTTAGATTGGCAGTAATACATTTTTGATGATGCAAAAGACTTCCAAATACAGCCTAGAATAGGAAGGGTCAACTCTGCTGGTATTCACATTTCCTGTTAAATATTCGAGGCAAAACTACCCTTCAGTTTTATTTCCAAATGAAACAAGTAAGGCCGAAAATATCAGGATAACGTTAAGGAGTTGCTAGCGCTGTCTTTTCAGATGTTGCCCACATGGCTTGGGTCGTTAAGGTTTGAGTTAGTACCAGTCACTAACTCAGCAGTTTGCCGGGCTGGTAAAATTTCAGAGAGTTGGCGTACACTTCACACATGACGAGATGGCAGTGACCATGGGTCTGCCCTCCTGCCATCCATTCCCACCCCCCTCTCCCCTGCCTGCCTCTACTATAGAAACTATAGCAGTGCTGCCTTCATGGGCGTGGAATCACACAAAGACGTGCCCTCGGAAGGGGGCCTCGCCTGGGGTTTAATTCTCTGTGGTCATTGAGTTAAAATTCTTAATAATTTAACTTTGAATTTGTGTTTTATGAGTGAAGTCCACTGAGACAATGAAGTGAGCGCCACTCACCTCCCTACCTTACCCCCCAAAAGGCTCTCAGCACCTCCTCCTTCCACCCCTGCAACCACTCCTGGAGACGCGGGCATGGGCACGGGAAGGGTAGCTGGTACACCCCATGCACTGAGTCAGGGGCAGGGCCCAGGCACTGGGGAGTGTCTGCACTTACTTCCTCAGCCTCCCCTCTCAGACATTAAATAGCAAATAAAAAACACCACAGCAGGGAGAGAGAACGCAGAAGAAAGGAAAAGCTTTTCCCTTGCTTTGTGAGCAAGAGGGCCCTGGTTTTTCATTTGGCAGGAGATCCTGAATATTAGGTAGTGAGCCCTGGCCATTAGCACCCCAAACTCTATTTCCTTGCGCCCTCACATCTTAGAGGCGCCGGCCCTGGGAAGCAGATCTGACCTGCACAGCCAGCTTACCGAATGGAGACCCTTGAGAACCAGAAATGTTTATCTTATTCATTGTTAATTTCCTGGTATAGACCAAAAAGCAGGTGTTCAGTAACATTTGATAGAATTGACATTAAAGTACATTATGTATCCGTGTGCTTGGTAACTGTATCATTCAAATACCTGCATTATTTTTTTCTATTCGATCTGTCGAATCATGAGAGTGATGTGCTATCTTCCAGTATAGTTTGATCAGGTCCTCTTTTTAATTCTCATGCACTTTCTAGATTAGGTAGCTGTGTTCGGTACATAAAAGTTTCTATGACAAATGCTTTTGGATTGTACCTTTTCTTAATATAAAAATCCCTTCCTACAGTGGAATATTAAATATCAGCCTTAAAAAAGAAGGAAATCCTTGGTGAAAGGGCTCAAAGGTGCAGTCATGAAGGATGAGTGTATCTAGAGCTCTCGTGTACAGCATGATGACTAGTTAGTAATATGGTCTTGAATACTGGAAATTTGCTAAGAGAGCAGATTTCAGGTGCCCTCATGACACACACTAATGTGATGAGACGATGTGTTAATTACCTTGACCCTAGTAATCATCAATAGTACATGTGTACCAATCACCATGTTGCACACTCTAAACATATACAACTTTTATTAAAAACAAAATAAAAAGAAGAAAGTCCTGGCATTGGCAACAGGACTGGATGAACCCATAATTATGCGAAGTAAAACAAGCCAAATCCTTTTCAGACTGCACTCCAGGAGGTCCTGCAAAATTGATTGATGCTGGCACTTGAAATAAATCTATCAGACATATTTGGAATATATAGACGGGTATGTTCAACTAATCAGCACCCTCCACTCAGCATGAACTTGCAGATGCCAGTTCTCCCTGGAGTCAACTGTAAAAAGGTTGACACTAGCAGGAAGGAAGATGGTTATTAAATGGCCCTTGCGGACGGCACGGTGTCTTCCTGCGTTACGTCTGAGCCTGCTTGATTGTTGCCACCCCAGCTGGGAGCATGTGATTCCCACAGTGCCAGCCGCAGCTGCCCAGCTCCAATGACACCGCTTGACTTCAAGCCTTTAGGGATTCTGAGACCAGAGGTACCTGACATCAAAATAGCCCATCAGCTTCAAAAATAATAAGCAAAACAATTAAGGGAAAAACAGCTGTTGGAAAAACTGGGGTTTGTTTTTTCCCCCCTTTAACTGGTTGTTTTGTCCACTGACAACTCTAGAAAGAGCCGCCACAAGTAAAAGATGCTAGTTAAATAATGGCTTTTTTGTGCTGGGGATGACTTCATAGTTAAGGGTGATTGACGCCTCCATGGGTCTTGGATCGGCAAGGATGTAATTAAGAAGCCAACTGATGTGGGCTGACAAATCCCCCTCTCACTTCAGAACACTGATGCATGGAATAAATTTTATTCCTGGCATTTAAACCAGCTTCCGAATTAACCATTTCCTTCATTCACCCTCAATTTTCAGTGCTTGCTTTTTCCTTGCATCTTTAGACATCAGCTCCAGCCATGCTATCGCTGAGGCCTTAAGGAGTTAACTATTAAGGGTTTATTTTTTGACCATTATTGATCTGTGTAGAAATTTGTATCTTTAACTGGTTTGTTGTTTAACAAGATAAAACCTGCTCGTGGTTTAAACAAATCAAAATATTCAAAAAGATTATAGCAAAAGGCAATAAATTCCTGCTCCACTTTTTCTCTCCAACTCATGCCAAAGGCAACACCATTTAACTTTTTGTTCTTTTTTTCTGATGGTTATCCTGTATGTCTAAATACTCTCTGGATACCATTCAGTTCTGATTTATCAACTTTTCGTTTTCTGTTGGCTGTCTGTTATGACGTATCTCATTCTATCAACACCCCGCTTCCCTGCAACCAATATAATCATATCACTATTTTTAGTTACTTTCACAAACATTACCGCCCAATAAACCTCTCCCACTCCTAATTCTGTGGCAACACCTGCTTTCCAAGGACCCAATTAACACGGTGTCACCCAGAGTACCCGAGAAAGCAGGCAGTAAGATGGTATTTGAATAGGATGATTCAGTGTCCTTAAGATCTCAGTTCTCCCCACATTAATTTATAAATTAATCAAAATTTCAATAAAATATCAACAAGCAGTTTTATGAAGCTGGAAAAGTTGACCCTGATGTCCATGTGGAAAATTAAATATGCAAGAATAGCTAGGAAAACACAAGGACAAAAATCCATGATAAGGTCTTGCTCTCCAGATGTGAGAACATCCTATAAGGCCTCTGTAAGTAAAACACTGTAGTACTAGGTAACGAATAGATAGACAGACAGGTGGAATTGAATTTAAAAGTCCAGAAATAGACCCAGGTATGTATGGAAATTTAGTATATGGTAAAGTTAGTATTTCAATTTGCCTGAGCAAAGATGAACGTTTTAATAAATGATGCTAGGACAACTAAGTAACTATTGGGAAAAGATAAAATTAGATACAACCCTTACACCATATGCCAGAATAGACTCCAAGTGGATCTAAATGTAAAAACATGAAGCCATGTACATACTCTATGTAAACAAAGATTAATTCTCTTTAACCTTAGTGGAGAAAAAGGCTTTGTAGCTATGACACAAAATGGAAAAGCAATAAAACTAAAGAGTGATAAACTTGACCCCATAAATATTTTTGAAAACTTTTGTACAGGACTTCCCTGGTAGCGCAGGGGTTAAGAATCCACCTGCCAATGCAGGGGACACGGTTTTGATCCCTGGTCTGGGAAGATCCCACATGCGGCCGAGCAACTAAGCCTGTGCACCACAACTACTGAGCCTGCACTCTAGAGCCTGCGAGCCACAACTGCTGAAGTCCACGTGCCTAGAGCCTGTGCTCCACAACAAGAGAAGCCACCGCAATGAGAAGCCCGCGCACCGCAACAAAGACCCCACTCAGCCAAAAAATTTTTAAAAATCTTTTGTACAGAAAAAAGTCATCATAAATAAAACTAAAAGACAAATGACAATTGGGGAAATACTCACAACATACAGCAGGGACAAAGGTAATATCTCTAATATAAAGAATTCTTAAAAATTGAGAAGAAAGCGATCAAAAACCTGATAGAAAAACGGATAAAAGATACGGGCAGACAATTTACACAAAGCTATAAAAATGGCCAAAAACACGAAAATGTTTTCAACCTCACTCATCGGAGAAATGTAAATTACAACTACACTGAGATTTCATTTCTCACCTACCAGATTGACAAAAATTCAAAAGAATAACAACACATTCAGTTGGCAAAACAACGAGGAAACTGGCTCTCTCCTATGTGGCTGGTGAGAATGTAAATTAATATTGATAGAATCCTTATGGAGGAGAATTTGGCATTCTCTAACAGAACGACATACAGATATTTACCTTGTAATCGAGCAATCTGCTCTATGAAGACAAAGTTATTCACTGCAGCACTGTTTGTAATTAGAAACAATCCAGACACCTACACCTAAGAGAGTAGATGTAAACTATGGTACATCCACATAGTAGTGTACTACACAGCTATACAAAAGAATGACAAAGATCTCCATAAAATCATGTGGAGGGATTTCCAGGAGACATTAAGTTAAAAAAAGAAAAGACAAAGTGCAAAAGAGGACTAAGGTATGCTGTCTTCTGTGTAGGAAAAAAGGAAGAATAAGAAAATGTACATGTTTCTGCTCATTTGTGCAAAAAGAGACACAGGAAGGAAAAACCAGAAATTCATGGCATTGGTTACCTCCAAAGAACAGGGTGAAAAGGATGGGGAAGGGTGTATACCTATGAGTTAGTTCTGACTTTTGGGACCTTGTTAATGTTCCATATACTTAAAATCAATAAGAATGAGAACAAGAAAAGTAACAGTCAAGTACAGACAGAACTTAAGTTACAAATGAACTCAATTATTATATGATTTCAGGTGAATAACACAACCACACTGAAGGGTGAAGAAGGGTAACAAACCTAAATAACATTTCAATACTCCACATCCTTGGGCCAGAGACAGAAAGAACAGTCAACAAACATTGAACTCTAGCTGTAAGATGTGTTTTTCTCAGTAGTATGTGTTAGCACTTCTGAAACTACTTTGTATATTCTAGCACTGAAGAAATACGTACACGTATAGTGGATCATGGGAGACAGATTTCTCATTATCTGAGAAGGAAATTAAAAATATGGAAAGAAGGAAAGTTAGAGTAAACCCTAAAGTGACATACTGGAGGTATCAGTGTGAACACTTGATGATAGATAGAAAGATAGATTAGATAGATAGATAGATAGATAGATAGATGACAGATGATAGATATAGATGGATGGGTGTGTAGGTGGGTAGATAGATAGATAGATAGATAGATAGATAATGGCTGGATAAGTAGATAAATACTGATATATTTATTTTGCTCTGTCTGCTAAAGAGGGCCCAAAAGCAATGATACCAAGTGGTAATGAGCAAACCTATCACCCAGATCTTGGTAAAAAGAACCAGAGCTTCTTAGAATAATGGCTGGTTTGGGGTCTGAAGATGGAAAAGACTCAAAACCAGGTCTTATAAAGATCTTGTAAAACAACCTGGAACATCTTGTTGTGTCTGAAGGTAAGGACTGCTTTAAGAAGGGTGAAAACAAGTCAAAGGATGTGGGACCATCTTGAAGGCACTCCCATAGCCAAATCTGGGACCGCCTAAGCACCAAAACAAATAGTAATAAAATACTGACAGACACAAACAAAGGGGGGAAGAAAAAAAATCTCCTCCTTAGAGTAAAATGCCAACTAATACATGTAAAAGGAATCATGAAATTAGGGGGAAAAAAAATCACCATTTGGTGACCATCATAAAAAATACTTATTTAGGGTGTGACCAGTGACTTGATAACAGTTTATCATTGTAGGGATGGTACAGGAACACTGGCTAACCTCACGAGAGAGAAGATGACTCACAGAGCGGCTGACAGACCAAGAGGGCTCGTCCACTGTGAAAACCCAAATTGGGATAGAGCTTAGGTCTGATGGCTGATCAGAGAACAAGAGATTTATTTGTTCCCTGGGCAGTCCGATTCCCTTCAGCCTCACCATTGTTAGCCATATCAAATGGGATACCCAGTACACATCTCAGGGAGCTGCAGAGTTGTGCTTAGCCAGGAGCTACCACACTAGTAGAACTGCTTTACTGCCTTAAAGGACAACCTGACACAGAGGAAAGCGCCTCTTCTGCAAGTCAGTGGGTTGGTGGTGCTTTAAGCTGTCCCCAGACTATTCCCCTCCTTGGAAATAGCCACTGGGATTCATTAGCACCAACTGCCTTGCCTCTTCAAAAAGCATGCAATCCTAATTCCCAAAGAGCAGGCTTTGAGTCCCTGCGTACAGGGGGTCTCCTGTGAATTGCAGTATGTTTATTACATTAGATGTTCCTTGTCCCTGTTCAAATGAAACATATCGAGACAGTCCTGGGCTGGGCACCCGAGGGAGAGCCTTCCTGCCTCTGAGTGACGCTAAGGAGAGTAATAACATTCTTCCCGGTCTGACTCCATCATTTTAATCACGGCAACTGCAAGCACCCCCCCTGCTAATCCCAGCTCTGGGCTTCCCGGGTCCTGAAGTCAGCGTAGTAGGGAATTCAATTAATGAGCCACTCTCGCAGAATGACTTAACTCAGTTGTTACCACTGGGAAAACAGATTCTCGGCAAAGAGAAATGGAAAGCGTAGGTTCCCGCTCTATCGCTTTCTGTCTCAAAACCAGACGCACTGTCCTTGCGAGGAGGAATGGGGGTTTTGTTTTGGTTCAATTGTCAAATCAAAATTCCCACTTTCTTGTGTAGCCACTGGTTACCATCTGTTTAGCTAAAGGACTATGAGGATTCTAATCCCGTGTTTAGTTTCCTAAAATGTTTGTGTGCCTGCTTCTCCATCCAGAGTTTTCTTCACATGCTTTTCAGAGGGGAAGGGAACCGTACACAATGTGTTTTCCATGTGCACTGTAGAAAGTAAAGTAATCCAGAACTGGAAATTTGTGTTTTAATTCAGTATTAATATTGTTTGGGTGTAGTGTCCAAACAAATTTTTCAATTTAACGTTCTGCAGGGTTTTCTTTACCTCAATACTTACTTAAACTGCCAGTTCGACAGTTTTGTTTGTTTCAGAAAAAGCAAAAACACCGTGTTTTTCTTCCTCTCTTTAAAATGAATATATATACTTCGTGGAAGAGTTACATAACCACACTGGATAAAACATGGAAACCAGAAAATATCCACAGTCCCAACATCAGAAAAAAATGTTTGGCGTCTGTTAGAACTATTCTGCCCCAATCTACTGTTTGACTTTTGATTTTTGCTTTTTTTTTTAACATTCATCATTTTCCATTTTTATTTATGCAGATATGCTGGCTTCTTTTATCACTTTTAAGTTTAGAAAGGCCTTTCTTCTCTACAGTATTCAATTTTAATCTCTTACAGCTTTTTTAGATTTGATTTCTTTGACTCTTTAATTCATCCAGAAGTTAGTTTGATGAAAAAAGAGATTTTTTTCCTCCAAGGAAACACCAAGGGGTGTCCAGGTGAACCACCTGGGTCCCTTGCATGTCGCTCCCTCCCCTGTGGTGTCACAGCAACCCACCTCTCCCAGTGTGGCTGGGTCCACCCCTCCCGCCAAGATAAAGACTCCTCTTGCTTGCTGGCCTCTGGACACAAGGAGTTCAAAGCAGTAGGCAAGCCTGTAGTTCAATGCAGTGCCTGGCAAGAGCGAGCCCCATCCAGGGGCCAGGACATCTTATCCTGAGGACCCCAGAGATGTAGGGACAGGGACCACCCAGTCCTCAGTGGGTCACTGGAAATCTGGGTAAGGGAGGGCACTCCTGCTTCCTCTCTTGGTTCCGGGATGCAGTCTTCTTACTACGCGGTCACAGTCTGACTCAGGGCACCTACTGCACCCCATCCTCAGATTATTGCCTCTGAGCTGGCATCTCAGTTGTGCCTCGCAGGCCATTTCAGCACTTCTTTGGGCTGGCAGTTTCTGGAAGGTGGGATGTGTAGCACACCAAACGATCTCATGCTCATGGGCTCCCCCCCCCCCCCCCTTCCTTTGTGTTAATGCCGTGTTGTACGGGATTCCATGCTGGTGGCTCAGGCACTTCTAACGCGCCCAGGTCGTGGAGATGATGGAGATGGTGGAAGATCCGTTTGCTACTCTGAGGCCCCTCAAAGGGCAGCCCTTCCGTGTCACCCAGTACACAGACCAAAGCAAGGTTTTTAGGTGTGGAATATGCCGCCTCCAGAAACAGAAGAAGCATTCCAGGTGGTGTTCTTTCTTTTTTTAGGAAAGGATGCAAGATGTAGTCAACCGTCTTCTACTTTGGCGGGAATTCCAAATGTGCCCCCAACAACTGAATCCCTAAAACCTACACTGAAGTCACAGGCCCTGAATCTCCCTAGTATTTGCCTGCCACCCCTGTAGCACATGCGTCTCACTTACCAAGGCCTCCAGCATCTTGTTCGTCATTACGTGTCATCCATGTCATGGATTCCTGTGATGTTCTGCAGGATGTCCAAATGGTCCAAAGCCCTTTTTAACCCATATTATGATAGAGGTCAGGAGAGTTAATACAACGCATGGGAAAAACTATGAATGCATGTTGTTGTCCGTAACAGGTGAATATGAATGGTTTCTGTCGCTCTTTCCTGACTGAGGTAGAAAAGAACACATTACCAAATCAATGATTGTATAACATGTCCCAAGGCTGTATGCTAGCAACGATACCTCGTCCAATGCAGCAGCTGCAATGGGGCTACCACTTGGATGAAGTTGGAGTAGTCTCGAGTTACTCTCCAGATCCATGTTGTTTCTGCAGGAGCCAGACTAGCAAATTAAATGGAATTATGATCAGGACCACCCCTCTGCATTATAGGTCTTTGATGATGCACTAATAGCCCCTACTCCTCCTTCCCTCACAGTCTGTGATATTATTTTATTTGTTACATTGGGGTTGGGGTGGGGGAGGAAGTAGATTCAGGGGCTTCCGCTTAACCATCCCCGCTGTGGTAGCTCTCATTCTGGGATCCAATGAAACAATATGGCGGTTCTTCCAACTATGAAATACGTCAATCACAAGATTCACCAAACTACCTGATACATTCTAAGGTGGACTTTTTTTGTTGCTTTTTTATTGAAGTATAGTTGGTTTACAACATTGTGTTAATTTCTACTGTACAGCAAAGTGATTCAATTATACATATATATGCATTCTTTTTTATATTCTTTTCCATTATGGTTTATCACAGGATAGTGAATATAGTTCCCTGTGCTATACAGTAGGACCTTGTTATTTATCCATCCTGTATATACTAGTTTGCATCTGCTAACCCCAAGCTCCCACTCCATCCCTCCCCGCCTCCTCCTCCCCCTTGGCAACCACAAGTCTGTTCTCTATATTTGTGAGCCTATTTCTCTTTCCTAGATAAGTTCATTTGTGTTACACTTTAGATTCCACATATAAGTGGGACATTATGGTATTTGTCTTTCTCTTTCTGACTTACTTCACTTAGTACAATAATATCTAGGTCCATCCATGCTGCTGCAAATGATATTATTTCATTCTTTTGTATGGCTGAGTAGTATTCCATTGTGTATATGTACCACATCTTCTTGATTAAAGCAGACTTTGACTGGACCTGGGCAAGAGTCTGTGACTTTTCCTTGGAATGACCACCCTCGGCCTCCTGCTCATTCAATCTTGCTTCCTTTTGATCTTATAAATGAAACATACCACTGTTGGAGACCCATCCATTTTTCCCCTGGGATACCATGTTTTATTAAATACATTCACAGCTCTTTGCTGGTCATGCCCCTTGCTACCACTCCAACTTTGCTGGATGTTTTGATAATTACGACCATCTGGTTTCTGGTGGTCAGGTACTGGCCCATGGTTTCTATTGCCTTAGGGCCTCCAATATCCATAAAAATCACTATCCATGGGCCAAGTTCTGAGACAGCCTCTCCTACTCTCAGCCCTGGACTAGGGTGGCTCCAAGGAGAAACCAATGGCCCACATGGAACAATGCAGATGTGCCTGAATTGTCATGGCAGGTGGTAGAAGAAGGGTTTGGAAGGCTCAGGAGAGAGGGCATGCTGGGGTGGGGGGGGGGAACAAAGTGGGAGAGCCTCCCTTGAACTTCTTAGTGATGCTGGTGGTCTTCTCACCAGCACATTCCTGATGGCCTTGGTGAACAGCGCAACCCCAGCCCTTCCAGTGGAACATGGAACTTGATACTCCAGAGTCTTCTGGCCTCTGCTAACCCTCAGGGAGCTCTGGAGTGAGAACTGCCCATCAGAAGAGTCCTATATTGAGCAGGAATTACCAGGTGCTAATATTCTTGCTCTATCATTGGCGAGGGGCCACCCAAGAAGACAGTGGCCTTGTCTCCAACACTGAGGCAGGTCCCAAGGGCACAGCTAACTGCACTGCTTGCAGCTGAATGGCAAGGTTTTTTCTTGAAGAAAGATTAAAGCAACACACCTCCAGGGCTACTGCATCTCTCGTGCAATTACAGGTATTTTCATAATTATCTGTATTCTTCTTATGTTTTTCATATGTGTTCAAATAGCTGTATTACTTTCATATTCACTAAAAAAAGTATTTTATAAAAATTAATTGACCAGTTTGTCACTTTTCCCATGATACTTTGTAGTCGTTGGTGACCTTGGAAGAGGTAAAGTCACAAGAATGGAAAGCAGATGAAAGGAAATCAGGGAGTAGCTGGGTATCAATTCCCTGATCAGCAACATGACTATTAAATTACTTCCTCATGGAGTTTTTATGAGACACCCTGCATCGTCTTCCAGTGCCATGACTGACACATGGTAGGTTTGCGGTGTGGGGGCCTGGCACTCCAGCATCAGAACAGGAGGGGATGGAGGCATTGGTGAGGGTCATCTACCATAACAAGAGGCAAAGTTCAAAGAGAGGACACACGAATGGAGCTGAGTTCATGAGGAACTGAGGTTAGATGAGGCATTGTTTCTGCAGGAGACTCTGGAAAGATGGAAACAATATGAGCTGTTGAAAATAATCACTATTACCATGAAACCAAATTTTCCCACTTCCCCTCACCTTTCTGGAAGGCTTGTCTACATGGCATTGGGCTGGTGAAGCCACTTAAATTTTCATTAATATCCATCCTGCTTTCCCTGGGAAGGGGGCATTACCCATTACTATCAATACTTTGGTTCTATAAACAGGCAAACCAAGCTAGAAATGCCAAATTATTTGCTTAAGAACGCATGTTAGATAAATCCTTGTGTTTCTTCTATAGCAAAATGGAAATAATACTAGTCTGTCTTGGGTACCTGCATAAAGAATGGAAGCTGTGTTTCCTTTTTGCCTTTATAACCAGGAATTTTAATGCCAAATTCAGCACCCAGTTGTAGAAAATGATTCATCTGAGATCCTTTTCCTTGTGTTAGATAAATTTTCTATTTATTTCTAGGTATTTTGTTTTGCTTTATGAGTTTTTACTCTTAAGATGCCTTAAATCTAATGAAAGTAGAAGTGTAATTCCCGAGTTAGAAAACAAAAATCTGTCATGTGGAGTCAATAAGAAGATTAAGGAGTTAATATTTACACAGATCTTTGAGAACATTGGTGAACCATATTTTTTTAATACAAAGTCATAACCAGAAATATTATAATAACCTCTTCCATTCTGGAAGCTGGAAAGCTCTTATTTACTAATTAATCCCCAGTTAAGGAGTGCATGGCTTACAGCCGTCACATTTCTCTGAAGCAAATTAAGTTTCTTTGGGAACCTACGACAGGTTCTTTACAAAGCACAATAATGGGGGAAGAGCAGTCTGGAACATTGGAGATTTCATTCCTTATCCGGGCTTTGCTATCACCTACCCACAGGACCATTACCAAAACTCTCCTCTCCCTGGGCTTCAGTCTTTCCATGTATGAGTCAGTTGGATGGTAGATCTTAACCAGTTTGGGGTTGCAAGTCCTGGAGCTACCTGATGAAAGCCATGGACCTTCTCCCAAGAAGTAGTTAATAAAAAACATTTATATACAGTTTCAGAGGGGTTGTGGAACAAGGGAAATCCACTCCAGCATCCTTGCTAAAGAACCCATATGACCTCTTAGGTCTCTCCAGCTCTTAAATTTTATATTTCCAAGATGAAGTTGTCTCTTTGGAGGAGGGGGAAAAAATGAGGATGTACTGAGCTGCCAGCTTCCCCTGAAGATCAGGCGTGATAAGATTACACCTCTCCTTGGTCTCATTCAGATAACCTTGTGGGAACTTCCCTGGTGGCACAGTGGTTAAGAATCCACCTGCCAATGCAGGAGACATGGGTTCTAGCCCTGGTCTAGGAAGATCCCACATGCTGCGGAGCAGCTAAGCCCACGTACCACAACTACTGAGCCAGTGTGCTGCAACTATTGAAGCCCGTGCATCTAGAGCCCGTGCTCCGCAACAGGAGAAGTCACCGCAATGAGAAGCCCGCGCACTGCATCGAAGAGTAGCCCCCAGTCGCCGCGACTAGAGAAAGCCTGCGTGCAGCAACAAAGACCCAATGCAGCCAAAAAATAAATTAAAATAAATAAATAAATAACATTTTAAAATTTTAAAAATAAAAAAAATTTTTAAAAGATCATCAACGTCTAGTTCTACTACTGAGTCATTAACTAACTTCATGAACCCAAATGGCACTCATTGGAGAAGTTTTAGCCAATTGTTTTATGTTCATTCTTTATGTATCACCATGTGATTCCTTTTATGAAGATCACACAAGGACACCTTGATTCACAAAGGGAATATGTCTAATCAGACACTCTTCTACCAAAAGAGAAACATTGGAGAGCTGTGCTTCGGGCTGGGGCTCCCCACATTGGCTAGACTCCTGAGATTCGTTCTCCCAACGTACTTTTTAGGCAAGATGGCCAACCCATTCCTGGTCTTCTGCACCCTCTGTGACATCCCATCTCTAAGTTTTCTGTCCCACGCTCAATGATTCAGAGACCTGTGCCCGTGTCATGTGCCCTGACTGAGCAGTGTCCCCTTCCTTTGTGCAGCGGTTATGCCCTAGACAGACCTGACCCTGAACCTCTTGAGGTTTCAATGTTGAGAATTCTTGGGGTGGCAAATAACAGAAACCCGACTCAAAGTCATAGAAGCAAAAAAGGGAGATGTACATTTTAAATCCTGGGGTTTCTTAAGAACTCAGTAGTAAAAATCCATCCAGACTTCAGGGAAAAAGTGAATCTCGGGGGAATGTCAGAGTGTCTCTCCATCTCTCATCTCCCTCCCCAGCCCACCTCACTTCTCTAGTCCACATGGCAGGAGCCACAGCGGCAGGTCTCAACTTCAGGCACCTGAAGAAGACTGGCTTCTTTTCTTCTGTTCCAAATCCAAACCCCACAAATCACTTTTCCCAAGTTGAGTCAGTTGTCCACTGAAGCCAGCAGGTGGGGCCATGCAGGACTATCATGGCAGCTCCCATGGAGAGCAAGAAACAGAATAAAAGACAGATGAGCGAAGTTCCCCAGAATGGGTGGGGATTGTGCTGGGTGGAAAGAACTCCTCTCTCGGGACTTCCCTGGTGGTGCAGTGGTTAAGACTGTGCTCCCAATGCAGGGAGCCCGTGTTCCATCCCTGGTCGGGGAACTAGATCCCACATACATGCCACAACTAAGAGTTCACATGCCACAACTAAGGAGCCCATGTGCCACAACTGAGGAGCTGGCGAGCCGCAACTTAGGAGCCTGCCTGCTGCAACTAAGACCCAGTGCAACAAAATAAATAAATAAATATTTTAAAAAAACCAAAACTCCTCTCTCCTTTCCTCCTCCTCCTCAGGTCCTACAATCACCAACCTGAGTTTCTCCAACCCCTTATTTATGAATAGTTATGTTTATATAACTATCTTAAAAGAGGCTTCATTCACCCCAAACTTCTCTTATTAGGGCATCTCTATATAGACCATGTAATAGGCACTCCCTGGAAAACGGAGGTTTAAATACCTCTTGAAAATAATACCTTTGCCTGTGGTGACAACCAGATGGCCCCAAGGAACGAGCTCTGCCATCTGGGCTCACTTGTCTTCCCCCAGCTCATTGCTCTCACCGGAAGCAGAAATCTGGCAAAGGTCGTGAAGGATGGAACGAAGGAATTCACAAAGTTGGTGAAAAGAACAAACTCAAAGTGTCCACTCCAAAACTGGCAGCAATAGGGTGTTCTTGACACTTCCTTCACACTGAGCTGATCGTGCAGTTTATACTGTCCCAGCACACACGTGAGCTGATGTCCACTCTGTACCCAGGACCGCCGTCACCCTCTCTTGGTGATCAGCCAAATGGTATTCTCCTAAAAATGGGAGCACATGTTCAATACCACTCTGAACTCTGCTGTAGAAAGTGAAGGTGCTTCAGACTTAAGGCAGTTTACAATTTCTCTTTTTGACACACTTGGGAACTCCAATCAAGAAAAGTGTCCAGGGCTTCCCTGGTGGCGCAGTGGTTGAGAATCTGCCTGCCAATGCAGGGGACACGGGTTCGAGCCCTGGTCTGGGAAGATCCCACATGCCACGGAGCAACTGGGCCCGTGAGCCACAATTACTGAGCCTGCGCGTCTGGAGCCTGTGCTCCGCAACAAGAGAGGCCGCGATAGTGAGAGGCCCGTGCACCGCAATGAAGAGTGGCCCCTGCTTGCCACAACTAGAGGAAGCCCTAGCACAGAAACGAAGACCCAGCACAGCCATAAATAAATAAATTAATTAATTAAAAAAAAAAAAAAAAGAAAAGTGTCCAGACATAGCCTTCTCCAATCTTACTGGAAAAGACCTTCTAGGGTGGATGTTCTTAATCTGGCATCTTTGACCCCCGGGGGACCTCTGGATGGTGATGGGGGAACCAAGATGCTACTAATGTTATGTATGAAAATGGATGTGTATTTCTCTATGATGCTCTCAGCTTTCCTCAGATTCTCAAGGTGATCTGTAAGCCAAGAAAGATCTCAAATGGCTATTTTCTGGAAACAGCGAAAACTGATCCTACCTTGGCTTTCTTCAGATTTCACCCCATCCACAGATACTTCATTCTGCAGGCCAGGGCCAGAGGCAGGGGGCTCACTGAGAACCCAAGCTATCAGGCAAGCCTCTGGAGGAGACAAGGGCCAACCCAGATACATCACATCTTGAAGAATTGTGAAAGGTGGACCAGGAGCCCAAGAAACTTTGGAACCTTGTCCAGTCTGCATCTTCTCTCCTCTAGTGTTCGCATTAACTCCCTCAGATGCAACCACAGCTTCTAGAGAGATAGATCCGAAGTCTGGATCCCCACCCTTCATACGGCCTGACCTGCATTTGAACTTGTGCACTTCCCTCAAACTCAGTGTGTTAGGCTGAGCAGGAAACACCCAAGACTGTCCCATTGGAGGCCTGACTGTATCACTCGGTAAATAATAAGCCTGGGAGAGTCCCAAATCTTTCTTCAACTGTAACACGAGAGCAAGAGTGACCACAAGGAGACAGACTCACAATGAAATAATACAAGTGGGAGGAAACAAGGGGCTAAAGTGGAGGGTCTTAGGAAGTAGCTCCAGGGGAACCCCAGCTGGGGAGTCTCTCCAAGGGTGCGGGATTGAGGCTGAGATCTGAGGGAAGGAGAGAGGCAGACGCTGGGAGAGAAAGTGAAGAACATTCCAGAGTAAAAGGCATGGACCATCCGAGCAGCGAGAAGAAATAAGCACGTGTAAGGAACTGAGAAAAGGAAGTGTTATGAGATGAAGTAGGAGGATAGGAGGGGACATCACGCCAGGACTCAGCCAGGCACAGAGAGACAGCCCTCGGGAAGGCCAGTGACATGGGAAGATGCCCATTTTCAGTCCCCTCTGGCAGCCGAGCTGGGTGGGAAATGATTGGAATAGGCAAGCGTGGCAGCAGGGAGATGGGTTACAGGCTGGTGCTGGGGTCCAGGCGGCAAACAGGGACAGCCGGGGCCAGTCCAGGGTGAAGACAGGCAGAAACCTCACTTCCCATCCCCTGTCCTCCCCTGCATCACATCACCCTTCCTTTGACACCTTCTCCCCAGGCCCACACCTGCCAGCCTGCTCCAGACAGGACAGGGAGGGAGAGAGAGAGAGATAGAGAGAGAGGGAGGGAGGGAGGGAGGGAGGGAGAAAGAGAGAGACACTTTGGGGAACAGAATCTGATTTTCGAAGAAATCGATGCCACCATGCCAGGCTTTCTCACACCTGCTGCCATGAGCATCTAACTACAGGGCAGGGCCAAAATCCTTTGCCCAAAGATGACCCCAGCAGAGCACTCTTCCAAACCTTCAGTGAATCTCAATCTCTCTCTCCCTCTCAATTGTCTGGTGAAACCAATAAACATATATTTGAGGGCAAATTGGAGAGCTTTCAAGAGCAGATTTTAATTGTGTCTAATCATCCCCGGGAGGTGTCATTTGTTAGCGATAATTGATAAAGCGGGATACATGTGCAAGAGAGACAGTGTTTTCAAAAGATGTTTTATGCATTAAAAATCAACTTTAAAATAGATCAATTTAAGGAAGTTCTCCCAGGTGATATTTACATACAGTATCTTTTATCCATGGCTCATTTGATATCAACAGCATCACTGTCATCACCAGGGATTTTGTAGAAGTGAGGAGGATTTCTTTCCTTCTCTTTAATTGTTTTCTTCCAGCCTAAAGCACTGAGATATTATATCGCAGACAGAAAATGAACAGAACTATGTGCTCATTCCTAGTGTGGAAACTTGCTAATAAAAGAGGAATCTCTGGGACTTCCCTGGTGGCGCAGTGGTTAAGAATCCGCCTGCCAATGCAGGGGACATGGTTTTGATCCCTGGCCTGGGAAGATCCCACGTGCCATGGAGAAACTAAGCCTGTGCGCCACAACTACTGAGCCTGCGCTCTAGAGCCCATGAGGCGCAACTACTGAGCCCACGTGCCACAACTACTGAAGCCCGCACGCCTAGAGCCCGTGCTCCACAGCAAGAGAAGCCACCGCAATGAGAAGCCCGCTCACCGCAACGAAGAGTAGCCCCCGCTTGCTGCAACTAGAGAAAGCCCGCATGCAGCAACGAAGACCCAATGCAGCCAAAAGTAAATAAATAAATTTATTAAAAAAAAAAAAAAGAGAGAGAAAGCTCTCAGCTCTGCAGTAGGAAACAACAGAAGGAAACATCAGTTTTGTTAGCCAAGGCCATCTTTCCTCGGCCCAGAACTATGAAGCTTTAAAAGATTTCACGTCCAATGGAAACTTCTTTTAGCTTTCAAAAGAAACACGTAATCCTCTGACCTGTCAGTTTAGCACAATGGATAAATACTGTCTTGTAGTGCAAGTACAGTATGTTCATTTCATCAAAAACTTAGGCTCAAACAAAATGCCATGCTCTTTAATTATAAAATTTTTTCTGGAGACGCTCCAAAAATAATTTCTCAAATTATCCTAAATTTAGGTTTTTTAAAATACTATCTCCTAACCCAGTTTCCCCCCTCACTCCACATTTTCCGGGAGTTCTAGCAAAACACCAATTTAGAAAACTAGTCAACTAATTTAAATATAATTAGCCAACTAAGTTAACTGTAACCCAATAGTAAATTAGGTTGAACGTGAAGTTTTCCAGAGTTTGTACTTCCTGTCTTCTTGGGTACAAAGGCCCACTCTCACGTGCACATGGGCATTTCTCTTTAACTCAGTTAGCTGACCTGCCAAACACTGGGCTCTGTCCATTACTCAAAAATTAACTTTGGCTTCTATTCAAGAAAGCAGAAGGAATTCATGAAGAGTGACTGTATGATTACCAAACTCAAGTGAAGTTTATGTTAGCAAAGCAAAGCTCCATCACCTCTGTCAGGGTGTGCTGACCAAGACAGAGATGGCTGGGACTCTGTAAACTCCAAGAGCAAATGCAGAGCAATCTCCATGATAACCTCTCCCTTTAGCCTGGTGAAGTTTGTCCCTACAGCTGTGGACTTCTGCATTGTTGCCTTTGCTGGTCAGTGACAGCCATCTTTCCAAGGCTCAACATCTGTCCTCCCTTGGTTTTCAGAACTGCCAAGGGTCTGTGCAGGACTGCTGTGAGGTCTTGCTACCAAACTCAGGTTCAGCTGTTCACCACTTGAAAGCCAGTATTCGAGAGACAAGTATTAGAAGGAAAGGAAAGATTGCTTTATCCAGGAGGCCAGCAACCTGGGGAGAAGGCAGACTCAGGTCCAAAAGCCAATTCCCCACTGCCAATCAGGGGGCAAGAGCTTTTAAAGGGGAGTTTCAGGTGTATATAGGGAGGGGGCTACGTGCAGAACAGCACTGTTAGCTCAGACAATCATCTTGAAATTGGTCGTGTGGTGGTCTGATCAGAGTCATCTTGATTGTTTTAAGTACAGTTAATCTTCGGCTCCAGAGCTGGTTTGTTCCCACTTCTTTGAGGCCGGTTTTCAGAATTGTGTGAGATGGAGCAGCTTAGGTCATGGCTACAGTCTGGGCATCATGTAGTTAACTTCTTCTACCTGGTGGAGGTTTCAGTATCTGCAAAACAGCTCAAAAGATATGGCTCAGAATATTATCTATAGCCCTTGAGGAGAAAATAAATGTCCTTGAATCTGTTTAATGGCTAAACTATTACTATTTTGTCCTGTTTGACTATTTTTCTTTGCTTTTTCATTTTCTCATTTCTCTGATTAAATTTATCCTTCGGCTGAAGTTTTCCTACAGACAAGAGGCAGGCTGAGGACATTGCCGGGGGGACGGGGAGGGCTGGTGTCTGTCCTGGGAAGGCCCCATAGGGTCCTGCTCGGTTTCAGTCTGGTTGCCTTGGCAGAGCGGTGTGGGTCAGCCACTTCTTTCCGATGGGTCCCATCAGGGCTGGTACCATTCATGCTGCTGAAGCTGCTGGCAAGATTCGCCAAGACTGGCTTGAAGCACAGGTCTCCGGGAGAGGAGTATTCCTCTGTGGCCGTGGTGTGCTGGAGCCAGTTTGTAACAGCTCACAAGAGCCAATTAGTAAACCTTCAGGAATTTTGCAAGCCAGTTGTTAAACCCTTGGTAGCTTGAAATCAGCCACGGTGGGAACATCTACACCACGGAAATGGGCAAATGTTTAAAAATTCAGGCTTTGGGTTTTTTTCCCGTAGAGCTAGTTATTAAATATTTATCCACATACCATGGGACTGGGTCATCTCTTGGCTGCCAGGAGAACCAGACACATGGTTCCTAATTGCTTTCTGAGGCTGCTGGAGAGCCCAAGAAGATGGAGGTGTGGGAGATCCAATTTCCCAGCGGGTAGTGTGGCTGAAGCCAGAGGTTGTATCAGAGATATTCTTCCACTTAGCCTTGAAAACGGGAGTCACTACTGTTGCCTTTCGCTGACTCAAATTGCATAATAAATGTATGAGACAGCTCAAAAGACTGCATCTCAGTTTTCTTTCATTTTCAATATCACTTCTCTGGGAATCTATGGGATGACCTTGAATGAAAAGGTGAGGTTGAATTAAGTGACTAATAAGACGACTCTGTAGTCCATTTCCTGGGAAAGAGGTGGATTTCTGGGTGAATGCTTAAGTGACATCCAAGGTTAATTGCAGGACAGAACAATGGTGAAAACACATTGAAGGTAAATATACCGTCAGGTAGAAATTTCACTGTGGTAGATGCCGTCACTGCTCCCCCCCACCGCCCCGCCCACCCCACTGCCCCGCCCACCATGCCCTTGAGCCACATCACTGTAGTGAAGGTCTGCCCACCCCACTTTCAACCCCTGCAGCTGCATCTCCTTGCCGGAGGGCTTTACGCTGGAGAATTAAAGATCCCAAGGAGCAACTCTCAACAAAAGGCAGAGCCAGTGTGAAAATTCCCCAGCGCCTAGTTTGGGAGGAGTGTGACACCTGTTCGGTGTTTTCACCAAAAGTTCCTCAGCGGTTTAAGGGCCAGTGTCACAGGTGGTGATTGGCTTCATAAGGCATTCTTTGTTGGGTTTCCTCCCTTCCCCATCTCTCTTCTCCATTTTCCACTAGGTTTCCTAGGATTACCACCCAAGTAACTACTGGGGCTGGAAACTTTGCCCCACCCAGAGCCTGCATCCAAGGAAAATGGACTAAGACGGTCCCTTTCACTGACACTTCACTCATCCAGGGCCCAATCATACATGCACCCTGGTCTCCAAAAGGAGCCAGACCTGTGCTGAGACACAGTGACGGCATATTCTAGCCAAAGATGTTCTTCCTGCCTCTGACCTAGAGCTGGACACGTGTTACATCATGTTGCTTGTAATTAAACCCAACTGAGGCTCCATCCCATCCTAGAGCCCTCAACCAATGATCTACAGGGATCTGAGGACTGAGTAAAAAATGAGGACTTTTTTTTAAGTTTTATTATGTAAATTTTCAAGCACACACAAGATTAGAGCTAACAATATAACGAACCCTTTTGTTCTCATCACCTAGCTTCAATAATTATCAACATATGTCTATTCCCCTTTAAAAGCATTTATACCCTCCATTCTCTTTCTGCTGGATTATTTTAAAGTAAATCCAAAGTATCACCTCACTTCATCTGTAAATATTTCAAAGTCTCATAAAAAATAACATAAGAGCATTTTCTAAAACATATTACTAACATCACACTAAATAATGAAGGAAAGAAAAATTCCTCCCTAACATCAGGAACAAGACAAGGATGACCCTCTCACTACTTCTATTCAGCATTGTACTGGAGGTTCTAGCCAGGGCAATTAGGCAAGAAAAAGAAATAAAATTTATACTGATTGAAAAAGAAGAAGTAAAATTATCTTTTTTTTGTAGATGACATGATCTTATATACAGAAAATCCTAAGGAACTTTGAGAACTAATAAATGAGCTCACAAAGTTTCAGGATACAAGATTGATATTAAAAAAATCAATTATTTTTCTTTACACTAGCAATACCAAAATGATGTTATGGAAGCAATCCCCTTTACAATAGCATCAAAAAAATAATAAAATGCTCAGGAAAAGAAGTACAAGACTTGAGTACTGAAAACTATAAAACATCATTGCAAGAAATTAAATAGAAAGACATCCTGTGTTCATGGATTGGAAGACTTAATGCTGTTTAGATGGCAATGTGCCCCCAAATGACCTACAGATTCAGTGCAATCCTTATCAAAATCCCAACTTTATTTCTCACAGAAATAAACAAGTGGATCCTAACATTCATAAGGAAATGTAAGGATGCAAATAGCCAAAAAAAATTTTTTTAAATAAGGACAAAGTTGGAGGACTCACACATCCCACTTTCGAAACTTACTGCAAAGTGATAGTAATCAAGTTAGTATTGGCATAAAGGTAGACCTAAAGATCAATGGATTAGAAATGAGAATCCAGAAAAGTTTCATACATCTATGGTCCATTGATTTTTGACAAGGGTGCCAAGACAACGCAATAGGTAAAGAGTGGTCTTTTCTACAAATGGTGCTAGGACCACTGGATATCTACATGCAAAGAATGAATTCAGACTCCTATCTCATAACATATACAAAAATGAACTCAAAATGAATCACAGACTTAAATGTAAGAGCTAAAACTATAAAACTCATAGAAGAAAGTATAAGAGTAAATCTGTGTGACTTTCAGTTAGGCTGAGTCTTCTTAGATAGAACACCAAAAGCAAAAGAAACCAAAGGGAAAAAAAAACAGATAAATTGGACTTCATCAAAATTTAAAATTTGCATGCTTCAAAGGACACTCTCAAGAAAGAGAAAAGACAGCCCAAAGACTAGGAGAAAATATCTGCAAATCAAATATCTGATAAGGGTCTAGTATCCAAAACATATAAAGAACTCTTACAGCTCAATAAAAAGAAAACTCAATTTTTTAAATGGACAAAGAATTTGAATAGACAATTCTCTGAAGAAGATATACAAATGACTAATAAGCACATGAAAAATACCATTAGTCATTAAGAAAAAGCATATCAAAAATGAGATACCACTTCACATCCACTAAAGACTATAATCAAAAAAGACAGATAATAACAACTGTTGGTAAAGACGTGGAGAAATTGAAACCCTCGTACATTGTTGAAAAGAATATAAAATTGTGCAGCTGCCATGAAAACAGTTGGCAGTTTCTCATAAAGTTCAACATAGAGTTATCATTTGATTCAGCAATTCCATTCCTAAGTGTATACTTAAGAGAAATGCAAACATATGTCCACACAAAAACTTGTACACAGATGTTCATAGCAGCATTACTTATAATAGCCACAAAGTAGAAACAACTCAAATGTCCATCAACTAATGAATGGATTAACAAAATGTGGTATATCCATACAATGGGATATTATTCAGTCACAAAAAGGAATGAAGTACTGACACATGCTACAGTGTGAGTGAACCTTGTTACGCTAACTGAAAGAAACCAATCAATCACAAAAGACCACATCTTGAATAATTCCATTTGTATGAAAAGTTCAGAATAGGCAAATCTGTAGAAACAGAGAGTTGATTAGTTGGAACTGAGGCAAAATGGGGAGTGACTGATAATGAGGTATGGGGTTTCTTTGGTTGGTGGGGGGGTGATAAAAACATTCTCAAATCATGCCACAATAATGGTTACACAATTGTGTGAGTATACTAAGAACAACTAAATTGTACACCAAATGGTATGTGACTTATATATCAATAAAACTGTTTTTAAAAGTAGGGACTAGGCTCTTCCTGGGAAGAGGGGTCAAAACATGAGAGAGATTTGTGTCTGGCTTTGAAGATAGAGGGGGGACATCTGAGGAGGGATGGAGGCAGCTTCCAGGAGCAGAAATCAAACATCAAGGAAATGGGAACCTCAGTCCTACAACCACAAGGAACTAAATTCAGCCAACAACCTGAGTGATCCTAGAGGTGGATTCTTCTCCAGGACCTCCAGAGAGGAACACAGCCCCAGGGGCATCTTGATTCCAGCCTTACAAGACCCTGAGCCGAGGACCCAGCCATGCCTCTCCCAGACCTCTGATCTACAGAACTAGGAGCTGATAACTGAGTGCTGTTTTAAGCTGCTAGGTCTGTAGTAAGTTCATTGTCATGCAGCAAAAGTCAGCACAGCCTGCTGTTTATGGCGTGGCTTTTCTCTCACTCTTCAACGCACGTCCCTGCTCTTTGGTAGCAACACACGTGCCTGCAAACTTGTAGACCAGGAATTTTTACAAACGGTGAAGCAGGTTTGCTCAAAAACATGAGATTTTTGAGGGTTATCTACAACATCTAACACTTTTAAAAGATGTAAAAGGACACTAAAGAGAACGAAAATAAAAACTGATTTAAAAAGTAAAAGTATAAAAGAAGATGAAAAGTTTTGTCATTAAGTATTAAAGGGCAAGGGAGTAAAATGCAATGTAAATATTTTACTGGCCAATGTAAAAATAGTAAATGTACCATGTGATAAGAATCAAAAGGAAATCCTCTAAAGATTAATGTAACAAACTAAAAGGCAATTTTTGTCTTCTAGGTTTCTTGAGATATAATGGATATGAAACACTGTGTAAGTTTAAGGTGTACTGCATAATGATTTGATTTATATAGATCATGAAATGATTACTAAAAGGCAATTTTAAAAGTTAAAAATTATTTTTAAACTCTTTAGAAATTAATTTTTAAAACAAAAAGTGATGTTAAAAATTATAAGAGAAAACAAATTATTAAAAATTAAAAATAGAACCATTTTACAGAAAAGAACAGAAATTCTAAAACTTCTTAATTAAAAAAAAATAGAAGTTAAGTGAAATAAGCAGGACCATATAATCAAAATCATTAAATTTCAATGAAATAATACAACACACCCCAGAAGCAATTTAAGACTAAGGTCACTGAAACCTGAGATTCCAAGAAAGTAAGAGAAACAGCTGAAGCTTTGAGGAAAGGTGGGCGCCTTACAGGGTGCACCAGCCCTCAGCCTCAGGGGCTAGTGGCTAGTGAGGACCAGAAGGACACTGTCTCCCAAATCCCTGGCCCTTCACTTTCTGGTAGATTACTACCCACTGGTGCAGACTTATGTCCAGGGAGCCAGTGCCTTAAAGAGCCTTCCAAATATGTATTTGTATAAAGATTCACTTTGCTGTACACTTGAAACTAACACAACATTGTAAATCAATTATACCCCAGTAAAAATTTTTTAAAAAAGAAAAGAAACCTACCTCTTAGTACCTGGACATAGGAAGCAATTAATAGGAATATGCCGAGTTTCATGAGAGAAAATGTCTCATTAGTTGATAACCAAGAGGCCTCAATGAAATGGAGATGCAGAAATACTGCTGGTTGCAGGTCATTGTAAGCTTCTTGTATTATTCCTTCTCTTTGGTGACAATACATAAAATAGTTCACGGATTAATCTGAGCTAACATTAGAAAACAAATATTCTCTAAGCATAACCTACCACCTCATCTCTCTGTTCATCTGTTGGCTTCTATTATTTTGTTTCTTCTATGCAAAGAATTTTGCTTACTTGGAAGTAAATTGTTTGAAATATCACAAATAAATTCAAAAAAAAAAAAAAAGAGCCTTCTAGGCTTTCAGAAGTGCAGCTTTTTCCCAGGCTACACTCACGCCAGCCTTCACCCATAGCCCAGGGGTTCTGTCTTCTGCTGGAGGTGGGGGAGCTGTCCAGTCTCCCCAACACTAAGGAGTCGGCACATCTGTGCCCTGCATGGAGGAGTGGTTCCCCCGGGGTGTGGGGAGGACCCAGAAGTCCCAGCATCCTCTTGTAGCTGCCCTCAGCCCAACTCCATGTCTCTTAAGGCACCTACCAGGTGCAGTCTGCCCTACACACTGCCTGCCCAGGCATCACAATTCTCCTGTAGGAACTGGGATCCCTTGGACACAAAACTGTTGTCAACCACAGCCTAACCCTGACCCCCAGGAGACTCAGCCCACGCCCTCCATAGACAGCTGTGGAGAAGAGACATAAGGTGGCCCAGAAACCTCCAAATGAGCAAAACTTGATTAGTCTCCATGGGGTAGGACAGGACAATGCACGTCCACAAGCCTTTAGCTCATGGTGGCTAGTTAGGAGGGGGTGTAGCTCAGTGATAGAGCACATGCTTTGCATGTATGAGGCCCTGGGTTCAATCCCCAGCACCTCCAGGTATTGGCTCTATTTTTCTCTAGTGGAATAATGATGGAATATTGTTCAAACATTGTGGCTAAAGCAGTCACTATGGGGGCCTAAAACACCTGAGAGTGAGCAGAGATGCTCATTCCCTCTCCACCCAGATGCCCGGGTCCTAAGCTTCGCTGGGGGTCCACTGTGCTTGCTCAGCACCTGCCTATCATGGAGGGGTGCCTGGAAAGTGCCCCTCTCCTCCTGGTTCTTATGTCATTGTTCCATGGCTCCTCTTTGTAAATATCAGGACGGGCAGTGTGCCCACTGCAGAGGAAGTGGAGGAGCCGCTCTGCAACGTCTCCAGGTCACACCAGAGAAGACCTCAGCCTCTCCTGCAAATGCACTGGGCTCCTTGCCCAGAGCTCTTTAAAAATCAGCATGGAGGAGACCTTCAAGATGATGGAGGAGTAAGACGTGGAGATCACCTTCCTCCCCAAAAATACACCAGAAATACATCTACATGTGGAACAACGCCTACAGAACACCTACTGAACGATGGCAGAAGACCTCAGACTTCCCAAAAGGGTGCATGAGGAGAGGGGATTCAGAGCACCGCCTAAACGAGCTCCAGAGACAGGCACAAGCCACGGCAATCAGCGTAGACCCCAGAGATGGGCATGAAACGCTAAGGCTGCTACTGCAGCCACCAAGAAGCCTGTGTGCAAGCACAGGTCACTATCCACACCTCCTCTCCTGGGAGCCTGTGCAGCCCACCACTGCCAGGGTCCCGTGATCCAGGGACAACTTCCCTGGGAGAACACACGTCATGCCCCAGGCTGGTACAACGTCATGCCAGCCTCTGCCACCTCAGGCTCGCCCTGTATTCCATGCCCCTCCCTCCCCCCGGCCTGAGTGAGCCAGAGCCCCCTAATCAGCTGCTCCTTTAACCCTGTCCTCTCTGAGCAAAGAACAGATGCCCTCAGGCAACCTACACTCAGAGGCGGGGCCAAATCCAAAGCTGAACCCCAGGAGCTGTGCGAACAAAGAAGAGAAAGGGAAATCTCTCCCAGCAGCCTCAGGGGCAGCAGATTAAATCACCACAATCAACCTGATGTACCCTGCATCTGTGGAATACCTGAACAGACAATGAATCATCCCAAAATCGAGGCAGTGGACTTTGGGAGCAACTGTAGGCTTGGGGCTTGCTTTCTGCATCTAATTTGCTTTTGGTTTTATGTTTATCTTAGTTTAGTATTTAGAGTTTATTATCATTGGTAGATTTGTTTATTGATTTGGTTGCTCCCTTCCTTTTTTTTTTTTTTTTTAATATATATAGACTTTTGTTTCTTTTTCTCTTTGTGTAAGTGTGTATGTGCATGCTTCTTTGTGTGATTTTGTCTGTATAACTTTGTTTTTACCACTTGTCCTAGGGTTCTGTCTGTCAGTTTCTTTTTTTTTTTTTTCAGCATAGTTTGTAGTGCTGGTTATCATTGGTGGATTTGTCTTTTGGTTTGGTTGCTCTCTTCTTTTCTTTCTTTTTTTTTTCTTTATTACTTTTTAATTTTTTTATTTTTAATAATTTTTAAAATTTTTCATTTTAATAACTTTTCTTTTCTTTCTTTCCTTCTTTCCCTTTTTCTCCCTTTTTTTCTGAGCCATGTGGCTGACACGGTCTTGGTGCTCTGGCCAGGTGTCAGGCCCATGCCTCTGAGGTGGGAGAGATGAGTTCAGGACACTGGTCAACCAGAGACCTCCCACCCCACGTAATATCAAATGGCTAAAGCTCTCCCAGAGATCTCCATCTCAACGTTAAGACCCACCTCTGCTCAACGACCAGCAAGCTACAGTGCTGGACACTCTATGCCAAATAACTAGGAAGACAGGAACACAACCCCACCCATTAGCAGAGAGGCCACCTAAAATCATAATAAGGCCACAGACACCCCAAAACACACCACCAGACGCGGTCCTGCCTACCAGAAAGACAAGATCCAGCCTCATCCACAAGAACACAGGCACAAGTCCCCTCCACCAGGAAGCCTACACAACCCACTGAACCAAACTCACCCACTGGAGGCAGACACCAAAAACAACGGGAACTACAAACCTGCAGCCTGCAAAAAGGAGACCCCAAACACAGTAAGTTAAGCAAAATGAGAAGACAGAGAAATACACAGCAGATGAGGGAGCAAGGTAAAAACCCACCAGACCAAACAAATGAAGAGGAAATAGGCAGTCTACCTGAAAAAGAATTCAGAGTAATGATAGTAAAGATGATCCCAAATCTTGGAAACAGAATGGAGAAAATACAAGAAACGTTTAACAAGGACTTAGAAGAACTAAAGAGCAAACCAGCAATGATGAACAACACAAGAAATGAAATTAAAAATTCTCTAGAAGGAATCAATAGCAGAATAACTGAGGCAGAAGAACGGATAAGTGACCTGTAAGATAAAATAGTGGAAATAACTACTGCAGAACAGAATAAAGAGAAAAGAATGAAAAGAATTAAGGACAGTCTCAGAGACCTCTGGGACAACATTAAATGCACCAACATTTGAATAATAGGGGTCCCAGAAGAAGAAGAGAAAAAGAAAGGGACTGAGAAAATATTTGAAGAGATTATAGTTGAAAACTTCCCTAATATGGGAAAGGAAATAGTCAGTCAAGCCCAGGAAGTGCAGAGAGTCCCATACAGGATAAATCCAAGGAGAAACATGCCAAGACACATATTAATCAAACTATCAAAAATTAAACACAAAGAAAAAATATTAAAAGCAGGAAGGGAAAAACAAATAACATACAAGGGAATCCCCATAAGGTTAACAGCTGATCTTTCAGCAGAAACTCTGCAAGCCAGAAGGCAGTAGCAGAACATATTTAAAGTGATGAAAGGGAAAAACCTGCAACCAAGATTACTCTACCCAGCAAGGATCTCATTCAGATTCGAAGGAGAAATTAAAACTTTTACAGACAAGCAAAAGCTAAGTGAATTCAGCACCACCAAACCAGCTTTACAACAAATGCTTAAGGAACTTCTCTAGGCAGGAAACACAAGAGAAGGAAAAACCTACAATAACAAACCCAAAACAATTCAGAAAATGGTAATAGGAACATACATATCAATAACTACCTTAAATGTAAATGGATTCAATGCTCCCACCAAAAGACATAGACTGGTCGAATGGATACAAAAACAAGACCCATATATATGCTGTCTACAAGAGACCCACTTCAGACCTAGGGACACATACAGACTGAAAGTGAGGGGATGGAAAAAGATATTCCATGCAAATGGAAATCAAAAGAAAGCTGGAGTAGCAATTCTCATATCAGACCAAAGAGACTTTAAAATGAAGACTATTACAAGAGACAAAGAAGGACGCTACATAATGATCAAGGAATCAATCCAAGAAGAAGATATAACAATTATAAATATTTATGCACCCAACATAGGAGCACCTCCATACAAAAGGCAAATGGTAACAGCCATAAAAGGGGAAATAAACAGTAACACAATAATAATAGGGGACTTTAACACCCCACTTTCACCAATGGACAGATCATTCAAAATGAAAATGAATAAGGAAACACAAGCTTTAAATGATACATTAAACAAGATGGACTTAATTGATATTTATAGGACATTCCATCCAAAAACAACAGAATACACTTTTTCTTCAAGTGCTCCTGGAACATTCTCCAGGATAGATCATATCTTGGGTCACAAATCAAGCCCTGGTATATTTAAGAAAATTGAAATTGTATCAAGTATTTTTTCTGACCACAACGCTATGAGACTAGATATGAATAACAGGAAAAAAATCTGTAAAAAATACAAACACATGTAGGCTAAACAATACACTACTAAATAACCAAGAGATCATCGAAGAAATCAAAGAGGAAATCAAAATATACCTAGAAACATGGGCTTCCCTGGTGGCGCAGTGGTTGAGAGTCTGCCTGCCAATGCAGGGGACACGGGTTCGAGCCCTGGTCTGGGAGGATCCCACATGCCGCGGAGCGGCTGGGCCCGTGGGCCGCAATTGCTGAGCCTGCGCGTCTGGGGCCTGTGCTCCGCAACAAGAGGGGCCGCGATGGTGAGGGGCCCGCGCACCGCGATGAAGAGTGGCCCCCGCTTGCCACAACTGGAGAAAGCCCTCGCACAGAAACGAAGACCCAACACAGCCATAATTAATAAATAAATTAATTTAAAAGAAAAAAATTAAAAAAAAAAAAAAAATACCTAGAAACAAATGACAATGAAAACACGACGACCCAAAACCTATGTAATACAGCAAAAGCAGTTCTAAGAGGGAAGTCTATAGCAATACAATCCTACCTCAAGAAACAAGAAACATCTCAAATAAACAACCTAACCTTACACCTAAAGCAATTAGAGAAAGAAGAACAAAAAAGCCCCAAAGTTAGCAGAAGGAAAGAGATCATACAGATCAGATCAGAAATAAAGGAAAAAGAAATGAAGGGAACAATAGCAAAGATCAATAAAACTAAAAGCTGGTTCTTTGAGAAGATAAACAAAGTTGATAAACCATTAGCCAGATTCATCAAGAAAAAAAAGCAGAACACTCAAATCAATAGAATTAGAAATGAAAAAGGAGAAGTAACAACTGACACGGCAGAAATACAAAGGATCATGAGAGATTACTACAAGCAACTATATGCCAATAAAATGGACAACCTGGAAGAAATGGAAAAATTCTTAGAAATGCACAACCTTCCCAGACTGAACCAGAAGAAAGAGAAAATATAAGCAAACCAGTCACAAGCACTGAAATTGAGACTGTGATTAAAAGTCTTCCAACAAACAAAAGCCCAGGACCAGATGGCTTCACAGGTGAATTCTATCAAACATTTAGAGAAGAGCTAACATCTATCCTTCTCAAACTCTTCCAAAATATACCAGAGGGAGGAACACTCCCAAACTCATTCTATGAGACTACCATCACCCTGAAACCCAAACCAGACAAAGATGTCACAAAGAAAGAAAACTACAGGCCAATATCACTGATGAACATAGATGCAAAAATCCTCAACAAAATACTAGCAAACAGAATCCAATAGCACATTAAAAGGGTTACACAACATGATCAAGTGGGGTTTATCCCAGGAATGTATAGATTCTTCAATATACACAAATCAGTCAATGTGATACACCATATTAACAAGTTGAAGCATAAAAACCATCTGATCATCTCAATAGATGCAGAAAAAGCTTTGGACAAAATTCAACACCCATTTATGATAAAAACCATCCAGAAAGTAGGCATTGAGGGAACTTACCTCAACATAATAAAGGCTATATATGACAAACCCACAGCCAACATCGTTCTCAATGGTGAAAAACTGAAACCATTTCCACTAAGATCAGGAACAAGACAAGGTTGCCCACTCTCACTACTGTTATTCAACATAGTTTCAGAAGTTTTAGCCACAGCAATCAGAGAAGAAAAAGAAATAAAAGGAATCCAAATCAGAAAAGAAGAAGTAAAGATGTCACTGTTTGCAGATGACATGATACTATACATAGAGAATCCCAAAGTCTCTACCAGAAAACTACTAGAGTTAATCAATGAATTTGGTAAAGTAGCAGGATACAAAATTAATGCACAGAAATCTCTTGCATTCCTATACACTAATGATGAAAAATCTGAAAAAGAAATTAAGGAAACACTCCCATTTACCATTGCAACAAAAAGAATAAAATACCTAGGAATAAACCTACCTAGGGAGACAAAAGACCTGTATGCAGAAAACTACAAGACACTGATGAAATAAATTAAACATGATACGACCAGATGGAGAGATATACCATGTTCTTGGATTGGGAGAATCAACATTGTGAAAATGACTATACTACCTAAAGCAATCTACAGATTCAATGCAATCCTTATCAAACTACCAATGGCATATTTCACAGAACTAGGACAAAAATTTCACAATTTGTATGGAAACACAAAAGACCTCGAATAGGCAAAGCAAATTTGAGAAAGAAAAACGGAGCTGGAGGAATCAGGCTCCCAATATACTTTGTAGTATAGTATCAGACAAACTACAAAGCTACAGTAATCAAGACAGTATGGTACTGGCACAAAAACAGAAATATAGATCAATGGAACAGGTTAGAAAGCCCAGAGATAAACCCACACACATATGGTCACCTTATTTTTAATAAAGGAGGCAAGAATATACAATGGAGAAAAGACAGCCTCTTCAATAAGTGGTGCTGGGAAAACTGGACAGCTACATGTAAAAGAATGAAATTAGAACACTCTCTAACACCATACACAAAAATAAACTCAAAATGGATTAAAGACCTAAAACTATAAAACTCTATAAAACTCCAGACACTATAAAACTCTTAGACGAAAACATAGGCAGAACACTTTATGACATAAATCACAGCAAGATCCTTTTTGACCCACCTCCTAGAGAAATGGAAATAAAAACAAAAATAAACAAATGGGACCTAATGAAACTTAAAAGCTTTTGCACAGCAAAGGAAACCATAAACAAGATGAAAAGACAACCCTCAGAATGGGAGAAAATACTTGCAAATGAAGCAACTGACAAAGGATTAATCTCCAAAATTTACAAGCAGCTCATGCAGCTCAATAAAAAAAAAAATAAAAAAAAAAAAAAACCAATCCAAAAATGGGCAGAAGACCTAAATAGACGTTTCTCCAAAGAAGATATACAGATTGCCAACCAACACATGAAAGGATGCTCAACATCACTAATCGTTAGAGAAATGCAAATCAAAACTACAAAGAGGTACCACCTCACACCAGTCAGACTGGCCATCATCAAAAAATCTACAAACAATAAATGCTGGAGAGGGCGTGGAGATAAGGGAACCCTCTGGCACTGTTGGTGGAAATGTAAATTGATACAGCCACTATGGAGAACAGTATGGAGGTTCCTTACAAAAGTAAAAATAGAACTACCATACGACCCAGCAATCCAACTACTGGGCCTATACCCTGAGAAAACCATAATTCAAAAAGAGTCATGTACCACAATGTTCACTGCAGCTCTATTTACAATAGCCAGGACATGGAAGCAACCTAAGTGTCCACTGACAGATGAATGGATAAAGAAGATGTGGCACATATATACAATGGAATATTACTCAGCCATAAAAGGAAACGAAATTGAGTTATTTGTAGTGAGGTGGATGGACCTAGAGTCTGTCATACAGAGTGAAGTGAGTCAGAAAGAGAAAAACAGATACAAATATGCTAACACATATATATGGAATCTAAACAAAACAAAATTGGTTCTGAAAAACCTAGGGGCAGGACAGGAATAAAGATGCAGATGTAGAGAATGGACTTGAGGACATGGGGAGGGAGAAGGGGAAGCTGGGACAAAGTGAGAGAGTGGCATGGACGTATATACACGACCAAATGTAAAATAGATAGCGAGTGGGAAGCAGCCGCATAGCACAGGGAGATCAGCTCGGTGCTTTGTGACCACCTAGAGGGGTGGGATGGGGAGGGTGGGAGGGAGGGAGATGCAAGAGGGAAGAGAAATGGGAACATATTGTATATGTATAACTGATTCACTTTGTTATAAAGCAGAAGCTAACACACTATTGTAAGGCAATTATACTTCAATAAAGATGTTTAAAAAAAAAAAAAAAAAAAAAAAAAAAAAAAAAAAAAAAAAAATCAGCATGGACCTTTCAGAATACGGAAATTGCCCAACCTTCAGGTTTCAAATTCTTCTGATGCTCAGGGCTACACTCATGAGGTCCCACCAAGCTCTGAGTCAAAGAAATACAAAACTATCCTCCAAGAGAAAGTTGGGATAAAAGTGCGGCTCTTCTCTAGCTGAATGTCAGGCTTCCAGGAGAGGTAGATTTTGAAAGCTCAGTCACCCTCACAGAGGGGCAGCATATAAAGCCCAAGTCTTTAGAAGGGAGCAGGATTCCCAGAAAGGAACGAGAATAAAGGGGAGAACATAAACATGGGAAACACCTGCATGGAGGGGTGTACATATCTAATTATATATGATTTAGAATCAAGTGAAGGGAGGTATCCCTAGCTCAGCATCTGGCCGCCAACCCCGAAGAGTCAAATCATGTTTGCTCTCAGCTCCATCTCCCTAGCTTGTCATATAAATAGAACCCTGGTCAAGGTCTCTTGGCTGAGAGATGCCACTATATCAGTATATTGTAAGGAGACCATGGTCACCGTATAGGTGATGGGCCCACACGGACCTAACGGAGCAGGGATGCAGGATAGAGATGAAAGACAATCTGGTGCATTGAATGAGGTCATCATGCCCTACAGTTAAGGAAATCACTGCGGCTGTACCAGCCAGCATCCTGGCAGGACACAGTATCCAACTCAGATGGCTTAAGAGTAATGAACGAAGAGCTGTGGGCAGGGTAAGCAGACACACAGAGGTTGCTGAGGTTCCCAGAGCCCAGGAGGAGTGGGCATTGTCATTGCCATCACCATCCAAGGTCAAAGGTGTGGAAATGGCCCAAAAAGATCCCAGTAAAAGTGACAGCCATGGAGACGGCTGCCTGCAAGGAAGAGGAATCATGCAGGGATACAGCCGCTGACAGAGGAAGGCAGCCCAGAGGGGGGCAGGAGTGGCAAAGATCTACCCAGATCCCTCTCTCTGCTCCAACTGTCAGCTACTGCTTCCCAAACTCCAAAGCCAGTCGGAAGCCAGCAGACAAGGGAGACAGACAGTGCAGACTCTAGGAGCAAGCTTCCTGGTCACAGAGCAGAGAAGGTTGTAGAATGGGCAGGGAGGGATGGGGCAGAGAATAACCACGCAGTGATCACTGATATTTAATGAAGAAAGTGCCATCCCTATAGGGCAGGGGCTCTCCATCATGACACTGTTAGCATTTGGGGCCAGATCCCTCTTCGTTGTGCGGGCAGTCCTGGGCATCATACGATGTTTGGCAGCATCCGGGGCCTCTACTCACTAGATGCCAGGAGCAGCCTCCAGTCATGGTACGAAAAAGGTCTGCAGACATTGCCAATTGTCCCCTGCAACAGGGGGGTAAAAGAAGCCCCAGCTGAGGACCACTGCTGCAGGAAAGAGTATGTGACCACAGGACAAGAAGGTCAAGGCTTCAGACACTACGACAGCATCAACAATAAGAAAAAAGATTCCGTTAAGACCCACACCGCACCTGCCCCGGTTTTACTGCGTTCAGAGAGAGAGATGGTGGTGGGAAGTAAACTAAAGGGATTTTAGTTTCTTGTAAGACAGATGACAAAACGAATGTGAAAACCCTTCCACTAGAAATATGGGGAAATATAACTAAAATGAAAAATGATGATGCATCAGCTAGAAGCCATGTAGGTGTGTGAGCTGCCCCACACAGGGGCCATTGTGCGGGGTAACACAAACCAGGAAGCAAAGGACAAGTTTTGCAGGAGTAAAATCTCAGGAGACTGAGATCCACGTATAAAGTCACAGCTCTTAATGTGGTGGCTGGAAAAAAATGTGCCAGCCAGCCCGAGGAAAAGACAAGAAGTACATGACTCGCTGGACTCTGGGTGGGGAAAAACGCCTTCCTTTGCCTCCTGCCATTTGCCATTTGATTCCCTAGTTAGAGGAACCTCCAAGCTGAGAAGATAGTGGGGAAAAACAAAAAATATCATGCAGGGGCAATAACACAGCTGAGGCACTGGTAGAGTTAAACAGAAAATCTCACGGATTCAACTGAGAAAAAAAAAAAGAAAAAACACTGAAAATGAACTTGAAATCAAAAAAATAATAAAGCACTAGACTTTGATGGAAGCTCAGGAGATGAGCATTAAATATCCCACATCAGACAACAGAACCTAGAAACAGCAAGAGGAGTTGAAATCATAGGAAAAGAGCAAGACTCTAGAAATAAAAAAGGATAGGTCTGAAAAGAGAAATCAACTACTAGAATTTTAAAATATTGTTATTGAAAGTCAAAACTCCACGGAAGAGTTAAGATTAGAACCAGCAGAAGAGTTTCACTTCTGAGCCAATTATAAGAAGTCAAAGTTAGGTGCTGTCTGATTTTGTCATTGAAATAATATTACAGTAACTAAAGGATTCTTCCTATGAGGACGATGATACCTATGTAGAAATGAACCCTAATGCCAAATTTGAGGAACTATAGATTGCATATTGCCCACTGCACAGAAGACCTTCTTTATAAGGAGATGGATCAGTTAATGCGTGCAATAGAGTAACTAATTGTATAAAGTTGTGTTTGATGTAATTTCTTAATGTGGACTCCTCTGCAGATTTATTTCCTCATATTCCTGTCTCGCTTCTTTCTGGAACAAGCCATGCCTTTATAGGATCAGAATGGCAGTAAGGGCTTCATTGCCTTTGAATCAATGTCACGTGATGGTTTCTGAGAAACTCACCCACCAACATTTATTCATTCCACAAATATTTACTGAGTATCCACCATATACCATCTACTCTTCTAAGTGCTTGGGATAAATCCTTGAGGGAAAAATCCCTGGCTTTAGGGAGCTTGCATTTATGATAATAGAAGGAGAAGGAGAAGGAGGAGGGGAAGGGGAGGGGGAGGGGAGGAGGGGAAGAAGAAAAAGAAAATTAAATCGAATTAAATTAAATTAAGAAAAGTAAATTACATTGTACGTTGAAAGTGGTAAAGGTTATGAAGAAAAGAAATAGAAATATTGGCCCTTCAACCCGCTGTACTTGGCAAGGCAACCATTACCAACTCTTTGTTATTGTAAATTTTCCATAAACAAGCACATTTTTCTACTGCTTTTCTTGTTGGGCTTCATGTCCTCAAAGCTATCAATGATATATTTTGTCAGTTGTGACATAAACTGTAACCTAGGCATATGGTAATCTTTCTTTCTTGTTGCTGTTTAAATCATACACGTAGAGACGGGCAGCTCAGCCTGGGACAGCCGTCCTGAGTTAAGGCAGTGGAGAAGAAGGAACTCCATCAGCCTGGCCAGGTAACCCTACTGCTTAGCCTTCCCCTGGGGTTCCCATTGATCAGCAATCCCAGGCAAGTGGCGGCATCAATGAAGCCTGAAAACTGATTGAAAGCCCAGATGGCTGCTCCACTGCTGAGAGGACCCCTGGGTCTCTGGAAAGGAAAATCCACAGCTAGCTGGTTTCCAGGGAAAATGTATTTGGCATTGTGGGAAGTCAGCAGAGAATAGCCGCTGGGGACAGCAGGGACTTAATAGAGACCACTGACATTTCTGCACAATAGCCCAGCTTCTCCCCGCTCCCCACAGAAGGAAAAGCCTGATCAGGATGAGAGGTGGGGAAAGAAGGGCGATAGACGTGAAAGAACTAACCATGTTGTGGATTTCATGTTAGGGTGACAACAGACGCAGGTCCAGTGATGCCCCTGCTGGAAGGGGGCCATGAGCTGGAAAAAGAGAGGATTCCGTCCTTCGGCCCCCAGACGGAACACAGCTCTGCCATAAGACACGTTTTTAGACTTCTGATCTCCAGCGCTATAGCATAATAAATTTGTGTTGTTTGAAGCCACGCCGTTTGCTGTAACTTGTTACAGCAGCCATAGGAAACTAGCATAGGCATCTTTACAGCACCATATTCCACAGCAACTCACTCGTACACATCCATTCACTCCATCAATGCTCATTGCCATGGGAGACAGCCATGAAAAAGACAGACGCATCCCTGCCATTGTGAGCCTACAACCTATTGGAGAAAATGACATAAAACAAGATAGTTTCAGATTATTTCCTACATATACTTTATGAGAAGCAGAGTGACCCCACAGGGCCTGCTATAGGGGGTAGTCAGGGAGGCCCTCTCTGAGGAGGTGACATTTGGGCTGAACCCAGAAGGATGAGAATGAGCTGGGTATGGAAGAACTAGAGAGCCCATTCCAGGCAGAGAAAACAGTGAATGAAAAGGCCATGAGGAGGACTTCCTTGGTGGCGCAGTCGTTAAGAATCTGCCTGACAATGCAGGGGACACGGGTTCGAGCCCTGGTCCAGGAAGATCCCACATGTCATGGAACAACTGGACCCACGCGCCACAACAACTGAGCCCATGTGCCACAACTACTGAAGCCCATGCACCCTAGAGCCCGTGTTCCGCACCAAGAGAAGCCACCTCAGTGAGAAGCCCGCATGCTGCAATGAAGAGTAGCCCCCGCTCGCCACAACTAGAGAGAGTGCACACGCAGCAACGAAGACCCTACGCAGCCAAAAAATAAAAAGTAAAACAATTTTTTAAAAAAGGCCATGAGGAGGAGAGATCTCCAGGTAGAGAAAGGAAATCCTTATAGATGGATAAAGAGGCAAGTGCTATTGCTTTAGGTGGGAGGAGATCACGTAAGGGGCCAGACTACTTCCGGGGCCAGATCATGGAAACTGCTCAACAAATGTGAAATCAAGGAGATCTATGTGAAATCTTACATACACTGATTATGTGAGACGTCATAGGGATTAATTCTGTGAAGAACGTGTACTCTTCTCCCACTTATAACTGATACATACAACTCTTCTTTCCCATCAGAATGAAAAATGTGTTACATATAAAGACCATTTAAAAATACTAACATTGTGTTCGGTTGATCAATCAATTAATTTGGTGTAATTTCAATGCCAGGCTAAGTTGTGGATGAATGGAGTAAAGGGCTGCTTGGAAAAGGAACTGAATACAGAAAAAAAAACCAAAAAACTTATTTTGGAAAATAGGAAGTGAGAAAGTCTGATGATTCCCTGCAGAGTTAGAGGGGCTGTGGGTGTCCAGGGCGGACCTGGGTATCACTGGGAATCACAGTATGGTTCTGCTTTGTTGATAGTGATGTATATATTCTTCTGCGAACACCGAGGTGCCAATCCTATAGAACTCAAACACCACTCACTTGACTATTTGAACTTTATTTAACTGCATTATGCAGTTAAAAAAAAAAAATGCGCTACAAAAATTCCACTTCTAGGAATGTTGCCTAAGTGGTAGGCACAAAGATTTACCCATAAAGATATTCATAATATCATTTTTACAGTGGCAAAGAAACAAACACAAAATTCATAGATGGGTAAATTAATTTATAGAACATTCGTAAAGTGGATTATTATGCAGTCATTAAATTTTGTGATAAAAGAAAAATTACAATAGTTAGAATTTATTGAGCCCTGCCTTGTAAAGTCTTAAAGGAGAGCCCAGCATGTTGTATCAGCTCATTTAATCCCCACGACGACCCTACGAAGTATACACTAGTATTCGTCTTTTCTTTTCAGATGAGAGAATAAGGCACAAAGATGTCAAGTAACTTGCATAAGGACATGTTGCTAGTAATTCTGAGGGGAGGTAAGAAAGCAAGAGAAATTGAGCAGCAATTTCTAAAATGGGTCCAATATCTAAAAACGAATCATAAACAGAAGCATTGAAAGCCCATTGTTACATTTTACCAAATCAGTGTCAGTGTTCACACAACGCATCCACACCTCTCTGAGGTATTACAGTCCCCAAGACAGGTGTTGTGTTGCTTAGAGCACTGTTCCTGGCCTCCAGTTCCAGATGGGAAGCTCTAGACAAAAGTGCTTAGCTGGTGTGAAGTGAGAAAGGAGGAAGTGAGTAATTCTTAGTGGCAGACCTCAATTTCTTTCCCTCCGTGAAACCCACAACCCTCTGAGGTTTAACTGAATCACGATGACTTCCCCCTGGTCTGTCACTGAGGTTTCCATCCAAGAATGTTGGCACTGGAAAAGGGTATTGGGGGATATCTCATCCAACCCACACATGCTGCAGAGATTCCAGAACAGGACTCTTTTCTTTCCATGATGGAATTTTCCTTCTCTGGGAAAAGAGATGCCTCAGACTCAGCAAATCATATCTGTCAAGTACTGTCATTTGTAGAGATGGAACAGTTTCCCTCGTTTGAAGGTCTGTGGTAGATTAGAGATGATCACAAATTTTTGGACACTTCTCCCACTGACAAGGGGAATGAAAAGGAGATCTATGTCCCCACCTCTACATCTAAGTGGGCTCCATGACTGTTTGCCCAATAGATTGTGACAAAGTGGCACTGTGTCATTCTCTGGGCTCAGGCCTTAAGAGACTGGCATCCTCCACTTCCTGTCTCCTACAACACTTGCTGATGGATTCCAGCCACCTGGCTGTGAGAAGCCCAAGCCACATGAAGAGGCCGTACATGGATGCTCTGGTCAACAGCCCCAACTGAACTCCCAGCTGACAACCTGCATCAACCGCCAGGCATGCGAGTGCACCATCTTGGACGTCTGGTATAAGTTGAGCCTTTAAATAATTCCATCTCCAGCCATGCAGAACACAGCTGCATGAAAGAGCCCATACAAGAACCGCTCAGGTGACCCCAGCCAATCCACAGAACCACGATAGATAATAACAAGCTGGTGTTTTAAGCCACTAAGTGCTGAGGTGGTTTGGTTGCAGCAATAGCTAACCAGACAGAACAAAGGCCAGTTCACATGCCCTCCATCCTGGAACATCAGTCCTCGAAAGAGAAAAAGAAAAGTCTTTGGAGTCATTATTTCATTTGACAAATATGTATTGAGTATTTTCCGTGGTCCAAGAAATGTTCAAGATGCAACGAACAGAATAAACACGGTCCCTGTTCTCATGGAATTTACAGTCTAGCATGGAGTAGAGGGGGAGAGAAAATATAAGGTAATGATAAGGGCCATAAAGAGAATTTAAATAGAGAAATAAATGTAACCTTGAACTGTATATATTTGTTTATATTAATATTGCTACTTTCTAGCTGCAAGCAAGTAGCTTTCTTTCCGTTAATTTTATCTGGTATATCTTTTGCTACCTCTTTAATTTCAAATTTTTTGTGTCAGCTTATGTTTTACTCTTGTAAACATGATACAATTTGGATTATACATCTTCTAATGGTTGCACTCATGCATTCATGTTTGTTTCAATTATTGACATACTTTGGATTTATTTTGTCCACATTGTTTTCTATTTTTTTAACTATGCTTTTGCTTTTATTCTCAATAATTGAATCTCTTCTACCACATCTCTTCCAAGTTTCTCTCCAAGCCCAGTTTCTGCTTAAACATCTCCAAGCTCTGATGTATCTGTTAGATACTATACTGGTAAATAACAAAATTCCCCGTGAATTTCTACCCAGTGGTCTTCATGTTGAATCCACACAGAGTGAGTCCCATCTATCTTGGATCTGGCCACATTGCAAATACTCTAATCTGTCCAGCATGCTCGTCCTGTCCCAAGTCCTCTCTCTTTAACACCCTCTGTCTCCTCACCCTTTCCCCAGGACTCAGTTTCAAGAACCATTATTCTATTTTGCTGTCACCCCTTTAAAGCACGGTGGCCACATCTGAAAGAATTGACCATGGAGTAATCTGACCTCTTCCAAGAAAAATGAGACTATTTCCTCCCTCATTTAAACAAAACACAATCGTCACAGGGGCTAAGCTCGCACTGGCTCTGAGAGCTGAGGCACAGAGCAAACTCGCTGTCAACCAGTCTCTGCATCATGTCCCTGCTGTGATGCCACCTCTCCTCCACCTTATGTGTTACAGCTGAGTTGTCTTAATGCAAGTACCAGACTGCACAATTATCCCAACTGAGACTTCATCTCGTTAGAGTCAGTCCATTGCTCCAGGCTGTCAAGATATTTTTGGATTTCTTCCAACATTGTGTCATCCACAGAAGTAGATGTTTTCTTTGTTCAGACTTCTCTTCCTGTGGTTTCCATGGCCCTAGTCCAATCATTCTTTATATTTTTTTGTCTTATTTACTGGTAATATAGTCACACCTGTTAGCAGTGTGTGGAGGGTGGCTACGGGAGGGGACAGAAAGGTACCGCCAGAGAACTTGCGCTTAAAGCCTCTCTCCCAGCTTAAGTAGTGAAGCTCTCACCTAATGGGTGTAGCCATCTGTGGGAACCAACTGACAGGTTGCTAATTTGGGACAGAAAAGTCTGAAGACATCCAAAAGACCAACCAAGAGAAACCCCAGGAAGGCAGGGAGGCATTGTAATTGGCATGTCACGAGCAGAAATATGCTCATGTGTATCATAGCCTGTAACGGTGGGGTCGGTCATGGCAATCAATATTTTTTTAAAAATAGAGACTCTTAGAAGCAAACTTTGTTGGTGTCCTAGATTTGACCATGTTACGGGCTAAATTTTGTCCCTTCAAAATTCCTATGTTGAAGTCCTAACCCCCAGTATCTCAGAATGAGCATATGGAGATGGGGTCTTTAAGGAGGAAATTAAGTTAAAATGAGGTCATTAGGGTGGGACCTAGTCCAAGATGACTGGTGTCCTTCTAAGAAGAGGAGATTAGGACACAGACACGCACAAAAGAAAGGCTATGTGAAAACACAGGGAGAAGACAGCCACCTACAAGCCAAGCAGAGAGACCTCAGAAGAAACCAACCCTGCTGATACCTTTATCTTGGACTTCCAGCCTCCAGAATCGTGAGAAAATAAATGTTGGTTGTGTGAGCCCCCGGATCTGTAGTACTTTTTTTACAGCAGACGGAGCAAAACACTGTCACTGCAGAGGTTAAGCTTGCACTAGCTCAGACCATAACAACTCGTCTGGCAAGGCCACCTCTGAGTGGCAGTGACTCAGGCCACCTCCCTGAGATCAAACAGCTTCCTTTGTACTGACTCTGGGCTCCCAGGAAACCACCTTTTCCGTGACTTTTCTTGAGGTCAGGCTGGCTCCAGCATTTACTCCACAGGCACATTTCTCTGAAATCTGGCAGACGTGTTCCATGCGTGTGCATGCGTGTGTACATCACAGCAGCGAGCACACCTACAAGCATCTGTGCCCCGTGACTACAGCTCCAGGTAGACACAGGCACCAGCCTTGGGGAGACGGGCAGATCTGCAGCCTAAGGGAAACCTCAGCCTCGGGACACTGACAAAATAGAGTTTGTGACGATGCAAAATTGAAAGCCAGACCCAGGGCGTTAGTGAATGAGCCAAGATTGGGCCGTTTATGGGGCCGTCCAGGTGGCCAGACAGCGATGCTCAAGTACTCTGCTATCTTATCGCCTATGTTCTTGGAAAGGCAACAAAACTAATGCAACCTAGAGATGTTGACTGTTTGCTTTTCAAAAGCAGAAACGATTTAAAAATTCCGTGGGGCCTGAAGGAAGCTGATGGGGAGGGGCTGTGTCTGTGGACCGGGAGGAATTAGGTCCGTCTGCACATCTGGGCCCCTGCTTGAGTCCTGCCTAGCGCTGCACGTAACTGGTCCAGCATGAGAGTCTCCTAGTCAAAGGAGATCTGGGGATGGGGACGGGGGAGCGGGGGGTGTCTCAGACATTTGGTACTTTTTTGTTTTACCCATTTGAGACCAGAATGGAGGCTCAATACTTTCCCAGCGGCTTCTCTGGCCTCTGGGTGCTGGCGAGAAAGGTCATGTGACCCGGGAGGTGCCTCCCCCGCCGCAGGCCTGGTCTCAGGGCCTTCGAGAATCTAAGTGCTCTCTCCGAAACATCGGGGTCCTATCTGGGCTCCTTCCTGCCTCTGGCCCTTCCTGGAGAAAGGCAAATCGAATCCTATCATTCTCCCTGCCCACCATCCCCGTTGAGACTCACCCCAAGACCATTCAAGGGTTTCCAACTCCCCTCCACGCTCCACAGGGCCCCCCCCCATCGCCTCCCGGGGCTCTCGCTGCAGTCCCAGCCACGCGCCCGCCACGCCCTCTCCCCGTCAGGGCCTCGCAGGTGTCTCCCCAGGTGCACCCCCACCTCCTCCTCAGGGCACTTCCTCCTTCCCCACGGAAGCCTTCCCGGTGAGGTCAGGCGCCTCAGTCACGTGCTCAGGTAGGACCCGGGCTCCGTTCTGTCAGAGCCTGCTCCGGAGTCTGCAGGCAAACACTCTTCTGGGGGACAGGTAAGTGACCAGCTCCCCCGCTAGACAGTGAGAACAGAGACAAAAGCAGCGTCTCCCTCCATCAATACCGGCCAGTGAGAGAACTGACAGATCAGCCCTCCCTGGGGACCCCGGAATAAATAAACTAGAAGCAGCCACTTCCCACTTACTTTGGACACGATCCCCATTTTCTTTATTTTTTTCAACCTCTGTGGTCAGAAGCATCAGATTAACCATCTAACAGAAAGGTTAGGACATTCAGAGGCAGGTGTAAATGACAGCTACGAGAATCAATGCTCATAGCCCGACAGTAAGAAAAAAAATATTAAAACAAGGCAAAAAAGACATAATCATTCTCTTGAGGGCTTAAGATTATCATTGGAAACAGCACACAATGATCTCCTCTGGGCTCCAGGTGGGGTGAAGATGCTTCCCTACGCTGAATGGCCAGTGGCTGCCATTTTATTGGAAAGTCAAATTATTGTCCTGGTATTCTCATCTTAAAGACAAAGGTAGCATGTGCAGTGCATTCTGGGTGGATCTCCGCCCTGAAGCATCACCATGTTTTGGCACGTCAGTGATGGAGGACAGGAGCTGGCAGACTTTTTCTTTGCAGGCTGTACAGTCTCTGTCGTGATAACTCAACTCTGCCATCGCAGCATGAAAGTAGCCGTAAACGACACTAAGCAAATGGGCATAGCTGTGTTCCAATAAAACTTTATTTATAAAATCTGGTGGTGGGCCAGATTTGGCCCCTGGCTATAGTTTTCCAACCTATACCTAAGACATTCACATTGTGATCTCCTCACTTACCACTAATGTCAGATGAGGGAGTGAAGGGACATTGCAGTCTGGGGACTTCCAAGTCTTAATTGGCTTAGCTGTCATCTATCAACTCCTCAGGCTGGCTTCTTTCACTCTGCACCCTGCCAGAGCTGGAGGTGAGATCTGCAGATTCCCCTCTGTGCCCTGGACCACATCCCAGGCCTAGAACTACCAGGCCACTGTGGGGTCTTCACGAGTCAGCCATTCCAATGAGAATTCTTATACGGCAAAGCCCGCCGCCACCCTCGGGGAGGAAACCCTAGGATAATGAATGGTGTTATTAATGAGTCTCCCTCCCTGATGAAGAGCTCTGCTTGGCTGTTTAAAAACTGCTAATTAAAGCCAATATCCTTAGTCAAACAAAAGAAGCTTGTTTTGCCACTTTATTCTAACTGTGGGCATTAATCTAAATGAAGCATCCTCACGAAGAAGTCGTGATACAAAATACACCTGCCTAAATTCTTATTTACCTTTGTGAGTCCTCCAGCTCTGTTATTTTTATTAGCCCGGGTTGGCCCTCCTTCTCTTCCTTTCTTTCCCTCTTTAAACTTCAAACATCGTTGCCAAGACTAAGCTTAACACCAAAGTTAATTAACCATAAATTAATTGCCACCCTAAAGAGTCAGTTCTGGAAATGACTCCTGTGGCCATTCAATTGAGACTTTATTGAGGCGCATGGAAGGTTCTGTTAATGAGAGGATCAGAGGATGTGAGCCTGCCGTGAGCCCACAAGAGCAGCCGGGCACTGCTCCCCTCTTGACAGCCAGCTTGAAGATGCAGTGAAGTAACCTGTGCTGTAACAACAGGCCTGAGAAAACATCACACAGAGAAAATTGCAAGGAGAAGCAATTTCCTCTTAAAGAACATGAGCCATAGCTTTGGAATTCAGGAACAGCTAGGTCGACGAGGCCTCACTGGATGGCGATTTCTGGGCAGTTCATTTTGGTCTAGGTTTCCCCGAATATCTGTATTTCCGGAACACATTTAGAAAAGAAAAGAAGGGCTGTTTTGGATGATATGGGGAATGGCCCGGAGGAGGACAATTTCAGATGCTTGTTAAACAGACCTCATCACAATGAGGCAATAAAATAGGTCAAGTCGATGGGCTTCAAGGAAATTTAGGATCATTCTAAAGCCTTTAATTACAAGGTTGAATGTGCTATAAATTTAAAAATTAAAATTAAATCCAATTACTAAGCCTTCTCTTCAGCACAGAGACTCAGAGGACCTGCAAAACAGAAGCTGCTTCTGGCAGATCCATAAATGCCAGCATCAAATTTGGGAAGAAATCAAGATTTTTTTTTTCAGAAATATTTAGAAGAAAATCCCAAAGGAAGACTAAAGTTGAACAAGGGGGAAAATGTGGTGTTCCACTTTCATCTGGGATGTAGAAAGCTGGAAAAAACATTATTCCTACCGAAATGATGAGAGAAAGTGGATCAATTACAAAATCATAACATATTTTGATCTATCAGCGATCTGAGGTTGCAGGGCAACGAAGTATCCTGAAGTCCAAAGAAATGAAGGTAGCTCCAAGGCAAGGTGCAGACATCTGCTCACTTGTAGCACAGCATGAGAGGAGGAGATGCTGAGACCATATAAATAGGCAAGAAGAATTCAGCTACAATTCTAAGGAACTACAAAATGTTGAAAAATGGGCTTGCACAAGAGCGTAGAACCTCAGCAGACACCAAGGGAGTTTGCACCCACTTGCAGGCTCTTTTCCACAGACTTCCTGCAAATGCTTACAAGAATGGTCAAGGGTTGGGGAGGAGACAGAAAATAGCTTCCTCAGTGGTACAGGCCTGGAGGAAGGGAGCAGGTACAGATGCAGGAAAGATGCGTAGCCCCACTTGGACCCTATGCCACTGGGAACAAAAGTCTTGAACCTCTAGGAGAAGGACAGTAAGCCCTATCTCCTACAGAGCACAAGAGAAGAACCACTGAGGGCTAGAAGAGGGTAAAAATAAAAACCCTCTACTCCTGAGGTACGGAAGTGAATGGTACAAGTGTGTAAAACTTTGCATACTTCTTCCCTTTACTTTCCCTGATCCCCCTTTGCCATTATTAACCACAACTACAGCCAACCCAACAATCTCACACTTAGATAGTTGGCTGTTGAGAAGAACAAATATTAGATATGTAAAAATATTGACAATAAACCCAATTTCTAGGCAATTTTGCCTCTCTAAACCTATCATTCAATTGGTTTTGCATTTCTTTACTGTTAAATAAAACACATCAACTGACAGTTAATATTTACATCACCGCCACTAAATCATTTGTGAGAATGTACAAGTACCAGGTGGCTGCCTGTTGAGTAAAACTCATCCAGGCAGTGCCTACAGGTTGCCAAGCAAGTAGCTGTACATTGAAAACTTCAGTCTGTTTGCTTTGTTGGACTTCACTATGCAAATGCTTTGACTGCTTCTGTAGAATCAATTGCATGTTCTGGCAGGATCAATTAATCAGAAAACCCACCCAGGCCAGTGGTACCCAACACCACCTTCATGGTTCCCACAGAGCAAGCAGGAAAATGGAGCACTCCACTTGGAATTACAAATCTAGTTTTTATCTAGATCTGTCATTTACGAGCCATATGTCCTGGGCAAGTTACTTCCCCTCACTCAGGCTCCAATTCCTCATCTGTAAAACGAGGAGGTTGGAATCAACATCCTGGTACCTGCCATCTGTCACATTCTACGTTCTCGGTAATTGGCCACCAGTTGTTTTGAAAATATGCATGTTAATTCTGGGTTAGCTCAAGACCAGGTAATCAAATGGGAGAGCTTGGCTTTGGCTTTGAGCTTTGTCTGTGCTTCTGCAACTCCCCCAGCTTCCACCTCAGAACCTCTTTCTCCATCTTCCCCTCGCTTAGATTATTTGCACCAAGGTTAAAGCACTGGCAACAAATTAAACATTTACCCAAACTCAGGCTTGAAAATGAAAGAGGAGGAAGACTCAAGTAGTGTTATGAGTTGGGCACCAGAAGTGCCTAGTTCATACCTTGCTTCTTCCAGCTGTGTGATTCAGGCAGGTCGCACACACATTGTACGTACTACCTGGGATTTTTATGGGCATTAAATGAGAAAATGTCTACAGAGTTTACAGAACTATGGCTGACACTTAATAAGGACTCAACAAATGTTAAATATTGTTATTGTTATCCCTCCTTAGCAAGAAATGATCAAAATCTGAAGATAGTAGAATTAAGTTATTTGATAGTTTGAATTGTTGTTCAGAAAATGTTCATTCTTTCCCTTCATGCTGTGGATAGAATATACCGCCCTGCCTCATTGATATTGAGCTTGGTCATGTGATTTCCTTTGGCCAGTGAAATTTTAGTGGATGTGATGCAAGCAGAAGTTGTGAACATCCTTCCATAGTCTGGCTTGGTCTCTGGAATCTTCTGATCTCTGCCAGGAGAAGAACATGTCCCAGGTAGACATGACCTGAGTTCAGCTTGAAAAGAAGCCCAGCCGCATTGCAGTGAACCCTTGAGAGTGAGGGTAGATGGTTATTGCTCTAAGCCTGTGGGTTCTGGATGGTTTATTACACAGCATTATTATGGGAATAGCTGACTGATACAGGTTGCAATGATGCTATTGTGGGTCAAACCCTGGAAATGAGGGAAGCCTGTCAGGTGTCGATCATGTTTCCTGTCCTGCCTTGTGTCTATGCATTCACCTCCTTTCTAGTGCTCTGTGCTTGGAGATCTACCCCCCAGGAAAATCTTCATTGAGCACCTCTCTGCCAGGTCTAGGCAAGTAAGGCAAACAAAACATTATCCTTACCCTCTTATTGTCTGATGACAGCCATGGATAACTTAACAAGAAATAACAATTCAGAGGATTAGGAACTATGATAAAAAAAAAAAAAAAAATGTCAGACTGCCATGGGACCAAACAGAAGGGACACCTGATCCAGGTTGTGGGATGAGAGAAGGTGGCAAAGTACAAACTGAGACCTAAAGAATGGGTAGGAGTTACTAGACAAAGAGTGGAAGGAAGCATCTCACACCAAAAACGATGTAACAAGGCATAAGCCAGCCAAAGCCCATCTTTCAAGATGGAGTTTCTGCTCCAAAACCCCTGCTTTCCTCTCCTCGTAAGCTGGGTTAAACCACAGAGAACACTCAAGAGAGATTAGTGTTTGTCTCACTCTCCCTTGGGGAGCTGTTTGGAAATACCCTTGCTGGGGCCTACTTCTGGAAATTCTGAGTTAGCACATGTTGGAAGTGGCTCAGGCAATGTGCTTTGTAAATAAGCTCTCAGATGATGTTAGAGCTGACCCAGTTTGGGAATCACTGATAAGATGCCTCCTCTGTGTTTCTCCTGGGTACCACCCTGCTCCTACGAGCCAGGATGCCTGAAGGAGCCATCCCTTAAGCCCGTCACACCAGGGGAAGAAAGAGCCTCCTGGGGGGCGGTGGGGGGGGAAGTGGGCAGTAACCCCCCTGCTCTTCCCACTGAAAGCTCCCAGCCTCAGTGCCTGGAAGTTTCCAGAGTTGCCAGATACCCGTATCTACCAGACGAGTTATAGCTGGGGCTTTGTGGCTCCCACTCGCAGGATACAGCAACGAAGAGTCTGCACAGGAAAGAGCTTGGTTTGGGCTGGAGGATGCAGGGAGATTCTAAATCCGGAAATTTGATATCACAGTGCTTCTGAGCTTTTAAACCCAGACTGTCAAAGGGAAAGTGGATTGCGGCAATTGACTCAAATCATATTCCTGGAAACCAGAGTTTAACTGAATCATTCATGAAGCTGACTGTACTCAGCTGTGTGCCCACACATGTGATTCCTGTTTCTGCCACCCGCTTCATCCAGCCACACACTCACACAAACACACACACTCACACAAGCAGGCGTGCACACCCTCTCACGCCCACACGTTCACGCCCTTTCCCTCACAAACTCACACTCACACCCCGACACACACTCAGCTGCTGACCCCGAGGGAGACGTGAAGGTCAGAGGCACCCCTGAACTTCAGCACATGCAGCACAGATTCCTACGTGAGCTGTCAAAACGGAGCGTCTCGTTAGGGCAGCACAAAGCGACTGTGAAGTTATGATCTGTGGCAGCTCAGATGGCTCCCTCCGCCATCATCTTTTCTCTAGAAGAGAAAATCACTCGACTCTCTGTTGAAAATCTAATTTCCTGTCAGGCAGCCTGGTTTCAGGGAGAAGAGGGAGGCGGGGGGAGATGGTGGTTGTGTGTGGTGTGCTGTGTGCTGTGCAGTGTGTGTGTGTGATATGGACGTTTGCACTGTGGGTTGTGTGTGAGGTGTGTGGCGTGTACGTATGTGGTGCACTGTGGGTGTGTTGTACGTGGAGGGCTAGTGGTGGTGTGTGTGTGTGTGTGTGGTTGTGTGTTCGTGTTGTGTGTGTTACCCATGAAGACAACAGCATTCAGGGAAGCAGAGCGATGGCTGAGAAGGAAATTTCTCCCTAACATCATATTGGCCAGGTTTTCCCATTTTTTTCAAGTATTCCTTCTGAATGTCATTTTCACAGCTCAGACCTAACTCAAAGGTGAGTTTCTTTTCTGGAAATAGAAATTATCCAATCAGTACACTTCTGAGCGACATCAGCGAATGCGATCAAGGGAGATTCAAGTTCAACGTTTCCCGTCAATTTCTATAAATGCACTAGGTTTTGAAATGCCAGAAGAGCTCCCTTCCCAGTGAGAAGCTCCTCTCCTTTCCGGGCAAGAATCTCCCAACTGGGCCACGTCGAGGCAGCTGCGAACATCAGAAGTTCTCTTCCCACGGACCTTCCTGTGGGTCAAAGAGCACGTGCAGAATTTCTCTTTTCCAAACAAGCTTTGCTTTTCCTGTTGGATGTGTCTCCTGAGGCCCACGTTCAGAATACCTTTGTGAAGGAAAGTCCAGGAATGGAGAAACGGATGCGCTCCGTATCCTGGGGGCAGCAGGCCCTTTGTTAACTCTGCTGACAGCAGAGGATGGAAGGCGGTGCCATGGGACGGGGTGGGGGTGGCAGGTGGGCATCACGCTTCACTTTGAGCGTCATGTCACCCCAGCTTCCCCGCCAGGCAGCGCGATGGAGGGGGCGCAAGTGTAAGCGGGGTTGATGGCCGCCTGTTTATCTGGGGCTCCTCCAAGAAAGAAAAAGAAGAGCTGTCCCTGGACAACATATCCAAGGAAGTGGCCCAGGATGGTCTGTGATGGTCATCCCAAAATAGCCCAGCATCTACTTCGACCACCTCAGCCCCAGTTTGCTTCCCCCAATCCATTCTCCACCTTTCCTTGAGCCACTCTCTGCCCCAGGAGGCTGGCCAGTGTGGACCCCCTCAACCGGGGCCACTGGCTTCTGGACTCTGGTGGGCTGGGCCACGGGGAGCCCAGGCAGGAGGTGGGGAGGAGGAACAGAGTGAGGTTAGGGCATTCCCCTTGCCCCCTCAGATGGAATCACCATTGGCGGGCTGCCTACCTTCAATGAGCCAAGATTGGAGCTTAGAGAAGCAGTCCAGGCCCACTGCTGTCCTCTGTCCCTCAGGCGTGGGAGAGAGAACACCCTAATGGCACTAGCCCCAGGATGGTGCACTGCCCCTGGCACTTTCCCTACATCTTTCTCTCACTTTTGCAAATAGCCCCTTATCAAAGTCTCCTCGAATGACCCAACCTGCATGCACCGTCTCTGTCTTGTCAGGACCAACGGATACACCCAGTCTGTATGGTAGATAAATGCAGAAGAGAAAGAAGTCTCCAGAGCTGGCCTTGGCCCCTAGTGATCTGGTGTAAGTCATCAGAAGACCGCTAAACCAAACAAGTTAGACGTGAGCTTGAGGTCATGTGGCATGTGTTAGCAGCTCCAGCCTGGCAGGGCTCTCAGGGAGATCAGAATGGGTGCTGAGAATGTGGATGCAACTAGAGATTATCACACTAAGTGAAGTAAGTCAGAAAGAGAAAGACAAATACCTTATGATACCACTTATATGTGGAGTCTAAAATATGACACAAATGAACCTATCTACAAAACAGCAATAGACTCACAGACATAGAGAACAGACTTGTGGTTGCCAAGGACGCAGGGAGGGAGGGATTGGGAGTTTGGGGTTAGCAGATGCAAACTATTATATATAGAACGAATAAACAAGGTCTTACTGTATATCACAGGGAACTATATTCAATATCCTTGGATAAACCATAATGGAAAAAAAATATATATATATATATATATATGAGTCACTTTACTGTAAACAGAAATTAACACAAAATTGTAAATCAACTATACTTCAATAAAATTTTTTTTAAAAAGAGAAGAATGGGTGCTGAGTTGGTCTGCTCCCCAGGGAGACACCTCTATTCAGGCACAGCCTGGACCTAATTTCTACCCAATTTCAGATACTCCTGCGGAGCTTCAGAAGTCCAGGGCTTGTGAATAATTGGTCATACAGGGGAGGACAAGAGCACCCTGAGAAGCATGTGTGGAAACCTGGCCACCTGCCCAGCACTGGCCTCTCAGCTCCACCTCTTTCTCTGCCCATCACTGGATGCAGGTCTGAAGGGTCACCTGCCTTTTACTGGTTTTGTGTTTGGATGGAAGCAAAAGACAGTAATATTGACAGTTAGCATTTATTGAGCACTTGTTACATGCCAAATGCTGGGCTGAGGGCCTACACACCTCTTCCCACAAAAGGTCTGTGTGGGTTGTTATTTTTAGGGAGCTGACTCTCAGAGACATTAAGTAACTCTTGCAGGATCACATAGCTAGTGACACAGCTGGTACCTAAACCCAAACCTGTCTCACTGTAAACTCCATGCTGTTAACTACAGCTCTTAACCACTCGAAGGTCTCAAGACACAATCCCCACGAATGTCAAGGGGGGTGCCCCATAGGAGTTATTTGACCATTGTTCATCGGATAAATATTTCTTTGAGTCCTGCACTGTGTAATGCACTTTGCACATAAATACAACCAGTGAAGAAGCAGGCTTTGGGGCAGAAAGGCGTGTATATAAATACCTGGAACAAAGGAAGCGTGGGGTAAGTGTTACGAAGCCCTAGGTGGATTGAGAAGCGGTAGAGACCACTACAGCCAGGCGATTCGGGTACAGGTATGGGGAGACGGGATGGAGACATGCAAACTTAGGGCATCAGGCATCCCAGACGGAGGAGATGCTGAGCACATCCATGCACTGCTAACTCCCAGTCTGTCAGGAGACAACGTGTGTGGAGCAGGACACCCTGAGTGGGCGTGGAAGGACAAACCCTCAGGGGATCTCTATTGAGCTAGGAAATGTGAATTTCATTTTCCCAACAAGAAATTTTTAAGCAGAGAAAATGACATGATCTGAGCTGTGATTTAGGGAGATCAAACTGAAGCCTTGGTGCGTAGGTTAGAGTGGAGGGTGGCCAGAGCAGGGGCAGTTAGGTGGGTTAAAAGAAGATGCGATCGCCCAGGAGAGAAGCACTGAGCATCTAAACCACCACAGCAGGGAGATCAAAAAGGAGGGAAGGATGTACCAATGGAAAAGGATTAGAGAGGACGTGGAACTGAAGGGAAATGGAAGAGCGGTAGAAGGGGGATGAGCTGAGCCCGTTAGGTTTTAAAGATTTGGGGTGGAAGGGCACCAGGCAGAGGGAATTGTAGAATAAGAAGGTCGGAAAACCGTTCCCCTACACACGGAATCCAGTGATGGATGCGGACTCCAGTGATGGATGCGGACTCCAGTGATGGTAGAAACACAAAGGTGAACGAAGGGTCCAGGGAAGGGAATAAAGAGAGAGCACAGAGGATTAAGGATGGGACTACGGGGACACAAATGCTTAGGAAGCATGCGATAGTCCAAGAAGTTGGAGATGACAAGGCTACACATTGTCACAGGGGCAACGGGAAGAGATGATGTCAAGAAGAGCGGCCAGGAAACTCAGTCAAGTGCCGGGAAAGGAGCTGAGAGGATGGGACCCGAACACGGCTGACAGCTTCAGCAAGACCTACCTTCTGCACCAACCAGATCGAGGTTTCCGAGCGTACAGACAGCGTTACTCTCCTGGCCACCCTGCAATGCCTGTCACGCAACTTACGCAGGGTAGTTACTGAGCAACGTGAGATGCAGGATCGAGAAGTCATCACTGGGCTTCCCTGGTGGCGCAGTGGTTGAGAATCTGCCTGTCAATGCAGGGGACACGGGTTCGAGCCCTGGTCTGGGAGGATCCCACATGCCGCGGAGCAACTGGGCCCGTGAGCCACAACTACTGAGCCTGCGCGTCTGGAGCTTGTGCTCCGCCGCAAGAGAGGCCGCGACAGTGAGAGGCCGGCGCACCGCGATGAAGAGTGGCCCCCGCTCGCCGCAACTAGAGGAAGCCCTCACATACAAAACAAAGACCCAGCACAGCCAAAAATAAATTAATTAATTAAAAAAAAAAAAAGTGGGACTCCTGATATTCATCCCACTTAAAAAAAAAAAAAAAAAGAAGTCATCACCCACTCACTTATATTCTCCCACCCACCAGCATAAAAGAAGACATACCAACACACTGCTGGAAATGAAAAGGGCTCTCAAATGCTTTCCTGGAAAGTCGAGAAGATTGTGCAGCTCACAGCACACCTGAGAGTGAATGAGGAAGGGCGAGGGGGGTGGGGGATGGGTGGGGGGAGGGGAGAGGGCACTCACCTGCCTTTGTGCAAAACGTGGGGTGAGGGAGTCTGCAGGAAGTCTCACCGCCCCCCGCCCCCCACGGTTATCCTAGAAAACCACACAAATCATTTGGACCTGAGTAGGGAGGAATAAGGATGGATGGACAGTTGAAGGTGAAAAGATGGCAAACGGAGGATCCATTGATTCAGCCCCATAGCTAAACTGAGAGTCTGCTCCCCGGGCTGAAAGAGGCAGGGATGACCCTCGGAAGAGAGCAGAGACACGGCAGAGGGGACCCCACCAAGCGCTGCTGGGGGAGGCAAGCCTCAGCCGGCTGGGAGGGCAGACTCCCAGCAGTAGGGCTGTCGTGCTCTGCTGCAGCTCTGCCCTTTCCTTAGAAAAAATGATGGGTTGTTAAAACAGTCAAGGTGGAATACAACCAGTCTAAAGGTGAAATAAAACCAGTCACCTGACAGTGACTTTAGACTGGTGAAATACAACCTTTAGACTGGTGAAATACAACCACTCTAAAGGTGAAATAAAACAGTCAAGATGAAATAAAACCAGTCACTTGACAGTGACTAAAAGATGAGGAGAGCAGTGACCTAAACAGTTTCTGATGGAGCCCATCTCAGCCAGTAATCCCCAACAAGTGTCAATAGAGAGAAAACAATCACTGAGCATATTAAGAGACTGGCCGGTTCCAAAGGGACGATCAAGTCAATCAAAGTTAAGTCCAGTAAAAGAGTTGCTGCAAGTAGAACAAATTTTTTAAAACTCTACTATATTCTCAGTGTGATTTGAAAAGACTTTACACCCTTAAAATCAAAGCTGTCTTGAAAAATGAGCCACCTCAAATCAAAAGGAGACCTTCATGGTCAGAAGATTTTCACTTACCAGTGACAGTAAACAGTAGATGGTAAACTGCAAAAAGCATACAGTAGCCCAATAGAGCAGATGGGAGACTGCTTCCAAAACTATAAAGAAAAAGATAACATGGGAACTGAAGAAATGAGAGATTAATTCCGTCATGTACATTCATGTAACCAGTACTCTTTGAGAGCCTGTTGGGTACCAGACCCTGTGCTGGGTGCTGTAATATGCATCAGGGAGCAAAAGAGACGAAGATCACATTCCAGCTGGAGCAGCAGACCGTAAATTGAGGCTACGGCAGGTGAGGAGACAGGGAGTGAGTGCTACAGAAAAAGGGGAAAGTGAGGCAGGTAAGGGATTGGAGGTCTTGGGGTGAGGGGGGAAGGTTCAGGTGTCAATAGGGTGGCCAGAGTGGACCAAACTGAAAAGATGCTATTTGAGCAAAGAATGGCAGGGAGGGTCCTAGCATGGGGTTATTTGGGTGTGAGCATCCCAGGCAGAGGGAACAAGCACAGAGCCCTGGGATGAAAGGACCTGGCATGGCCAAGGAATAGTAAGGCACCCCAGGTGGCCATGATTGATGGGGAGAATGGCGGCTGATGAGGCCAGGAGGTAATGGAGAGCAGGAGCGGGGCACATATGTTGGCCTTAGAGCCCATTGTGAGAGTTATGGCTCCTATTATAATGAGAAGGGAAAACATCTCTGTGAGATTATTTCTGAGCAGAGGAGTGACCTGATTTAATTTAATTTTAAAAGGATCACTCTGTGTTGAGAAAAGATTGGGGTCAGAGAGGAGACAGGGCACAGGAATGGGAACAGGGAGGCCAGTTCAGTAACAGGAGAAAGATAACAGTAATGTAAAACAGGGCTGTAGCAAAGGGGTGCTGGTAGGTGATCAGTCTCTGGATAAATTCCAAAGCCAGTCCAGTGCTAATAAGACTTCTTTGTGGTTTTGATGTGGGGAGAGACAGAAAGAAAGGAATGAATAAGGTTTCCAAATTTTCTGGCAGGAGTTACTGGAAGTCTGAAGTTGCCATCACCAGAGACGGAAGGATGCTGGCAGGCAGGTCAGGAGACTGCATGCATCAGGAGGTCAGTTTTAAACATAAAAGCTTGGAAACTCTGTTGGGCATCCAAGTGGGAGGGTCAAGTTGGAAGCCTGGAATTCCAGAGAGAGGTCAGGACTGAAGATGTAAATTCAAGACTCTCAGCTTCAGGATAAACCTCAACACACTCACAGCTGGCCTAGATCAGGAAGCCACATTCTGAGCCCTGTTATGTGAATATATTCTATTTAATCACAACATAGTACATTCGAACAAGTTGTGCACTGGGAATTTCAACCTCTTTGAATCGGGTATTGCCACATACGTACAAAAAACAATTATGCACTACGTCAAATGTTTTAAATGCTCAGAGCATCACCTCGCTACGGAAGTGGTCGCTACAATCTACTCACCTAAATTTGAGTGTCCAATCGATATCCAGAGCTGTGGTACCACAAGGAAAAGTGCCCAGTCTGTACTCAATAAGGCCCTGGGGACGGACAAACAAGTTCTTCATTTTGTTACTGAATCCAAGCTCATACTGCTCAGCGCATGACAGGCCAATAAATCGAGAGACGAGTTGCTGGGGCAAGAAATAGCGACTTTATTCGGAAAGCCAGCAAACAGAGAAGATGGTGGACCACTGTCCCAAAGAACCGCTCACCCAAGTTAGAATTCAGGCTTCTTTTATACTAAAAGGGAGGAGTGTGGTTGGTTATTGTAAACTTCTTGGTGTCGGAATCCTTTGTTCTTGCAGCTGTGCACATATGTCAGGTCATGATGTTCCTATAAACCTCCAACAAGACAAATGTTACTCTCTGTTCTGCTTTTTATCTCTATATAGATGGAAAACTGTTATACCCTTAAAGGTCAGAGCCTTGAGAATGGACTATTCTGTATATTTCTGTCTCTAGGCAACATTCTTAACTTGTAGAAAAAGCAATAGAATACGAAGGTTAAAGTAAAAGAAACAGGTCCAATATGAAGTCAGATTTATTCTTTCTTATTACAAGTTTAGCCAGCCAGCCAATGATTGACACCACAAAAGATAACTTCAGAAGAAATCTATCGGCCAGTTAGTGATTAATACTAAAAAGAATTACAAAAATGTGAGTAAGTGGGAAGGAATGTGGTAAAAACGGAACATACCTATCAAGTTATACAAAAAGACATGCTACTCGCTGGGTGGTTTTTGCCCAGGACTGGAAGTTCTTGAGTCTCTCTGCTTGTGAATGAGGATGGACACCACTGCTGCTGAGTGTGAAGAGCTCGGGATGGAACTTATGCTCAGGCTCTGTGGATGGACCAATCTCTGCCTACCCACCGAGTGCCAGGCACTGTGTGAGGGCTACAGACATGAGATAAAACACAGCCCCCTTTTTCTTCTTCCCCCCAACTCCCTCTCCACCCCTGGCTTCACTCTGACCTTTTAGCCCAGGAAGATTGAGGACAGCTTCTCCGAAAAGAGTTCCACCAATCCCATATTACCCCTTCCAATGCAGGAGAAAGGGGAATTATGTACACCCTCCTTTTGTCCTTGTTCCTTCATCCCCCCCACTTCTCTGTTGTAAATCCTGCAAAAAGGGAACTATTGGATTGGCCTAATTGACCTCGAAACCTACTCACTCTCAGGGAAAAGTAAGGGAGGGTGTCCTCCAAGAGCACCGCAAGCCTTACAGACAAAACATGAGGTCTGAATTCCCCTGGCCCCGCTAAGAACATTTGACACATGTGGCAACGTCTGGAGACATTTTCTATTATCTCCACTGGGTCTAGGGAGTGCTACTAGTGGGTGGGTAGAGGCCAGGGATGTTGCTAAACCTCCCGCAATGCATGGGACAGCCCCCCAACAAAGAAGGACTCAGCCCAAAATGTCAATAGTGCTGAAGGTGAGAAACTTTGGTCCAAAGAGATGAAGCCGGATGTACGGAGAGATCAAGGCAAATCCTTCGCTATCCCTGGGGGAAAATTCAAACAAATATTATATTTGCTGAAGGTGTAGTCGGCAGCATTACTTACATGTATTTTCTTCTCTTCTATCCTGATGCTATGACATTGGAAAAGCAGAGGTTACTGTGAGGGGATAAATGAGAGGCTGGCCAACCTTAGGCAGGTTTTTTTTAACCTAGCCTCACGACTGCACTAAATTTTTATACAGAACTTCTACCTCATCAACTTCCTCATCGTCTCATCTAGTGTTGGAACTAGAAATGATTCTGCTACCAGAACACAAACACTTTCTGAGATTGGTACCTGGAGGATATTAAAAGGAAAAAGGTAATGAAAGCTGGCCAATGAAATTATTTAAAGGATTCCTAAAAATTTAGACTCACATCTTACACAGACTAATGGGTAAAGAAATTGGTTGGACATTTTAATCAGATGTCAAGCTTAATTTTTTGGAGTGTGTTATTACTTCCTTAATAAATGGAAATCTAAATTAAGAGAGATATAAAGTCAGAGTTGATTTTTACATTAAAACTGCCTTATATGTTCAAAGGGTAGCTCTTTGTGAAGGTTCCTGTCTTCCCAAGCTGTAAATAATGTAGTAAAATATTAAGGGAGCCTTTGATTGTGGAAATGATTTCTGCTCTGTTCCTCTTGCTGCCATTTCAGCAGCTCAGGCCCATGGTTCAGACACTAAGGGTTGGTGGTTTAACGACATTTTTAAAGGTCTGTGGGTTGTGTGTGTTAGATTTTTGTCTCTTGATTTTGCCAACCATAGAAAATCACATGAGTAGAGACACAAAAGGAAATGATTTCCTTTGGTGTTTTTGGTAGCAGTGCCATGTCTCCAGT